>NC_090922.1:1462978273-1463282226 GCF_040938575.1 Ambystoma mexicanum
GAAACTTTGCTCTTAGCATCTGCTCAAGAGGAGGAAGAGAGTGAACCTCTACCTGATCTCCCCAGGGGACAACCTTTAGATGGGAAGATAGGAGTCAATCTGTCTTCTGCTGCGACACTGGGACAGCAGGTAGAGTGCAAATCTGTTAAATCAGTTTGCCTCCCTATTTTCAGTGACACCAGGTTTGACCCCTTGGAGGCCAGCATGAGATTCTCACTTGTGACCGTTTACCTGTTAAAAGCAGAGGCTACAGGATGTCCGACCATGTAAGAACCCACATAAAGGTAGAGGTCAAGAAGATGCTTGATCTTGGTGTAATAGAACCCTCTACCAGTCCATGGGGTAGTCCAGTTGTGCTAGTACCCAAGGCCGGATCCAAGGAGTTGTCTGTGTGGACTATAGAGCTCTTAATACAGTCACCACAGCTTATGCCAATCCTTTACCTAAGACAGATAAGCTGGTGGACAAACTTGGTTCAGCCAAATACCTCAGTACATTTGACCTAACATCATGCTATTGGCAAATCGCTCTGACAGACCATGCCAAGGAGAAAACTGCATGTTCAACCCCAGGAGGCCTCTATCAGTTTAAGGTTATGTCTTTTGGACTAAAGAATGCACCTGCCACATTCAGAAGGATGGTCAATCATGTTCTGAATGGGATGGAGGACTTCTGCATGGCATACTTGGATGAAATTGCAGTGTTCAGCCCTACTTGGAAGGAACTTTTTGATCACCTATGATGTGTTTGCAGGCTCTTGAGCAGGCCAATGTGACCATAAAGGCAAGTTAATGTCAAATTGGTCAGAGTAAAGTGGTCTACCTTGGACATGAGGTAGGAGTAGGTGAAATAAGGCCATGGCCTAGCAAGGTACAGGCTGTACAAGACTGGGCCACCCCTACTACTCAAACCCAAGTGAGAGCCTTTTTAGGTCTCTCATGTTCATATAGGCATTTCATAAAAAAAACTATGGGACCATAGCTTCTCCCTTGAATGTGATCTCCTCACCCAAATTCCCCAAGAAGGTCAGGTGGATTGAGGAGTGCACCAAGGCATTTGGACTTCAGAAAGCCCTTTATCAAGCCCCAGTCTTAAGAGCTCCTGATTACAACCAATCCTTTATTGTTCAAATGGATGCTTCCAATATAGGTATAGGCGCAGTTCTGAGTCAACTGGATGAGAAAGGCAGGGAACACCCAATCTGCTTCATCAGTAGGAAACTGAAGGACCCTGAAAAAAGGTGGACAACCATAGAACGTGAGTGTTTTGCCATTGTGTGGTCATTGAAGAAGTTTAGACCATACTTGTATGGGTCTACTTTTGTAATTCAAACAGACCACAGACCCTTGAGATGGTTAATGCAGATGAAGGGGGAGAATCCTAAATTGTTAAGATGGGTTTTATTTTACCATTGAACACAGGTCAGGGTGTAATCACCAAAATACTGAAGGTCTCTCCAGAAAGTATGACCGACTGGAGTAAGGAGATGATTTATCCGGGGGTGGATTAAATCCTCCTGTGCCTTAGTCTGGACGGGGGGTGGGGTAGGAGGGAAGCGAGTGTTAGGAAGAATTCTCAGAAATGTGCCATTTCCCTCTACCTTAGAGACCCCCAGCAACTTTGCTGGATTTTGAGGACTTGATGTTTTTAACCTGGAGAGAGAGAGACCCTTTTTCCCCACACACTCATGTATTTTAATGTGATTTCTGAACTCTGTTACTTTTGGTTGTGGGGTCTGACAAACTCCATAGGCATCATCTTTTACATTGTGACAGAGCACCTTTAGTGCAGTGACATAGGGAAGTCTTAGATTTCCCCAAGGTTTTAATACCTTCTCTGGAGAAAAAAAAATCAGTTTCCCAGAGCAGTAAAGTGAAATAGACTTTACTTACATTTGTAACTTTCTAGACCCAGCACGTACTATCTTACAATAGCGTGCTGGAGGAGTTACTTAGTATCCCCTTTGTCTAGCCTCTCATATAACATTTTTACGTTACCCTTTCCTCAATGAATTGGAGGCGACAGTGGTTTTGTTTTTACCACCGTGGTGTGCATTTTTCGCGGGCTGCACTCGCAGCTACAGTAAAGCTCCCAATGGTGCCATTTTTGTCAAAATGGGCCAGGTCGTCTTTTTTTGCCATTTCTTTGTGGAAAGGTCCTTCTTGAGATTTACTCTGCGCGCCAAACCATGTTTGGTCCCTTTGTTCGTTTTTCCTTTGGAGGGGATTCACGAGTGAAGCTCGCCTCTGGCTCCAGGGTGTCTGGCATAGGCAGGAAGTGAGGGAGGTACCCTAAACTACCTCTGCTTAGTCTCCTAGGACACCCAAATGCACACTATGATGATTGGCTAACTGTCCGGCAAGGATAGCCACCCTGCTGGGTGACTGACAGCTAGGCTGGAATGAAAGGGAGAGAACTGTATAAAAGGCAAGTCTTTTGGCTTGGAAGGCAGAGTCGACCACTGGATGAGTGAACCGAAGAAGAACTTGAAGAGGATGCATGCTGCAACTCCTGGACTGTTTTGCCTGGTGAAGTCCTGCTGCAGAAACGCAAAGTTTGCATCGACAGAGAAGTCCCTGCAAGGACGACTTATCCCCTTGAGTTGGTGGGACCAATGAACTCCAAAGTAAGCCACCTAGACATCCATCTCGGAGCTGGTTGAATTTCCACAGAGTTGCTGCTGGAAACCGTAGAGCCAGGGAGAGGAACACCAGTTTGTGTGTGTTGCTTTTAAGTTGGCCAAGAGCTACAGGAAGACTCCCAGGAAGCAGGACTGACAGAGACTGAGCCTCCTCAACAGAGTGCGGGACCCCCGAAGCAAGGAAAGTCAATCTCGACAGCCAGGAACCACAGTGTTGCCATTTGCAGTAGACGCGAGGAGCTGAAACACTGAACAGCCACTGAAAGTGAAGTTTGCCGGTTGCAAGTTTTGACTGTCCCAGTGCAGGAGTCCCTTGACGTCCTCCCTCTTGTCCTCACGACTGAGACCCAGGAACATGGAGATCTACAGAGCTGCACAGGAAAACAGGAGTAATCTGCTGCATCTTTTCTTCATTTTAAAGGTACTGTACAAAGTCTAAGAGTACTTACCTCTTTCTGTAGAGTTGCTTGCATCTTCTACTACTCGCAAGTCTCCCTACATTGATTCATCTTTTTCTTCAAAGACTTCTGAAACATTGTGCAAAGACTTTCCTACTTACCTTCAAAGAAATGCTTCAGCCCATATAGACTCTTGCCTGTTGGCTTAGCCTGTTTTAACTGAATTACTCTTATTGGGGGATCTAAAAGTATTTGCCTGCTTATCTTGTTTGCTGTAATAATCTTTCCCCTTTTTGCTTACTCTTAACCAATTCTGAATGCCAACACTAATACATTAATGTCAACAGCACCATAGCAATTGAAGTCACCCGTAGGTGTAGGTCTCTGCTGTATGCCATGCCAGATGGGTAGTTACTGATTCTGAACTAAAGAGTGTATAATTTTGAAGTATATTTGTGTGGTGTTCACAGTGCTCCCTTCTGAAGGCGGCTTATATTAGCTGACTGGTAAATAAATTAATATTTGTTTTATCAAGAAACCTGCTTGGATACTGGTCACTGTGAAACTAACTCCCCTACAGCTCACATTGACCCCTCTTGAGATGAGCCTGGCTACTCGTCCACACTACCAATCTGTGTAGTACAGACTTATATCAAAGGTTGGGTTACTACTGTCAGGTGGTCATGGTTGTTGTAGTGCACCCTAAGGGTACTGCATACAATCTTGCCTAACATTAAGCAAACAGGTTCCTGAGAACCGCCTGTTCAAAAGCTGCATCATATCTAGAGCCGGCATCCAAACAGTAATGCTTGTAGAAAGCCAAGGGAGTGGGCCAAGTGGCCGCCCTGTTGATGATTTAGGACTTGCCAATGGACATGTCACTGGAATGCAATGGCCGATGCCTTGGCCCCAACTGCGTGGGCGTGCATGATCACCGGAAGCGGCTTGTGCTGGCCTCCGTATGCTTCTTTGATGGCTGAGACCATCCAGCGGGATATGGAGGCCTGCAGGCCTGGTCTTGCACCTCCGAAAGTGACAAACAGGGTGCCTGATTTGCAGAAGCCCTTGGTCCTGTTGAGGTAGAATTTCAGGGGACGCCCGACATCCAGGCAGTGCAGAACTCTGTGCCTCGTTCTTAGGATCGGCAAAAAACGTAGGAAGGACTATTTCCTTGTTCAAATAGAAAGCAGACGGCACCTTAGGCAGAAATGCTGGGTCTACCATGTCCCTGTGAAAGGTAGCATATGGTTCTGAGGCGACCAGCGCCTGAATTTCGCTGACTCTGCGAGCCGAGGTGAGGCTGACTAGTAAGACTGTCTTAATGGTGACCAGCCTGATGTCCATGGACGCCATTGGGTCAAATGGTTCAAGCGCCCGGGCGCCCAAGACTATGTTCAGGTCCCACACGGGGTGTGGCCTCTTGATGGGCAGGTAGAGCCTTGCGAGCCCAGTCAAATATTTGGCAATCAGATTGGAGGCGAAGACCCCCTCCTCCGAGTTCCTGTAAGCCCTGATGGCTGCGAGGTAAGTGTGGCAGGTGCCCACCTGTACGCCAGAGTGGGCAAGGTGCGCCGAGAAGGACAGAATGTCGTCCACTGTACATGTCAGTGGGAGGTTGATATCCTTGGAGTCTGCCCAGTGGCAGAACCTGGTCCCTTTACTTTTATACTGGGCCCTAGTAGCCTTGCTCCTTGCACCCTGTATGATTTCCAGATTAGCCTGGGAGAGGCCGAGGTGTCTTAGCGTTACCTGCTCAGGAACCAGCTGATGTGGTATCCCTGCTTCTGTCTAGGTGGGTGCCGTGGACCGACAGATTGTCCAAAGTGGCTCCCCAGCCCTCGAGCGAGGAGTCTGGTGATGGTGACCTGCAGGGTAGGCGGCCGAAAAGGATTGCTCGTCCGTAGGTTGCAATCCCTGGACCACCATGTTATGTCTGGGTGGAGAGATGGAGGAAAGTTGATGCTCCCGGATTGAGAGCCCCGCGAAGTGCAGCTGAATCCTCATCCTCAATCTCGTGTGGGATAGCTAATAAGACCGCCGCCAAGAGACCCAGGAAATGCTGGTACCACCATGCCGAGGTCAACTCTCTGCTGAGGAAGTGGCGCTCTTAATGGCCGAGATCTAGTCCTCCGACGGAAATACCTTTTCGGAGCATGTGTCCCAGAAGAGGCCCAAGAATGTCAGAGTCTGCGTGGGCTGCAGCTGTGACTTCTTGAGATTGAGCGAGAAGCCTGGATTGCGTGTTCACAAGGGCATGGGAAGAGTGGTGAACCGCTTCTGGACAAGTAGCCCTGACGAGCCAGTCGTTGAGGTATGGGTAGATGTGAAGGCCCGCCACCGTATTCATGAGCCTGGTAAAGACCCTGGGGGCCGAGTAGCGGCCAAAAGGGAGGACCTTGTATTGGAAATGGTAGCCCATGCTCCTGAACCGTAGGAAAGAACGATGGGGCTGCCAAATCGGGACATGTGGGTACGCGTCTTTCAGATCCAGGGAGCACGTCCAGTCTCCCTTGCACAATGTTGCCGCTATAAAGGCTGGTGTAACCATCTTGAATTTCTGTAGAGGTAAGGCAGGGTTAAGGGTGGAAAGGTCCAGCACAACTCTCAGGCCCGCCTGGTTCTTCTAAATGGTGAAAATCCTGGAGTAAAAGCCCAAGCCTTGCTGGGATGCTGGGACTTGCTCCACTGCCTGGCTCTCTATGAGCGACCGGGTCCCCACCAGAGGATTTGCTGTCCCAACCTGAGGGCAGGGAGGGAGGGAGGAGAGGTTGGGATGGATAGGCGGTACCCCATGGATACTATGGAGAGGATCCTGGGGTCTACGAAATTCTGATGCCAAAAATGTGTGTGGAGAGCAAGCCTGCCCCCCACTGGAGACACGTGGACCCAGAGGGGCATGTTATGCCTTCTTTCCCTCGGAGGCTTTCGCATAAGAGGGGGACTGGAAAAAGCCCTTAATGCCACCCATTTTTGTTGCTTGCGCAGGTTTTGAGACAGAGAGCGGTCAGGCTGCCTGGATTTCCGTTCCTAGAAGCCGCGGAGCCCTCTGTACGTACGCCCCCTGTCTGAGCGCTGCTGTGACTGGGTGTACGACTTGGGAGTGGTCTTTGTCAAGATGAATAAAGACTTGGCCGTTTGTGAGCCGTTTTACTTTTTGTCCCGCTCCTCTTCCGTGGTGGAGTGGAAGAGGTCTTCCCCCCGCAACCCCTCGAACAACAGATCTAGTATGCGTTCCTAGATGTCCGGGTTGAATTTCGTTGCCCAGAGCCAGGCTGCCCTCATGTCTGTGGCGATACAGATGGCACGGGTGGAGATGTCAATATGGGCCACGGTAGATGCCATGAGGTCCTGCACCACCAGCTTGCCCTCAGCCGGCCCCACCTTGAAACGCGATTGGCTCTGCATAGGGAGTTCCGGCAGGAAGTCCGCAATTTCGCACCATAACTGCTGGTTAGCAGCAGCCAGCATGGCATCAGCCTAACGAAGATGCAAGGATGCGTTGGAATACAGCTTCTTCCCGTACGCCTCCAAGATCTTCTCCTCCTTGCCTAGCAGTGTCGTTGAGGAGGAGGCTGAGGACGACTGAGGCTTAGAGGATAGTGATGCCACAGCAATCACTGAGGAGTGTGGCTGAGTATGGGCCAATAGCAAGTGTGAATCCCCCCTCCAACTGCCTGTACTTGGACAGAGTGGGGCTTGAGCCAACCCTTTTCGGCCAGGGAGACTAAATCGGTCTGCAGTGGAATTCCCATTTTGGCAGAGGGGCGTTGTGTGAAGATTTAAGCCAGAACCCCCTCTGTCAGCTGCTCAACCTCAGGTTGGGGTAGGCCCAGGTACTCCGCCAGCCTGCAAGATGTTCGTGGAAGGCCCTTGCTGAAGATGGCATGTCATGAACCCCCTCCTCATGCCTATCCTGTGGATCAGGAGGATCCTGCATAGGTGGGGGGAGTAGCGGGAGCTGGAGGCTGGGGTACGGAACCGCCTATGGATTCGGCTGGCAAGCCGGAAGCAATGGCTGCGCCGGGCCCAGGGGCCCCTTAGGAGCCTGTGGTGCCGGTAGCATCGTAGGGAGCACGTCCATGATGGTGTCCCCAAGGATAACCCCCATCCAAGGGGACTTCATGAGCCCGAGGAACCTCCCAAAGAACCCCTCTTTGCAGGACGGAGAGGTGGAAGGGGTACAGAGAGACTGCTGGAGCCGCAGTGGGAACCTGCCCAGTGCAAATGAAGGATAGACTGTAGGTCATGTACCTGGTTGAGGCCAGTCCCACCTTGACACTATGTTCGCCGAACTCCCGGAATGGCGTCGAACGGGTGCCGATGTCTGGCGCGCTGGCCTTTTTGTCGAGCTGCCTGCCACGTGCCTGCGTCATGTTGCTCGGCTCGCTGGGCCCAGCCTCCTCCAAGACTCAGGTGTGGATCGCGAGGCCTACCTTGCTCCTCGAGCCTAGACCAGTCAGGTGTGACACCCTCGACCTGTGGGCCGGTAGAGCTGCATTTAGGCGTCCCCTCGGCAGTATTGCCAGTACTAGGGCATGGCCCCTCGGACATAATGCCGATAGAAGGGCAGAGATCCGGTCAAAGAACCTTCTAGTCCCTCAGCACGGTCACCGGAAGGATCCTGGAGTGCCTCTGTCAGGAGTCCAGTAGCTGGAGCAGCCTTGGTGCGTGTGCTGGTACAAGGACCTGAGTGGTCCCTCCCATGAAGGCTAGTCCTTAGGAGTCTCCCTTGCGGGGTGCAATGGAAAAGAGAGACCCTACCTTAGGGCTGGCTCGATGTTTCAAAGTTCTTTAAGTCCTATGGAGGCGACTTCTGGAAAAGCTCCCTCCACCTGGCTAGTCTGTTCTTCAGCGATTTCGATGACAGGGCTTTGCACGTTGTACAAACTTGCCAACCATGGTCTGGGCCAAGGCAACATAGGTAGAGGGCTAGGGGGTCTGAAGTAGGAAAGAGCTCGTTGCAGGATGGACACTTGCTGAACCGTGTGGAAGTCAACATGCGCCGGGGAGGAGCGCGACGCCCGAGGACCGAGAACCTGAATAAGAAAGACAAAAAAGACAGACGTAGCCGTGCGTCGAATTACATGGCCGAAGCCAAACCCAGGAGCGCTGGAGAATTCTGCCCGTGCCCGTCGACGTGGAAAAGGGGACTGAGGTGTGGCACCGGAGAGCGGAGTCAGGGCAGCACATGCTTCCACTGCCCCATCCCCACACGCCTCCAAATTTAAGGGTTCCGTCTACGGTCCCTTGGAAGGGACGCACATGTAGTATGGAGGAAAGGGTACGGGACGTAAGAGTAACATATGGTATCAACATATGAGGGGATTAGGAAGAACCTCAAAGGAGGAATGGTTTGTATGTGCACGCCTGCCTTATAGTATGGGGAAGTCTAAAATCTTCATAGCTATTGAAATAGATGTCCAGACAGCTCATTGTCTTTCGCACATAGCACTTTGCAGAGGCCAGTTCATGGGTCGAGATGCTTCTCAAATGGGCAACTGAATGGACAGATCCAGAAGAAGAGGACTATATCCAAGATACAAAGACAAGAAACAGACCCCATACTAAGAATCATGTGATCAGATAAGAGAAGCCTGGAGTGAAAGGAGCTGGAATCAGATGGGAAGTAAACAAAACTGGAGAGTCCAGGAAAATATGCAAAAGAAATTTGTTGATGGAACAGAGGTCAAATGCAGATCTGGGGGATCAGTGTTATCACCAGATGGATAGGAAGAAGGAGTGGCAATCTGCAGAGCCTGGGTGGTCATTGGTTGTTATAAACCTGTCATTGGCATTGTACAGAATGGCTGCAAGCCACTATGGCCAAGACTTGCTAAGTTACTGACTTGGGTCAAAGAAAGGGGAGGACCCTTGCAGATAATGGCCTCAGAGAGTGCAAAACTATGCTTCAGAAATAATGGCACAAGAAAAGTAGGAGAGAATCAGAACTGTGCTCGAATCTCTGATGTGCCAGGAATGATACATGGAACAGCAGTAATCGTGGACCATTATTGGGCTTGTGGATCCAGGGCATACATGAAGCTACCCAAGGATTGGGGAGTACGATGCTCATTAGTGAATGTTCATGTTCCAGCATTGGTGATTCCGAAAAGTGACTTGCACCTTGATAGTTTCCCGAAAGCAGATGCTCACTTAAGCAAGATCTGTGGAGCTGATAAAAAGAATGGAGAGAATAATTTCTCAGCAAAATCTATAGAAGCTTTTGATGCTATTCTCTATGAGCACAGACTATTTAGCCAGACTGCTTCAGTGTTTTCATTGATCTTTATGCAGAGTGTATAGGTTGGAGCAAATACCAAAGGCTGCAAATTACCAGATGGGAATTGCTACAGACAATTAACACTATCATAAAATGATTCAGTGCTATCAGAGAAGAATTGAGAGCCATACAACTGAAGATTCTTCAGAATAGACATGTCCTGGGCATGATCACAGCTATGGATGGAAGGGATTGTGCAGAAATCGGAGAATCATGTTGCACATGAATACCGGCTCATGACGAGAATGGAACCTTGACAGAGGCCATAGGTATGCTGGCAAAACTCCATGGCCAGATGATCAATGAGGTAGAAGATATTATTGAGGACAGTTTGTTTGGATCACTCTTCTCTTGGGTTCCACAATGAATGGCAGACATTTTCAAGTTCCTTGGAGCCCTGATACTAATGATATTGCTTGCATTTTGTGTGATCAAGATAATCTCCCAATGCAAGAAAACAGCCAAGAAAGTCATAGGGATCAAAATCATGATCGATGTCGACCTAGGATGGAAAGCCAAAGACTTGACAGATGAAGGGATCAGAGACTTTGTGTAGGCCAGTATCCATGCACCTCAAGAAACAAAGTTCCTGCATCCAAAGAATCATAAGTAGTATGTGGCGAGATGGCTCTATTGCAGTCCAAATGGTGAGTGCAGCCTCATGACATGGAACAAGGAAGAGCATGTAAAATCAGCAGGATGCCTGAAGGGAGTCAAAAATATGGATCCCAAAGAAGATCTATAGACCAGGATGTCTGTATGTGAAGGATGAGGAGTGGTTGATGAATTGCCCAGAGAGGGTGGGGGAGAAGGAGTTTAGAGGAGACGGCAAGTACCCCCACCTCACCCATATTACCTATATGTTAGGAACCCAGATTTGAAAATCATGCGGTACCAGTGAAGATATCGATACCTAGGAGAATCCTGGAGGCAAGGTTCCCATTGAGAAAACCATACCTGTATACAAAAAATATGATGGTCATTTGAATGAAACCTCGGAAGAAGCAGAGCAAATGAACGGTCTCGAATGGTGACATCATACAGACCTTAGCTGATTTATCTAGAAGAGATGCAGGGACTAGGGAATATAGATATTCTATAAGGCATCAAGACATTATCAGGATAAGTGACATCTTGGGATCAAGATGAAGAAGCTTATGCCATAAAATGGATGAAGAAATCAAGTCGGTTTACACATGTACATATGCAAAAGAAACTCAAGCAGATGAAGTATTCTTGAGGCTAGCTTTATAGTGAATAAATTGCGGCATGCGCCAATATGACAATGCATTACTGATGGTTGTATCTGCTTGGATTCACATGCTGTGCATAGTCCGACATACAGTGGTCACTGCGGAGTATTGCATTTTGTTTTTCATAGTCGAAAAGGGGACGTCGACAAGGCGTGTCTGTAACACTATCCCTATAGTGACGTGCAGTGTACCCACAATCCCTCACGCTTCGAGGTCCCTGGGTTTGTATTTTTTCTGCCCTGAGGGAGCCTATTAGACGTGAGTGAGTACAGAAAAGAGATCTAGAAGAAAGACTATGTTCCTTCCATCTGAGCGGGGAGGAAGGGTGGGCGCATGTGAATATAAGCAGATACAACCATCAGAAATGCTTTTACGGTAAGTAATGCATTGTCTTCTGATGTTTGTTAATCTGCTTAGAATCACATGCTGTGCATAGACTAGCGAGCAGTACCCGGAGTTGGAGGTGGGTTGTGAGAAGGAACAGTAGAGAAAAGATGTCTTAATACTGCTTGTCCCACCTGGGAATCAGATCTAGAGTGGGCATCTAGACAGTAGTGTTTTGTAAAGGTGTGAAAAGAACTCCAGGATGCCGCTTTGCAAATGGACTCAAGAGGGACATTTGCAATGAAAGCTATGGAAGCCCCAGTGCCTCAAGTGGAGTGTGCTCTTGGCTTGAAGGGTAGTTCTCTCTTAGCAAGAGAGAAACAGAGTGCTGCATTGTACAATCCATCTAGAAATAGTGGATTTCGAAACTGCATCTCCTTCTCTTCCTGCTGCCACTGAGACAAAGAACTGATTAGTCTTTCTCAATGGTCTAGTTCTTTCCATATAAAACATCACTGCTCTGCGAACATCCAGTGTATGCAGGCTCTTCTCACCCAAGTTTGAAGGTTTTTGAAAGAACGTTGGTAGTTCTATTGACTGGTTGACATTGAATTTAGAGATACATTTTGGTGCAAACCTAGGATGTGTGCGTAGAACCACCTTATCCTTGTGAACTGTTACAAAGGGGTCTAGTACAGAGAGCGCTTGTAGTTCACTTACTCTCCTAATGGAGGTGATAGCTATTAGAAAAGCAGTCTTAAGAGTGAGGTCTTTAAGTGTTGTTTTGTGCATGGGTTCAAAGGGTGACCCCATGAGCCTGGTTAGTACCACATTTAGGTCCCATCCGGGAGCGGGGTTACCTATGGGAGGGTGGATCCTCTTCACTCCTTCCAAGAAGACTTTAATAACTGGGACTTTCCACCATGACACTAAGTTGGGAAGTGGTGTATGCGGAAAGTGCAGCTAAATGGACTTCAATAGAGTTAAACACCAAGCCTGAGTCTAGTAGGTGAGTCAGGTACAGAACAATTTGTGTGGGAGAGCAGTCAACTGGCTTGATGCTCCTTCCCCTACACCAGATGACAAATCTTTTCCATTTGCTAGAATAACAGTGACGAGTGTTAGGCTTTCTAGCCTCCCTGAGAATGTCCATGCATCTCTACAGGAGTTGTAAAGGTCCAAATTCTATGATCTCAGGTGCCAGGCTGCTAAATTCATGGTCTGAGGGCATGGATGTAGTGTCCTGCCCTTGTCCTGTGACAGCATGTTGTACGGGCAGGGAAGTTTCACTGGAGGAGGTAGGGACATCTTCAAGTGAGCGAACCAAGACTGTCTGGCCCACATAGAGGCCACCAGTATCATGGTAACTTGTTCCTGGTGCATCTTGTGCACCATCTTGTTGAGAAGGGGAGTCTGGGGGGTGGGGGGGGGGGGGAAGCGTAAACAAATTTCCCTGACCATGGTATCGATAGACCGTTCCCCTTGGATTGGTTCTGGGGGTACCTGGAGGCGTAATCTTGGCATTGTGAGTTCTCCAGAGTTGCGAACAGATCTATTCTGGGAATCCCCATTGTGTGACGACGTCGAAGACGATGTCTTCGTGTAACCGCCATTGGTACTCTGAGGGAAGAGGCTAGTCTTTGCTGAGTTCGTCTGCTAGCAGATTGAGTTCCCCTGGTACATGTGACAGTAGGAACATGTTGTGTTTGAGAGCCCACTTCCAGATGTTCTGGGACAGCTTGGACAGTCGTGGAGAGTGAGTGCCCCCCTGCTTGTTGAGGTAGTACATGGCTGTAGTGCTTGCAGGTGTGGCTGGAAGGCTTTCAGTGCCTTGAACACAGCTAGTAGCTCCATTAAGTTTATGTGCTTGGATGCTACGCTCAGAGTCCAGACTCCGTGAGCAGTCTGATGGGATAGGTGAGCCCCCCTTCCTGTGATGGATGATTCTGTGGTTAGAGTGGCTTCCACTGCGGGGGTGGCGAATGGTTTGCCCCATTATCAAGATTTCCTTCGACCACCACCGTAGCGAGAGAACCAAGGCCTGCGAGACCACCACTAGATCGTCCCATTGTCTGCTGGCCTGACACCACTGGCTGTTGAGCCACTCGTGCATTGGGCGCAGGCGCGCGTGAGGTACCAAATCAATACATGATGCCATCCTTCCTAGTAAGCGCATTGCTTTGCGTACCGTCACCTCTCGACCGGCCACATATTGAGGGATTTGAAACAGCCTGTATTGGACCCTCTCGCTGGAGGGGAAGACGAGGCTGTCCTTTGTTCGAATTAGAGCCCCTAGGAATTGTTTGATCTGGCTGGGGTCTAAGATGGACTTCTTCTCGTTGATGGCGAAGCCCAGTTGAAACAAAAAGTCTACAGTCTTTTGGGTATTTGAAAAGCATGTTTCGTAAGAATCCCCTGTTATGAGCCAATCGTCGAGGTAAGGGTATACCGGGATGGACAACCTGCGCAGGTGGGCTGCTGCCACTGCCAGTACCTTCATGAATACTCTCGGAGCTGATGCTATGCCGAAGGGTAGCACTCTGAACTGGTAGTGTTTGCCCTCTAACATGAACCTGAGGTATTTTCTGTGCGCTGGCAACATTAAAATATGAAAGTATTCATCTTTCATGTCCAGTGATGTCATGTAATCTCCATGTGAAAGCAGGGGGGATTACCTCCTGTAGAGTCACCATACGAAACTTTTGAGGTTTGACAAATTTGTTCACTGTGCGCAGATCTAGTACAGGGCGCATGGTTAAGTCCTTTTTGGGTACAAGGAAGTACACTGAATAAATACCTTCCATTACCTGGGCTAGAGGCACGACCTCTATGGCTCCTTTTTCCAGTAGTTGGTCCACTTCTTGGAGAAGGATGGCGAGGTGTTCTGGTGTCATGCGGCGTCCCCTCGGGGGTCTGTATGTTGGGGAACTGTTGAACTCTATACAGTAGCCGTGGGCTATGGTGGAAAGTACCCAGCGGTCTGATGTTATTCCCTCCCATGCTGGAAGAAAGGATGTTAACCGGCCCCCGACCGGTGTTGCATGGGAGGGGACGCAAATCTTCGCGTCACTTGGTGGTGTTGTTGGCTTGGGAGCCTCTGGGGGTGGAACCCCGGCCTCTTCCCTTGCCACGACGTTGACCCCTCTGATTGTACTGGCCACTATTACTTTGGTAGTTGCTGGCAGAGTACTGTTGTTGGTTTTGTTGCTGGCGTTGTCCACGAAAAAAGCGCTTATTACCAAATCCCCGCCTGTTAGGGGGTTTTGAAATTTGGTCTAAGGTCTTTATTGTATCAAATTCTTTCTTCGCGTTCTCCAGCGCGTCATCCACTGCTCTCCCAAAGAGGTTGGACTCCTCTATGGGTTTATTAATAAGGGACGCTTGTGTTTCCGCCTTAAATCCGGAATTGCGAAGCCAGACATGACGCTTCAGTAAAATTCCTTGTACCAAAGTGCGGCCAGCCGTCTCTGCTGCATCGAGGGTATTCTTGACGATTCTTTGATTGACCAGAGAGCCCTCGTTAACTGTAGTCAGTAAACGAGTCCTTAGGGGTTCGGGAGCTTCTTCGATGTCCTGTCTGAGCTTAGCCCATTGAGCATTGACATAGCTTGCCAATAGGGTGTTATTATTGGCGATTCTGGTAGAGAATGCTGCAGAGGTGGTGATTCTCTTGGCTAGGGCATACAGCTTCTTCCCCTCTTTGTCTGGGGGTGCCTCGCTAGTAGATAGTGGACTCCTGCCCTTTTCCTGGTGTTGGTCACAACCAGGGAGTCCGGGATTGAGTGACCCTTAATATATAATGGGTCTGATTGAGAGGGAGAGAACAGTTTCTCAATCCTTGGATTGACCCCTCTCACCAATGCCGGAGTGGAAAGAGAAGGTGTAATACGTCTCTTAACTGAGGCGAGGATGGGTATAACCTGGCTAGTGGTTTTTTTTTTTGATAATCCTCTCCACAAAATCGGTGTCTGGGGTGACCTCCCCAGTTTCGATCTCGAAATGTGCTGCTGCCTTCTTCAGCAGTGCATTGAAGGTGAGTTGATCATCGACAGGCGAAGGGTTCCTGACTGGTGTAGTTTCAGTAGACCTGATGACTATACTGCTACTGCCTGTGTCAGTCGACCTAGCCGGTGACTGCCAGGGATTTGGGTCGCCCTCGCCTGTGTTTTCCTGGAATCCTTCCTCACATAGGTTAGTTTCCTCGTGAAAACCTTCCTCTTCTTGTTGGTCCTCAACATAGGTGAACTCATCTTCCTCTTGGAAGAAGGTGTCTTCCGCAGTGGGATTATAAGAGTCTTATGTCCTCCTGTATAGGGTTATAAAACTTCTGGTATTTAGCCCTTGGACTCTCCAGGGGTGCCTCCCTTGGTCTCTTGGGTGCCCTGTCTTCTGGGATGGACATGAACCTATCTAGTTTGTCCATACAGGTCTGGAACCCTTCAAAGGTCCACTGAGGTCGGCCAGGACGGTCTGGGAAAGAAAAGGGGGTTTCTTCCTCCTGTAATAGTCTGGTTCTGTCCCATAACGTGGAAGAAAGAGAGCCTTCGCCTGATCTGTTTTCCGGCGCCCTCGGCGTATCTTTGGCCTTGTGCGTGGTTTTCGGCGTTGCACTCGCCGTACATCTTTGGCCGTCCTTAGATGCTATGCGCGCGAGGCTTTCGGCGATCATACTCTCTTCTGAGGGTGCGGTCGTGCTTTGAAACGTCGAGTCCTTGCCCGTCGAGTCCTTGCCCGTCGAGTCCTTGCCCGTCGAGTCCTTGCCCGTCGAGTCCTTGGTAGCAACGTGAGCGCTCTTGCGATGCACGTCGTGGAAATGTTGGTGTTAGCGCCCTTATTTTTAGAGTACCCAGTCGCCTGTCGCGGGAGCGGTGGTGGGAAGGGCTGACGACCCTTACGGTCGGCGGAAGACGCCGGTGGGCCCGGCGTCCCCGTTGGCGTTATGGCTACCTTCGTCTTTAACGAATGTGTGCCTGGGGGTATGTGCTTTGGTGTTTTTTTGTGTGCGTCCTTGTCGCTGGGGTGTTCATCCCCATAAGCTGGGCGTGAGCCGGGCTTGTCTGGGCCGGGGACGGACGAGGAGCGTGAACGCTCCTTTGAGAGGTCTACAGCCTCCGTTACGGGGGCCGTGTAGTCACTGTCCTCATCACACTCAGCGGCGGTGGCAGCGGGCGAGGAGTTAGGCCTAGACATGGCGTAGGCCGCCCACCTTTTGACCCTGCGGTCTTTTAGAGTTTTGGGATTTAGCAATTTACAGGCCGCACAGCCGTCCTCCTGGTGATCGAGGGGTAAGCAACGGTTGCACCGTTTGTGCTTATCCTTCCAGGTATATTTACCCTTGCAAAGCGGGCAAAACCTAAATGGCGTCCTCTCCATAGCTGAGGGTAATAAGTGTGACTACGACCTCGAAAGAGAGGGAGGGGAAAGAGAAAGGCATTCTTAAAGAAAAGAAAGAAAGACCACAAAACCCCACTCTCCCTACTGTGTATGGCCGGCGAGGCCAGGCCACGTGTTCGGCAGCGCCGAAGGATCTCCTCCGCTCGTCCTTCCGTCAAAGATCTTGCTCGGCGGAGAAACGGCTCTGCGTCGAGGGAGGGATCTACGTTATTGATATTAATAACAAAACGACCAAAGGTCGATGAAACTATTTGGCAAGGTCTCTCGAGGAGCTCTGCATAAAGGCGACCAGTAGCTTGGCGAAAAAAAACAATCTGAGGGACGTCAACGCGTGAGGGATTGTGGGTACAACGCACGTCACTATAGGGATAGTGTTACAGACACGCCTTGTCGACGTCCCCTTTTCGACTACGAAAAACAAAATGCAATACTCCGCAGTGACCACTGGATGTCGGACCTATGCACAGCATGTGATTCTAAGTAGATTAACAAACATCAGAAATATATATATGCATTTAAGAAAAAAGGATGGCTGTTTACAGTATGTGTAAAGGCTGAATTGGACTAAAAATAAAAGGCCTCATTCTCTGTGAAAGCATGTGAATTAAAAGTGAATCTTGAAAAAACGAGGATGAATGAGCCATGAAGTCAAGCCAAGAATCACGTCTTATCAGGTTGGAGTGAGCCAACATTGGATACAGAATTGTGTGAAAGCACAGCTCCTGTTCAGAAGACATGAACAAAACAAAGAATACGTCAGAGGTCTATTAGTAAATAGTATTTTAAAGAAAGTAAAAGCTTAAAATCATGGTCTACAGTCACGTGGAAAGATGAAGTTGGACGAGCAAGATGCTAACACCTATGCATGAGGGTAAAGCGTGCCTTCACTCCCCTGATTCTCCACAGTACAGAACAAGCTCAAGGCCGGGCTTCAAAGCCTAATTGACTACACTGACCATTGAGGTGATGATAGATTGATATGCTAATTGGTGGGAAGCTGGGACTAAGACAAGCTCACCAGCACCTAGAGGTCCAATCTGCCTGCTGCTAGACGTAGGCGGAAAAGTACTGACAAAGGTTAGCGTGCCAACCAATTGTAGGTGACCACGTAATTGAGTCCTATAGTTTGTGTAGCCAATAGGACTTTGTGTATTTAGTGACATTCATAGTGGCCATTTTGAGGGGAGGGCTTAGTTGACCCACCTGATGTCAAGAAACCCATCACTTTCACTTATTATCCCATACCATTATGGATCATATACTTAGATGTTCACTCGGAGCCTATCATAGTTGTTGATAGTTTTTGTAGTTTGTCATGTAGGATGACGTTGGTAGTGACACAGGTCAACATCAATGATGTTGAGTTTCGGATATATAAGCTACGTTTTTTATGAACTGCTTTGAGTAAGAGGATCCAGCGAATTCGTTGATCTTAGTTATGCTCCCTGTTTTAGACAATTGAAAATAAAACAGTTATCCTTTTTTATCAACAGAGTTATTTTTTGATTATTGATGTTGAGTAACTTCTGCATCCCCATCCATCACCAGGGTAATTGCTACTAATCTTAAAAGGACTGAGGTTATTCAGTTCAGAGTCGTTTGTGGAAGGTCTTGGCTGACTATGGTGTGTGAGGGTCTTCTTCCTCGTCTGTGTCCACCAGGGCATCCAGCTGGTCCGGAGTGGGTGGAGGAGTGCTCAGCGCTGATGGCTGAGGTGCGGAAACCGGAGCCGGAGGCTGTTACGGAACCGCCTGAACTGTGGGAGGCAGGGGAGCTTGAATCAAAGGGGCCAGCATGGGCTGTACCGGGGCCTGCAGCGCTGTCGCCATAGGAGGAATGACTATAGACGCAGGAAGAGTAGCCAGAGGGAGTATGTCCCTCATCACACCCCTAAGGATGGTCCCCATCTGAGGAGATCTCATGAGCGTGAGGAACATTTCAAAGAACCTGTCCTCATAGGCCGGTGGGATGGCAGGTGAAGTTGACAGGTTAGTGGGCGGCTGCTGAGGCTGGTGCATACTCTGTCTAGCTGGTTGCGGGGTAAACCTGCTCTGTGACGCTGATGGATAAACTGTAGGCCACATACCTGGTTGACACCAGTCCCACCCCGTTCTCCCACCTGTTCAGTTCCTCTGGTCGGTATTGGACGAGCGGCTATCTTGTCTGGCGCAGCAGCCATCTTGTCGAGGTGCAGGCCACGTGCTGAAGTCGTAGTGCTTGGTTCACTGGGCCCAGCCGCCTTCAGTACTCTTGGCGATGGAGCATGTGACCTACTCTGCACCTCAGACCAAGGCCTGTTAAGCGTGTCGGCCTCAGCAGCATCGCCAGCAGTGCTGGGTGCAGGCACCCCCTCAGACATGTTGCCGGTACAAGGGCGTTGCCCCTCGGGTGTACACCCAGTAAAAGAACCTTGCAGTCCCTCAGCAATGTTTCCAGAAGGATCTAAAGACCCCTCAGCCTGACGGCTGGTAGCTGAATTAGCCTCGGTACCCGTGCTGATGTGAGAACCTGAGACCTTCCTCCCGTAAGGGTGTTTCCTTGGAAAGGATTCGCCCTTGCAGGGTGCGCTAGAAAAAGAGCAGCCCTCCCTTGGGCCTTGACTTATATGTCTGACAAAGTCCTTCAAGTCCTCTGGAGGAGACTTCTCAAAGAGCTCCCTCCACCTAGCTAGTCTGTTCTTCAGAGCACATGAAGAAAGTGCGTTAAACGTGGTACAACCCTCTCATCCGTGGTCGGGGCCAAGGCAGCGGAGGCAAAGAGCATGGGGATCTGATGTAGGTAAGAGCCCCTCGCAGGCTGGACACCTGCTGAAGCCCGCTGAAGTCTACATGCACCGGAGAGGCGTGTGGCACCGGAGTACTGAGTACCTGATTGATAAAAGACAAAAGTGAAGATATCCAGGGAAAAGCGCGTGTTATTACATGGCCGAAGCCAAACTCGGGAGCGCTGGTGAAATCGTCCCGTTCCCGTCGACGTGGAAAAGGAGACTGAGGAGTGGCGTCAGTGGGCTGAGTCAGGGGAGCCCCTGTTTGCCTGTAAATTGAAAGGGGAAGGTTTTTCATGGTGAAAAGGTTCCGTCTCCCGTCCCAAACGAGGGACGCCCATGCAGTATGGAAGAATGGGGACGTGACGCAAGAGTGGTAATGTTATTCTTCTGATGCTTGTGAACATTAGATTCTATGCATAGACTAGCAAGCAGTAGTATCTGACCCAGAAGGTGATGGGTGAGCTAAGCGGCAGTTGCAAATAAATATAATACTGCTTGTACCATTTGAGAATCAGAGCGAGCTTGAGTATCCCACACAAGTGTGGTCTGAATGTGCGCAGAGCTCCATGTGCAGTATTACATTAGCAATGAAAGGAAGCAATTTACTGGACAATGTTGAACAATGCAGAGTGCATCTAATGACCCATTTTGCAATTGTAGCTGAAGTGACCAAATTATCTGCTCTTACCATACCATGGAGACAAACTGGTGCGATTTTCGTAACACCTTATTCCAGATTGGCGGTGGATCTGCTACCGGTGGGTACATTTGTTTAACACCCTCCAGAAAAGCCTTGATAACCAACTCCCCATCAAGAAACCTTGTGTTGAGATGCTGCGTTCGCATACAATTAAGCCAAAGGCACATTTAGGGAATTGCATGGCAAGCCAACTCTAGTAGAAGCAGAAGGTACATTATGTTACCTGGTAACAGTCAAGGCGACTGTCGCTGCCCTTTGAACAGATGACATCATTTCTCTTTAAATAGCAAGGTTTGGGGTTGGTTTTTGCGCCTTCTTTAACATTTGCATATAGCATGTATGTCCATTTTAATGCGTGTCTTGGGCATTTAACTTTCTTTGCAGTTGGAAAAAGATCAAATTTTAGTTGTCTCCGTGGTGGCAATTCTTGAGTGTTCTAGTCTAATTCACACTTGGGTTCCTGCACTAATACTCTACTTAGGCTGTTTGCCATAGAGGAGCTCTCCTGGAACATGTTGCACTTTATTATGCATGTATTTCTTGAGGCAACACTACTTACTGTTTTGAGAGCTGGGAAAACTGCAAGGAGCATGTTCCGCCAAGCTTGTTGATGTAAAACATGGCTGTTGTGTTGTCTAATGAGAATATATATATATATTTTTATTTTTTTAATCAGACACTTTTCGAAAGAGCACATCATCTTGACTGCTAGTAGTACTCGTTCATTTATGTGTTTGGCTTGTTGCGCTGAGCATGTTTTCTTCTGTCCACCAATTGAGGGCCAGTACTATGTTTTGAGAGAAGACTACTCAATTGAGCCATTCACTGGTAGCCTGAGACCACTGGTATGTTAACTACCGGAAGGGATGCAAGATTGAGTCTTGCCTGCACGATTATGGAAATGTATGACACCATCATGCGGAGCAGCTTAACCTTTCTGACTTGTCCGAATCAGCTGTATAAGCTTGAACCCATTCAAGAGATAAATAAGTCAGCCAATTGTGTCACTAGAATTGCCCCTAGAAATTGTATTTTTTTCCAGCTAGGGGTGAATTGCTTTAGTGAGAATCGTATTAAGCAATGCAGGAGTTCTTTTTAACTGCCTTTAAAAAAAGGAATTTATTGCACAATGGGCTTTTTCTCCTGCAGAATATCCTTCATAAAACCAGTGGCCTCATCTAATCCCCTGGTCTTAATGAGAAATGTGTTGGGTGCCCTCCTTAGGAGGCCGTTCTACAAGAGGTTATGGGTGACACATCTGGAGAAGGTAGTTTTTTTTATCAATTTGTTTTCATAACATAACAATACACTTCAGAGTACGACTTATGCATATATGGTTAACAGCCATACATCATATCATATTCTTGTTGACATGAGAGCACTGCATCCCATGGTGCCAGTATGGTGAGCTAGTAGGGGAAAGGTCAAGCCTGGCACTCGTTCACAACCATTCGTCTATCACATATCTTCCCCCTTCACTCCATATCTTCGCGAATTTCCCAGGACTGCCCGAGGCTCGGTATACCCTTCTCTCTACGGCCAAGCATTGGTCCATTTCTGCCGGCCACTGGCTTAGTTTTGGGCGCTCGGCAGAGCCCTATGATGCCGC
Source organism: Ambystoma mexicanum (assembly GCF_040938575.1). Classification (NCBI taxonomy): domain Eukaryota; kingdom Metazoa; phylum Chordata; class Amphibia; order Caudata; family Ambystomatidae; genus Ambystoma; species Ambystoma mexicanum. Next base: position 1,462,999,640 of record NC_090922.1, read on the forward strand.
CATCAACCTTTTGACAAGTCCCATTGCCACTGCTAGGAAGATTTTGTCTTGTTTGTTCAAGTCGGTGCCCTCCCATATTCCCAGTAGTTCCATTTTCGGCTCCAGGGGGACAGAGGCTCCTATTACAGTAGACGTTTTTGTCACACATTTGGTCCAGAAGATTCTGACTTGTGTGTATTCCCATAGTGTTTGATAAAACGCACCTCCTTCCCTACCGCACCCGAGGCAAGCATCGCCGTCTATCCTGCACCATCTTGTGAGCATCGTGCGGGAGTAGTATATCCTATGGACAATCTTGAACTGTATCAGCCGCAGCCGTGCCGCCATTCCCACTTCCTCTGGGATCATCAAGGCCTCTACCCATTCCTCCGGTTCTATCATGCCGTGAGGAAGGCAGAGGGTTTAATAAACTCTGCATTATGGCCAACCTCTGGATGGTGGGGAAAAAACAATCTTACGACAGACATGAAGTAGCATGGGTATCTGTACTGGTTGGCTAGGCATAGGGTTACAGAAACGCTGACACTTTTCAAACTCGAAAACAAAATGTAACTGCACCAACTTTACATTAACTCAAGGTAATTTGCTTTGATGAAACAGTATGAACACTGGACGTATGACAAGGTGACTGAAACAGCACAAGGGGGACTGGCCACCGACCTTTAATCACGGAACAAACAAAAGCCAACAGCAACTCTTTGCCATCCACATTTTTATTCATAAAAAAGCACTGGAATTTAACACAATTTATATAAAATGGTTGTAGCAATACATAAATAGTATCAACTTTTTCCCATCATTATTACATTAATAAACATTAACTCAAGAAGCTGCACAAAAAAGATAAGGATAAAAGGTACTGAAGAACGGATACTTCTGTGGCAATACTGTAGATTAGAAGTCCTTTTTGTAATGTAGAGAGGCAACACATACCGAGGGAAAATGACAAAAGGAATACAAATTAGACAAACACCTAGTCAACTTCTCTAGCTATTGAGTCATATCGCCCAACAATCCGCCCCCCCTTTAAAAATGAAAGTTAAGACCAAATGGCAGACTAAGGATGACGGGACAAAATGCTTGTCTTTCTGCCCCAAACCTCTTGTAACCGGAAGAACAGGTCAAATTTGCATTCTACAAACTGCGATCTTAAGTTATTATGACTAGTTATGTCACAGAGTGTAACTGGTAAAGCACAGTGCAATGGCAAGGCACTGTCTGCATCTGGAGAAATAAAGTTATGCAACATGCGCACACAGTAGCATGAACAAGTTAATGCGCAAAGAGGCAGGAAGTCAGCGTGTGCCCATGGCTCCTTCATGCTACAGCATCAATGATTGCAAGCTGGACCCAGCTGAAGAGATACTTGCCAAAATGTTAAACTAATCAAGGCTATTTTTGAAAAATAATATCTCAATGACACTTCGTCCACACTATTCACCTCGTCTGAAGGTGAGCAGCGTTACTCCCGACTTGGTTATTAACACCAACTTCACAAGTGTAGAGTATTAAACAGGAAGAGCAGTCCAAACCCGATGAGAACCGTTTGGCCTTTCAATCATAGCCCTACCATGTTACATTGGGTTATATGTTTTTAGCAGCTGATAACATGCCACAGTATGTTAGCATTCGCACTCAGCATGCTTGGTTTAGAGCATCCCAGTAGTAGTACTGCAGAGCCCTGTACACTACAGCCATTCTGCACTTTAGGAAGCACGTGGAAAGAACCAGAAGAGGGAGAAAGTATTCGGCGTTCTTCACACAAAAGCCATTTAATTGTAGCTGCTTCTCTTCACAGTACAATGTGCCAAGTGCTGTTTTTCAGACACCAAGGCAAACTATGCAATTTGGTACAAAATATTGCTAATATTAAAAGTGACGGAAGGAAACGTTAAGCAGGAATGTTACTGTCAATTTCTTCGAATACCATTTCACCTAATGAAATTTCACCAAATGTATTTCACTGAAAATGGTTGGGGAAATGGTATATCAGTGATAATAGGTGAGGTAAGGGTATAAGTTAGGGTAGGGGGGTGAGGGAAGTTGCAGGGCTCTCCCCTGCATTATTAAAAAAAAAAGTATAAAGTAGAATTCGTTTTTCAGTTAAATGGATTTGGTGAAATCTCCATTAGGTGAAATATTTTAGAAGACACCACATACATCCAGGCAGGAATGCTTCATTAGGTAAGCATGGGACACCCCAAGAGGGCACTCCATTGGGAAACAAATGACTTGGTATACCGAGCAAACTGTGGCAAGAGGTTTATTATGCCCAACATACGTTGTCCATCCGCACGTTATTACCCTTCTGCAAATCATCTGCATCAGGAATGTCAACAACGGAATCAAACAGACTATCACCCAGGCCCTAGGATTCTAGAGGTCATTTGGGAATACACTATTTTGACCATGCTTAACAGGGCAGTATGTCAGGACAGATGAAAATCTATTTAGGACACTTTTAATAACCATTTAAAAATAATCAGTAGGCAGTGACTTAGTCATTGGTATAGAGCAAATAAACAAGGTGTCCTGGAGCAGAAAGATTCACTGGAGATTGTGGAGGAAAGAGGGTCACCTGTGAAGCCGGTCATCTGAGTTTACAGCTACTTTGCTGAACACCAGTTATTAGGGAATCAGGGTCATGAGAAACAAATGTAGCTGTACCCCTTGAAAAGCTTTAGTTAAAATATGCCGCGATGGACTAGAGAAATGGGTTAAAATAGCAGACAAACATGCAATGCTACACGCAGCATTGCTGCTCAATCAGCTTGTGGTTCACTTTAAAAAATAAAGTGAGCCCACAGCACTTCAGAACATATTGGAAAACAGCCTAGTATTTGGCCAATGTTTGTAGATGAGGCGACGTATACACTCTCTGCTGCTGGACTTAATCAATAGTAAGAATTCATGGCACTCTTTCAGGTCAGTCTGAAAAAAGATGGTCTGGTTCACATTCTGCAATGTTATTTGCACAAATTGTGATCTTGTTTGCTGATGAAATTAGCAGATCTCGTTTGGGCGAGTGTTAAGATTTCAAATTCTTTGTAAATGCAGTGCAGGCTAGATTTATTCAGCAAAAAACCTTTTCATTGATGTTTTGGGATATTGTTTTGGAGGGCTGTTTGCAAACTTATTTGAAACATCTGCAGTATGTACATCAGCCAAGCAGGCGATTTGGACAGCTTTTCAGAAAGTTCTGAAGTATATTGAAAAAGGCTGGGGCAGAAAAGCAGGCATTAGATCCAGCCGGCAATCTAGCTAAGAAAATCAATTATAAAAAAAAAAGTAAAACGAGAAATCGACAAGTACTTTGGAAGCAAAATAAGTGTTGCGATTTGGTAATGGCGTGGGGATTTGCTAATTCTCACTGGAACTGTGCCACAATTCTCAAAGAGGTGTTACACTACAAAAGTACAGCGATTCATGGCCAACCAGCACAGATCTCATCCCCACTGTTGATAATCTTAACATGTATCCTTGGCAGCGAAAGTGGGCCCACATGAAGATCATGCTGCCAGGTTTAATCCTAGCTAGTCCGAGTTCCAAGAAGCAGCATCACGGCTTCTCCGATGTAGGTACAGAGCATTATGAGTGAGCTCCTGCAACCATGATGTATTAGTGATTTCACCAGACAAATTGGAATAAAATCAAACCTCACCAGTCGTCTTATAGCCGTTAATGGCTGCTCCTGTACAAGTGTTTGAGATCAGACTATGGACTTTGGGGATAGCAGAGTAGTTAACCCTGGCAAGTCGACTTTCAAACAATGATATACCCCCTGAAAGCATCAAACTGGATTTAAAGTCGGTCATACGGACTACTATACTTCATCTACAGTGACCTCTTCATATGTGCGACAATCCGTTCTTCAGGGACGGAACCCGAGCAAGTTGCATAACAGAACTGTAAAAAAAAAAAAAAATGTTTTTTAAAAAAGAATCAAGCACTGGAGTACGTGTGCAGCCACATCGCTCGTCCATGTGTGGCACCTCACACACACACACGAGGCAAGTACCAGCCCTTTAAACCGGGAATCTTGCACGGAATTGCGTATTTCAGCTTGGGATGGATGAACTATTAATTAGAATAAATTAAAGAACAGAAAATGTTTGAGAACCTCTTGAACTAATCTGGCATGAGCTGGAAACCATGGACTAACATAGGCATGACCTACATAGCCACCTCAAAGATCTATTCAAGTAGGGACACTGGTAGGCTGCCAAAGCGGCTTCGGCTTGCACCAAGTGAGCATGGAGTGCTCCAAGTAGTAAACATCCCAATGTACAATTGCCTGTGAAGATGCCCTGGTACACCGCAACAACACACCCTTGAAGACAAACCAGTGATTAGAAAACCGAATGGCCTTGTGCATGTCAAATAGAATTTCAGTGCCCTGTGGAAAGAAGACCTGAACATTGATCTCATGTTTGAGGTGGAACTCCGACACCTCCATCAACAAGAGTGTGGGCATACAACAGCCACATGCTTTAAAAAAATTAGAAAGGGAGCCTCTGAATACAACGTGCAAACTACTAATCTGCAGTGCTCAAGTAAGCAGAACTAAGAGCGACATATCCCAGGAATTATCCTTTGTCCAAAGATACAGCTTGTAAAGGGCTTGTGAACCAGGACCGAAAGAATGACCTGGAGGTACAATTTTGGGTGTGGCCGTCTCCCTTGTGGAAAGTGCATCCCAAGACCGATCTAGTGTTCCTTCAGAGTGCTAGCCAAGACAATACTTCTGTTATGAGCTCACTAAAAGATGCACAGAAAGCTGAAAATGTAGGTCTGCCACAACTAATTTGTCGGATTTGATATAACGAAAAGGCAACAAGACAACTGGACCGGTATCTACAGACATCAACCCTCTAACGTACTGGCTGATTTACTGATTTCTTATAGAATCTTTTCTAGCTGCTTTCTACACTAAACATTTCTTTCAGATAATCCCAAATGACTGTGTAACAAGTCTGCAGTTGCGGGAACTTCTGATTTGACTCATTCACCCGACAATCCGCTGTAGATCAAGGAATGCATACAACAGACCCTTCCATGGAAGCCATGTGTGTCCACACTGTTGCATCCAAAATGCATACAGCGAGCATGAACTCTGCTCGTGTGCAAGGGAAATCTTGAACAGGGAAACCTAATGGCATGGACATCTGATTTACTACTGACCGACATTTCCCATTCAAGAGTTTCTTGTCAATGATTATTCAAGGCATTCACTTGTGTGCTCCACCAATATCTATCGAGTGGCAATTTTAAAGATGCTATTCTGAATTGGTCATGACCGCAGCTCTTGCAACAATCTGCAAAAACCCAAAAATATCAACATTCACCACTTGCTACAGTAGAACATGGCTGTGGTGCTTTCTGTGAATATTTAAACTTTGGATGATTTTGGGGAGAGCAGAGGCTTTAAGACCAAATAGCGGGCTGTAAGGTTTACTAGGTGTATGTGGAGGTTGTTATTGTGGTGATCACAGATGGCAAACCTGCAATGATCCCATGGTGGTTACCCATCCCACAAGGAAGGGGTCCAAGAATCTATCGTTTGGAAATGTTGGTATCTTCTCACGAAACGAGGTCCATACTCTTAAGTGAGGAACCAGCAAACAGCAGGCTTTCTAGTCTACATCCGGTACACCAGGTTCCAGCTTGTGGCTTGTCCGATGGTCTCGTAGGAAGTCAGAAATTAAGAATTAGTAACACAAAAGGACACGAACCTCTGTGTCCCAAAGGAACCCAAACTATTTCAAGGTGTGTGGTGATCAGACAAACCTTGACCTCTTCAAGCTGACCAATAACCAAAGGAGTACACAGAACACTGTTTGCCCCTCAGGGAGCTGCCCTAATGAGCCAATCATCCAAATAAGGATACATGTGATTGGCCTCTTTGTGCAGAACAGCAATTACTGCAGACACGAACACTGCGGGTGCTGAGGCTGTACAGAAGCCCCCAGCGTTTGAAGCAGCCCAAGCTCATTATAATGCTAGCATCCAGCAGAGTAATGGTAGACAGCCAGTCCTCAGTGTAACCAACTAACTTCTGCTGGGGAAGGAATGTGCTCAACTAGGTCCAAGATAGCACACACATCCTGCTAGGTCTTTTCGGGATAGCCAATAACCTAGAGAAAACCAGTCATCTTCACAGTTGGGACTCTCTAGCATTTAATGTTTTGTGGCAGAATCGGAAGACAGAAGCGGAGGCTTATTGGCGAAAGGACCAAGTTATTGTCTGATACCGATCTCCAGGTTTTTACATATGAAACCACTGGGATGCGTGCTCCCCTACATCTATCACACTCCAGCAGGGGCTTAATACTTATGCAAAAGCCTTTTCCAATATCAAGCATCATACACAACACCCAGGCGTGACTGTGCTTTCAAACGTTTCCCTGCGTGGCTAGAGACACGGCTGCAGTAATGTCCAGCAGGAACGAAGTGCATCAGCATTTAGCCGATGTAAACCGGGCATGGTTATGGAACAGCTTTCCTAAAAGGTAAAATGTGTTTCTTCCTTGCTCGAGGATGCAACGTTTGATGAAAGGTGATTTTGATGCTCTTCTGGAGTACGCCAATACTGCTGAACTAGATATTACCCAGGGGCGTTTTGCTAATGTGCAGAGCCACGCCCTCTGTGAGTAAACTTGGCAACAAGGTTTTAAGAGTAGCAGGGTGAGCAGATTCTAAAACGTCTTTCATCGGATCCTGTTGTAGGGTAATCGCTTCCACTGTAGACGAGTGCAGAACTGGCAGACATTTCTAAACACCCATCACTCAGTCATGGATGCACAGGTTGTGGAGGGTGCTTTCCTTGTCCTCTCCATTGTCTGTACTTTATGAGACAAAGATTACTCATACTGGTCCCTAGTGCGTGTTAAGAATCCTGTAAAGGTGGAGTGTGGTGTTGTGGCGGTCCCACTGGCAATTGAGGCTGTGGCACCAGGGGCAGTGTTTATTGTACCAGGCGTGTAAGTGTGTGGAAGTGGTAAATCCACAGGAGGCTATGTTGTAGGCTGTGTTGGAGCCTGGGGTTTGACTCAAGATTATTTGTTTACATACATGGCTCAATGGCACTGTCAAACATTGTTGTGAACTTCTGGAAACCTTACCCTTACTATAGAGACCCGTTCCCCACGGAAAGAATGGCCACTGCTGGTAGAGACCATATGAAAATGTCCAGATCCGGAAGCATGTAGCTTTTCTGAAAGACCTACAGCATCATATAACGAGTAGACCATAGCCTGTACATCGATCTAGTATTGGAAGGCCTTGCCACAGATGGATCCAGCCATTTGCTCATTATACAAAGCAGGCCAAAGTCAGTCTCATGCCATATGCATAGATCAAAATCTTCCTTTTGAGGACAGTAGAGCTGGGTTTACTCCCTCTGCCGGTTGTCCAGACTTATCCCGAGTAATACAGTCAAACTAGTTCCTCCATCGTACCTTCTGGGGCCTCAGGTGTGTCCCTGTGAAAGATTCTATGCACTAACCTTTTAAGGCCATCCGGCCAATACCCACTTGCCTGTTCCTTTGGTCCCTCCCAGATATTGCAGCTCGCCAAAGCAGAACTACGGGGCAGCCCAGTGAGAAATCTGGTTAGATTCTTAGCAGAAGGGTCAGAATTCTGCCCATCACCAGCGTTGGTTGGCGAGTGACCCATTCTGCAGTCGATGACATACTGGGAAGAAGTATCCATGCCAAGGAGCCTGTGGGGGAAGAACTCTTTCTGGAGGGGAAGTTCAAAAGATGTTTTCTTGTCAATGCAACCTAAAAGTAAGACCTATGTGACAGGGCGTTGCACAAGGCGCAGACAGTCCACAAGTAACGTCATGCTAGAGCATACAGTTCCATGAAGGGAATTCAAAGGGCATGCAGCTTTTGAACCCCAGTAACCATAGCACAAATAAAACTGTGCATAACATCTGAATTTAAACACTTAATAGCAGACTAGCAGTATGCACAAGGGCAGTGCCGTATATGTAGCCTGGCAGAAGCTAACCATTCTGCTGCTTCAGTGAATCCCTAAAGGACCGACTCTCCCCTACACCCCCCCGAATCCCCATCTCAAGTATTGAGGGAAGACTGGTTGTTCATTATGCTTATTGCTAAAAATTGACACCCGCTTCCTACCACCTGTGCCAGCAACTGTGGCAAGGTAACAAAATTAACTAAAGGAATTTCATTTTGGAGAAATTTACACTTGCTCTTTTAAATGCGGACAGCTAAACAATTCTGAACATTGCAGAGTGCTCTAATTGGAGTGTGGATGTGTGTTTAACACCTTGAAGTATTTTACCACTAAAATCCAATGGAAGCTGACTGAGCCTCAATGGAGTTGGAGAAGCAGGATCACTTGGAGGGGCACAGAGGAAAGGTGAAATAAAAAGCAATGCAAGCAGGAGAAAAACATTAAGCAGCATTCCTCTAAAGAGAAAAAACAAAGTGCTGTTTCACAACACTATCTTACCTTTATGAACATTAAGTGGTATCCTACTGTCTGGCTTCTGCAAATACTACATTGGAATTAATTTGCTAAATATATGGATGCGAACAAACCTACCTAGGAAAATATGATGTTTTGTGGAAGTGAGTGGGATAAACTCATCCAAGGTCACCCATTGGCCTGGCAGAGACTTAAACAAGTGTATTAGTTGGGGAAGCCAGACTGTCAGTGATCCAGTACATTACTTGACAAAACCAATTGTCGTCTCCTTCAATTGGCAGTCACATGTGATTTTTTTTGTGTCAGCCAACACGTCTTGCAACAAATGAATCCACTTTGATCACGAAAAACACTTTTGTTTGGCGCCAGCAAGATGGTTCTTCATGTTCCTTTCTGGGGGCCATGGGGGTTCTCAATTTATGGCACTATTGAGCCATCAGTACCCACACATGAGTAGCGTGGGAGTGAAAGCAGCGTTGTGTTATCGACTGCACAGGGAGGCATGGTACTCACGATCTCTTGAGGTAGATTTCTTTCCTCCATTAACGGAAGCAAATCAAAGATCCAAGCAGAAAGGCGGAGGATGACTTCTACCGAATTGCCTAGCAGCTTGTGGTTGTCTGGGAACCACTACTTATAAAATCGCCTCGTAAAACATACAAAGCCATACTAAATTTGGAACCTGTCCCTAGAGTGTAGCATCCGGAAGACTATATCAGCATTGGTTCAGAAGGAAAACCACCCAAGACTAGTCCTTTGAGAACTGACCTATGTAACAAAACGTGGCTGACTTGCAGCCTGGTAATCTCACCAGGCAATGAAGAAAGGCTTAAGACACTATGCATAGTCATCTTATCACTCACTGCCAGCCACAGATAACTGGGTTGAATGTCGCATTAAGGCAGGTAGAGGAAAGGCTAGCATTCCAGAAAAAGGACCCGTTGGCCAGACTGGTTTCTTTCAATCACCATCTAAAATTCTTAGTTGACATTCAGTAGCAAGATTTTCAGAAATTCTAATTGAGAACTGTAGAACTTTTTTTTTTTTTTTTTACAAAAAGGCTATCTTCCAGGACATTAACATGATTTCCCAGTATGCCTTTGTACTCTTACGCCTACAACCCCTTTGCTCCATACTTTGGGAACACCAGTTTGCTCGATTCAAATTTGTGGAGTGATGGTGTGAATGGAAATACAGCAAAATGTGGACCACAAGACATATGCCCTTTCACAGCTATTACATTAGTTTTATTACAAAAAGTACACAATCCCCTTAATGAGGAGTGCAGGTAAAATACATACCCAACGAACTCCAAAATGTTATCTGAACATCCCTGCCTCAGAAGGGTGCTCCTCCCAGAAAGGGAGACAGTCTTGCCTTTAACCAGGACACAGCTTCCCCCGAACATCAACCCTTCGGATTGCTGAGGTCCTGCCCAAAAGACTCGTTTGGTGCAGTACTGCATAGACTCTAGCTCCATTTCCCATTAATTCAGAGCGTTCAACACATCAGTTCACCTTTACTGCGCCTAATAGCACAAATGATGTCTAGGGAACCTGAAAAAGTGAGCGAGTCTCCTCCCTTCAGATGCAGCAATGTAAATATTCCCAGCCCACAAGGATTCAAGTATCCCCAAAAAATGAAAGACAGGAGAATTATAAATAATTATAACTTTACAATTTCATAGTTGACACATATACTATCATATTTACAGAATGATAAATGCTTTTCTGTTACTTTTCTTTTTAAGTAACCAGTTCCCTGAGTCAGTTTGTGGTTTGTGATCTCCCCCAATGTATGTTCAAAACACCGGGAAGAAAAGTTGAGTCACCTTGCAGGAAAGTGTTCAAACCACAGAAAGCATTGTACAAGTGATCTGTTCTGCTGCCGCGTGAGGTCTTAGTGTTGCCGGTTGACTCTTCTCCTTGCCCAGTTCATTTCAATTTTCTGGAACCGTGACGTCTGTGGCCAATTGTCTCAGGAGGGAGAGGCACAATACTCCAGTTTTGGAGCTCACCATACACTTGATGCAAAGACTGGTCGGCGCAAGATGTCTAGATCATATATATGTATTGTTATATATATAAGTATATATAACTAACCATGCTTTGTGTTTTCATCCTGGAAAGGAGCTTTGAATCCTCACAGTAAGTGAAATGGTTGAAATCAAAACCACTATTTTATGCATTGTATTTTATCCAACCACAGTCGGGTTTGTTTATTTTAAGTGCCTGATGGCTGAGACAGTCTCTTGGAAAGAGACAGGGCTGCAGTCAACCAAACCTCTCACGTACTAGCATCATTAGTTTTTTCTTTCCCTTATAGATCTGTTTTAGATTGTCTATGAACTGCGCAAACTGTATGTGTCCGTCCTGGGCCAGCAGAAACGTCTCTCGGGCTTTACTGAGGAATTCAATGAACTCCCCATAGTGGCGGGGGCTGATGTGGGTAAGTCGCGAGTGAGTGGTATTGATGTAAGCACTAATTGTGGCGTCCAGAAGGTGGCGCAAAGGAGCCTTATCTGTGGACATGAGCTTTCCAGAGTTCCTGCGCCCAGGTATCCCAGCCAGTCCTGGCGCAGTCATAGTGCAACGTCGAAGAATGTCTGACAGCACTGTTGCACAATGAACGCTCTTAACCACCAGAGGGATGATCGCTGCAAGCTCATTCTTACCCAAAGAGTGACTAAGAGCACAAGCCCACAACACATCGTTTATTGCTGGATGGGTGTCCTGGTTGTATGCCAGGTTGAGGTGCGTCATGGCTAGAGATGCAAGTTTAAAGGCTCGCAGGGGGTAGCCCCGGTGCTCCATATACCGGGCAATGGTGAAAAGCTGAGAGTAGGTCATGCCAGTGGAAGCGGCATCGATCACAATCTGATATGCTGTCTCAAATGCAATGTGATCCTTCTCGCAGAGGGTAAGGGCTGAGAGTGCACAGTTCTGAGGGTCTTTCATGGCACATTGGAGAGCAAGGGTCCTAGCGCAGCTGGCAAGCTCCTCCCTCTGGGGATAGTCCAAGCTCAGGCGAAGGATGGTATTGTGCGACATCACTGTTGCAGCAACAATGCTGGTGGCTTCAGTCGGAGTGAATAACGTATACCAGCTCTGAAGGATGCTGATGAGAGCCCGAACACCTAAAAAGAAGAAAAATGTATTTTAGTCTTAATGGCATTAAACTAATAAATGGTGAGCGGGTCACCAAGCACAAAATCACACAAAATGATGCAGCTCACCAACCAAAGAAAACCCAGCAGACGCTAGCAACTTCAGAGGAAAGGGAGTAGGCATTGCAGTTTAAAGTGTAGATAAAACAGGGAAAAAACAAGCAGTGAAGGAATGGTGTATGAAGAGGGCTCCAAGGAAATTGAATTAAAGAGTGTAAAAAGTAACAGGCAAAAAAACAGCAAGGCGGTGGAATGAGGGGCTATGTCGGACCCATATTCCCAGCCTCCATATCTAAAAGGTAACGACTACTAGCAAGGGACTGAAGAGCCTGTTCATTGAAGATGATGTTGGTTCTCTTGACTCCACGAGTCTCCTGTATGCTGCGCCATGAAAACATTGTATACAGACCGGCGTATAAGGTAGATCAACTCCACTACGCAGGTAGTGTGGTGTTTAGTGCCCAAATGCATCATGCCGTGGTATGATTTCAAATGCAAAAAAATAAAAAATAAAAAGTTCAATGAGGTCATCCTCACAAGAGTACAAGTCACTTCAGCTCTTGCCTGCAGCCCGAGCTCGCCCCTCAATGAGCAGGCAAAATATTAGCACATTTTAAAAGGTCACACAAACTGCACAAAAATAAATAAATATGTAATTGGTGTTCGCCCTTTAAAATGCGGAAATTGCATAGAAGCAATAAAACTGCTTCTGCCTTACTTCCTCTCCATTCGCTCCAAGCCACAACTGGTGGTGGCAGCTATGTGAGGCATAAAATAATGCACTGATAGGACACCTTCTTTCAAACTCAGCCCATATAGAATTATTGGAAACTAAACATAGGATAGCCATACACAGCCACCCATTTCCCAACATTCGAGATTACATTAGCAGTGCAGTTTGAAAGTTGTTTTCATTATTTTTGGTATTAAAATGAAGTAATAGCCATTGTCGCAGACATTGGTTGATTTACGGATTACATGATGACCAACCAGGCAAAAAAAGTCTAAAATATCTCCACAAGTGTTCCTGAAACTTTGTCTTGCCTCTACCAATACCTATAAGCTAGGGATATTAACTAGCTTCTCCATAAGAGCTGATAAAGTCAGATAACTACATAAAACACCCTTCATCCAATTTCATTTACTCCTCAAGCAGAACACTAATGTATACAATAACCTGAAACATTCCAGTGAAGGACAGGTAGTAGCCGCAATCCATCCCTTTACAAGTGATGCAATGCCCTTCTGAAGCAAATGGTACTCACCTACTTCTGTTGCACAGGTTACCAGCCATCTCACCATCTCTCGACGCCTCCAGTTCAAAGTTGACAGTGTCATGCGCATCACCTAAAACAAACCAGTGTTCAGATTATGATGACTAAACAACCTCACTAAAATAACTTTTGCTTAAGTACATAAAGAATAGTTGAGAATACTTGGCCAAGTGCTAGAAAACAAGACTAGGAATAGCATACAAAAAAATGTAGAAGCTGCAAAACATGCACGTTTGTGCTACTAAAACACAAAAGAAAATCAGGAGCCAAGTCACTGGAAAAGATAATGTTGCAAAATTGAGATTCATTCAAATACTCATTCACAGTCTTGTAGTTAATCGTGATGGCAAGTTAAAGACATTGTAAGGACAGTTTGGATCACAAATGTAGGCAGAGACTAAAATACAGAAAAGCAACGCAGTTTATTGAACTTTATAAGACAGATTGTTAGAGTGAATTCTCATTTCTGTGCTAATTCCCTTCAACCTTATAGAACCCCAGCTCTATTGCTGGATCTCGGACTTTTTAATTTTAACGCTGGAGTGAATGAACCCTTTTTCTCACTCGCTCATGTGTTTTGACCTGATTTGGATTATGTGTCTGCTTTGTTTTTGGAGTCTGGCAAAGTCCATAGGCATTTACTTTTTGTATGGTGACAGCACCTTCAGTGCAGTGTCACAATTAAATCCTTTATATTTCTCAGAAGGTTTAAATAACTTCTTGTGTTAACTACTGTTCCCAAGAATAGTAAAGTGAAATTGACTTTATTTACCTTTACTCTTTGTAGGTCCCGCACAGGGGAGTGCTGGGGGGAGGGGGAGGGGTTATTTAGTAGCTCCTTTTCCTACCCTACTCATGTAACATTTTTTATGTTACCCTCACTACTTTAAATGACTGGTGGCAGAGGTTTAATTTTCCTACCATTCTGCTTTTCTACGGCAGGTCGAATCCTCAGTGGTAATATAGCACCCATGGGTGACTATTTTGTCAAAAAGGCCCTGTCGTTTTCACCATTTTCCGTTTATGATGTCTCTCTTGGGTTTTCTCTGCACGCCAAGCCATGTTTGACCCCTTTGTTCATTTTGCCTTTGGCAGGCTTCAGTACTGAAACCCGCCCTGTGGTTCCAGTGTGTCTGGAAGGGCAGGAAGTGAGGGAGGTTCCCGAAACTCCCCTGGCCTTCGTCTTTAGGAATGCCTGAATGAACCCAGACCCGATTGACTGTCCCTTTTTGGACAGACACCCTGTTTCAATGACAGCTAGGCTGCGCATGAATGGGAGAAACCTGCTTAAAAAGTAGAGGGTTTTGGGACTGAAGATAGTCGGCCACTGGGAAGAACAACCAGACTAAGAAACCGTGAACGAAGCCTGCTGCATGCATCGTCCTGGACGATTGAACTACCCGGTGAAGCCCTGCTGCTGTACTGAAACTCCTTTTTCTAAATGACAAAAGAAGCTCCGGAAGGGACTACTTCTTCCTTCGGGTTAGTGGCACCAACTAACCCTGAGAAACTCCACTGGACCATTTTTCCCCACTGGCTGTAATTCTTTGCTGTTAAAGTAAAGTGCCAGGGGTCGAGAAATCCATAGTCTAGTACAATGTCTGTGATCCGGCCAGAAGCTCCAGGACTGTCCCCGGGACCCTCCAGAAGCAGGAACACCAACGCTCGAGTCTCCTCACCAGAATGCAGGCCTCAATGAGTGAAGGAAGCCCAACCGGTATCCAACACCCACGGTGGTGCTGTTCACCGAGCGCTGAAACCGGCAAGTGCTGCTGACCCGAAAAGTGCCTGTAGCTGCCGCCGACCTCCGATTTGCTGCTGCAGGAGACCCAACATGCTCCCTCTTGTCCCCACAACTGAGGCCCAGGAACCCAGGATCTGCAGTGCTGCAACCAGACAGAAGCCAGCTGAACCACTCTAACCAAAGGTACTGAACTGACTTGGAATACTTGCCTCAGTGTCTTTAGCATTGCTCTTCTCAGTTAAGACTTGCAGTAGCTACCTTGCTAGAGTTGATTTCAGCTCTACCCTTCCCAAGTGTAACAGCTTGTGACCCTCCAGTGAATGTTCCTGAACACACACTCTAACTTTGTGCAAGACTTTTACTATCTAGGTAGTGCCTCAGCTCCATAGACTTTGCTCCAATTGATTTTGGCTGTCCTGGCTCCCTGCAGACCCTTACATTTGACTTTGATAGTTACTGTCCCTCATAGGTGAAGCATTGGTTTTACACTAATATTGCTGGGAAAGGTTTTTATCTAGACTTCATTGGAAGATTTAAAGTGCTCACATGCACTGGGAACATGTTCAACCTTTTTCCTTCCTCTAACCTTTCCTTTCTACAAACCTCAATCTACAAAGTGTACTAGTGATGTACAAATGTCATTACTGTCCTAGTTAGTGAATTCACCTCAGGGTGTAGGAAGTGTGTAAGAAGCATTTCTAAAGAGTATCTACAAACTTTGTTTTAATTCTGGAAAATTATTTTGAAGTGTATTTGCTGTATATAGAGCCCTTTTTAAAGAATGCTCATTTAAAAACTATTGTTACATTTTTTATATCAAAAACCTTGAGTTCAAGTGTTACTTTGCTACTTGTATTTTTGGATTTCATTGCTACAGCTCTACAGCTCACATTTACCCCTCTTGATATGAGCCTGGCTGCTCAGTCACACTACCAACTTGCATACTACAGGCCTAGATGAATGACAATGCATTACTTACCGTAAAAGCATTTCTGATGGTTGTATCTGCTTAGATTCACATGCTGTGCATAGGTCCGACATCCAGTGGTCACTGCGGAGTATTGCATTTTGTTTTTCGTAGTCGAAAAGGGGACGTCGACAAGGCGTGTCTGTAACACTATCCCTATAGTGACGTGTGTTGTACCCACAATCCCTCACGCGTCGAGGTCCCTCTGTTTGTATTTTTCTGCCCTGAGGGAGCCTTCTAGACGTGAGCGAGTACAGAAAAGAGAAATATAGAAAAGGATGTCTATGTTCCTTCCATCCAAGCGGGGAGGAAGGGTGGGCGCATGTGAATCTAAGCAGATACAACCATCAGAAATGCTTTTACGGTAAGTAATGCATTGTCTTCTGATGTTTGTTAATCTGCTTAGAATCACATGCTGTGCATAGACTAGCGAGCAGTACCCGGAGTTGGCGGTGGGTTATGAGAAGGAACAGTAGAGAAAAGATGTCCTAATACTGCCTGTCCCACCTGGGAGTCAGATCTAGAGTGTGCATCTAGACAGTAGTGTTTTGTAAAGGTGTGCACAGAACTCCAGGTAGCCGCTTTGCAGATGGACTCAAGGGGAACATTTGCAATGAATGCTATGGACGCCCCCGTGCCTCGAGTAGAATGTGCTCTTGGCCTAAAGGGCAGTTCTCTCTTAGCAAGAGTATAGCAGAGAGTGATGCATTGAACAATCCATCTAGAAATAGTGGACTTTGAAACTGCCTCCCCTTCTCTTCCTGCTGCCACCGAGACGAAGAACTGATTAGTCTTCCTCAGTGGTCTGGTTCTTTCCATGTAGAACATGACCGCTCTGCGGACATCTAGTGTGTGCAGAGTCCTTTCTCCCAAGTTGGAAGGATTTTGAAAGAACGCTGGTAGTTCTATAGACTGGTTTACGTGGAATTTTGAGATGAATTTCGGAGCAAACCTTGGGTGAGTGCGTAGAACCACTTTATCTTTGTGAACTGTAACAAAGGGGTCTAGGACAGAAAGAGCCTGTAGTTCACTTACTCTCCTGATGGAGGTGATAGCTATTAGAAAAGCAGTCTTAAGAGTGAGGTCTTTAAGAGATGCTTTGTGTATGGGTTCAAATGGTGAGCCCATGAGTTTGGTAAGTACGACGTTAAGGTCCCATCCGGGAGCTGGGTCAGCTATCGGGGGGTGTATTCTCTTTACTCCCTCCATGAAGGCCTTTATAACAGGGATCTTCCACCACGACACTTTTGAGTTGGGAAGTGGTGTATGCAGAAAGTGCCGCTAGGTGGACTTTAATGGAATTGAACACTAGACCTGAATCCAATAAATGAGTCAGGTATATAACAATATGTGTGGGAGAGCAGTCAATTGGGTTGATGCTCTTTCCTCTGCACCAGATGACAAATCTCTTCCATTTGCTAGAATAGCAGTGGCGAGTGTTAGGTTTTCTGGCTTCCCTGAGGATGTCCATGCATCTCTGTGGGAGCTGTAGATGTCCAAATTCCATGATCTCAGGAGCCAGGCTGCTAAGTTCATGTTCTGGGGGCATGGATGCAGGGTTCTGCCCCTGTCTTGTGACAGCATGTTGTACGGGCAGGGGAGTTTCACTGGGGAGATAGAGACATCTCCATCAAGTGAGCGAACCATGGCTGTTGGGCCCACATTGGGGCCACCAGTATCATGGTTACTTGTTCCTGGTGCATCTTGTGCACTAACTTGTTGAGAAGGGGAGTTGGGGGAAAAGCGTAAACAAATCTCCCTGACCATTGAATCGACAGACCGTTCCGCTTGGATTGGTTTTGGGGGTACCTGGAGGCGTAACTTTGGCATTGTGAGTTCTCCAGGGTTGCGAACAGGTCTATTTCTGGGAACCCCCATTGCGTGAAGAAGTCGAAGACGATGTCTTCGTGCGGTCGCCATTCGTACTCTTCGGGCAGGGGGAAATCTCTGCTGAGTTTGTCTGCCAGCAGATTGAGTTCCCCTGGTACATGTTGTGACAGAAGGAACATTCTGTTTGAGAGCCCACTTCCATATGTTTTGGGCCAGTTTGGACAGTCCTGGAGAGTGGGTACCCCCCTGCTTGTTGATGTAATACATGGCTGTGGTGCTGTCTGTAAGGACCATCACTGTCCTGCCTTGTAGGTGTTCCTGGAAGGCTTTTAGCGCCTTGAACACCGCTAGTAGCTCCAGAAGATTGATGTGTTTGGATGCTACGTTCGGAGTCCACTCTCCGTGAGCAGTTTGATGGGATAGGTGAGCCCCCCATCCTGTAAGGGATGCGTCTGTGGTTAGAGTGGCTTCCGCCGCGGGTGTGGCAAAGGGTTTCCCTTTTTCTAGGTTTTCGTTTGTCCACCACCGTAGCGAGAGAACTAAGGCCTGCGAGACCACCACTAGGTCGTCCCATAGTCCGCTGGCCTTACACCACTGGCTGTTGAGCCACTCTTGCATTGGGCGCATGCGCAGGCGCGCGTGAGGTACCAAATAAATACACGACGCCATCATGCCTAGCAAGCGCATTGCTTTGCGTACCGTCACCTCTCGACCGGTCACATATTGAGGGATCTGAAACAACATGTTTTGGACCCTCTCTTTGGAGGGGAAGACGAGGCCGTCCTTTGTTTGAATTAGAGCCCCTAGGAATTGTTTGATTTGGCTGGGGTCTAGGCTGGACTTCTTTTCGTTGATGGAGAAGCCCAACTGGAACAAAAGGTCTACAGTCTTTTGGATATTGGAGAAGCATGTTTCGTAAGAATCCCCTGTTATGAGCCAGTCGTCGAGGTAAGGGTAAACTGGGATGGACAATCTGCGCAGGTGGGCCGCTGCCACTGCCAGTACCTTCGTGAATACCCTCGGTGCTGATGCTATGCCGAAGGGTAGCACTCTGAACTGGTAGTGTTTGCCCTCTATCATGAACCGGAGGTATTTTCTGTGGGCTGGCAACATTAAAATATGAAAGTATGCATCTTTCATGTCCAATGTTGTCATGTAATCTCCCTGTGATAGCAGTGGGATCACTTCCTGTAAGGTCACCATACAAAACTTTTGAGGTTTGATGAACTTGTTCGCTGGGCACAGATCTAATACAGGGCGCATGGTTAGATCCTTTTTGGGTACAAGGAAGTACACTGAATAAATACCTTCTGTTACCTGAGATAGAGGCACGACCTCTATGGCTCCTTTTTCCAGCAGTAGTTGTACTTCTTGTAGAAGGATGGCAAGATGTTCCGGTGACATGCGTCGTCCCCTCGGGGGTTTGTATGTTGGGAAACTGTTGAATTCGATGCAGTATCCGTGGGCTACGGTGGAAAGTACCCAGCGGTCTGATGTTATACCCTCCCATGCTGGAAGAAAGGATATTATCCGGCCCCCGACCGGTGTTGCATGGGAGGGGACGCAAATCTTCGCGTCACTTGGTGTTGTTAGGGGCTTGGGAACCTCTGGGGGTGGACTCTCGCCCTCTTCCTTTGCCCCGGCGCTGTCCTCTTTGGCTGTACTGGCCACTATTGGTCTGGAAATTGGTGGCAGGGTACTGTTGCTGCTGGTTTTGTTGTTGGCGTTGGCCACGAAAAAAAGCGTTTGTTGCCATAGCCGCGCCTGGTAGAGGGCTTAGAGATTTGGTCCAGAGTTTTGATAGTATCGAACTCTTTTAGCCATCTCCAAAGCCTCATCCACCGCTTTCCCAAAGAGGTTTGAGTCTTCAACAGGTTTATTTATTAAAGACGCCTGTGTCTCCGGTTTGAACCCTGAGTTGCGCAGCCATACGTGTCGTTTTAGGACTATTCCCTGAACTAGGGAACGTCCCGCAGTTTCTGCCGCATCCAGAGAGCTCTTTACAATACTCTGGTTGACCTGGGTTCCTTCGCCAATAGTTGAAAGCAGGCGTGTACGTAATGGTTCCGGCGCTTCTTCGGCGTCTTTGCACAGTTTTTGCCCACTGCGCGTCCGCATAGCTAGCGAGCAAAGAATTGTTGTTGGCAATTCTTGCCGAAAAGGCGGCTGAGGATGTAACTCTTTTTGCAAGGGCATATAACCGCTTGCCCTCCTTGTCAGGTGGTGCCTCACTGGTGGAAAGTGGTACCCCTGCCCTCTTTCTTGTGTTGGTTACTACCAGGGAATCTGGAATGGAATGTCCCCCTGATGTACAGCGGGTCTGAGGGTGAAGGAGTGAAAAGTTTTTCAATTCTAGGATTGACCCCTCTGATTAGTGCGGGTGTGGACAGCGAAGGGATGATTCTTCTCTTCACCGAAGCGAGGCGGGGAATTGTCTGACTGACCGGGGGTTTCTCCTTAATTACCCTTTCTACAAAGTCTAATTCAGGGGAAGAGCTCCCCAGTGTCCAGTTCGAAGTGTGCTGCTGCTCTGCGCAACAGGGCATTAAATGTGGGTTGATCGTCAATGGGAGACGTGTTTCTAACAGGTGAATTGTCAAGAGGATTTAGGTTCAGGACATCAGTGTCGGAATATATTGATGGGGATTGCCAGGGGTGAGAAGGTCCTTCTGGATTTTCTCCGAAGCCTTCTCCTACCAAGTCTGGGCTGTCTTCCAGACCTTCCTCCTGGTTCCGTCCCTCTTCCACGTCCATAAAATCATCCTCTTCCTCAAAATAATGTTCTTCCCCAGTGAGGTCATACACACTATGGAAGTCTGAGGCTGTGTCCTGGTGGGGATTGACTAGTCTTGGAATTTTGGCCCTGGGGTCCTCCTGAGGCCCTTCTCTTATTCTCTGTGGAGTGGGAGGGTTTTGGGTATTCATAAACCTCTCCATTCTTTCCATGCAGAGATGGAGCCTTTCCATGGTTTCATGGGGTACCCCTGAGCGGTCTAGCGGGGGAAAATTGGTGTCTTGTAGCTGAAAACGGCTCGACCTCTCCCACAACGTCGAGGAAAGTGTCCCGTCGCCCTCCGAAAAGCCTTCAGGTGTGCTGGGAATCCCTTCGACTGAAGGAGATCGTCCCTGTGTTTTCGGCGTGTCTTTCGACCTTTGCGTAGCGCTCGACGAGTCTTTCGGCGTACGCTTGTGGGCGTCGGCTACCACGATCCTCGCCAAGCTCTCAGCGACTCGTTTGTCAGCGGAGGGCTGTGGTTTCGATGTTATGGGTGTCGATCGCTCTACGGCGGCATGCGCTTTCTGCTGATGCGCTCCGGCCGATGATTTGAGGGCGGCGCCCTTATTTGCCGAAAGCCCAGTCGCTGGTCGCGGCTGCGAGAGGGGCTTCGAACCCTAACGGTCCGAGGAGGCCGCCGGTGAAACCTGCGTCTCCTTGGGCGCTGATGCTCTCTTTGCCTTCGGCAAAGAAGAGCCATGGGTTGTGTGCTTATGTGTGGTCTTGTGTGCGTCAATGTCGCCGGGGTGTTCATCCCCATAAGCAGGGCGTGAGCCGAGCCCGTCGGGGCCGGGGACAGACGACGAAGCGCATGTGCGCTCTCTAGGGGGGTTTTCGACTTCCGTAGCGGAGGTCGTGGTATCACGTTCCTCGTCACTGTCAGAGGTAGCGACGGTGGGTGGAGCGTCGGCCTTCGACATAGCGTAGGCCGCCCACCTCTTGACCCTACGGTCTTTTAGAGTCTTCGGCTTAAGAAGCCGACAAGCCGTGCAACCTTCCTCTTTGTGATCGAGGGGCAAGCAGCGGTTACACCGTGAATGCTTGTCCTTCCAAGTAAACTTGCCCTTGCAAAGCGGGCAAAACCTAAAGGGTGTCCTCTCCATAGCCGAGGCAATAAAACGGGATAACCACCCCAAGGGAAAGGAAGGGGAAAAGGAAAGGCATTCTCAGAAAAGAACTAGAGATGTCCCACGACCCCCAAATTCCCTACTGTATTTGGCCTGCGAGGCCAGGCCACGTGTTCGGCAATGCCGAAGGATCTCCTCCGCTCGTCCCCTCCATCGAAGATCTTGGAGACAGCTTCACAACAGCGTCGAGGGGGGGATCGATATGTTCTATATTAATATAGGAAAACAACCAAAGGTCGAGGAGATGAAATCTGCAATGTCTCTCGAGGAGCTCCGCGTAAAGGCGACCAGTAGCTGGGTGGAAAAAAACAATCTGAGGGACCTCGACGCGTGAGGGATTGTGGGTACAACACACGTCACTAGAGGGATAGTGTTACAGACACGCCTTGTCGACGTCCCCTTTTCGACTACGAAAAACAAAATGCAATACTCCGCAGTGATCACTGGATGTCGGACCTTATCACAGCATGTGATTCTAAGCAGATTAACAAACATCACAAAGATGGTTATCTAATAAGAGGACAAGGTCTGTGTAGTCTCCAACAGGGTTACTACATCAATTCTTGCATAACACTCGGGCAGGCCAATCCTGAGTGAGGCATGACCCCGCTTGTGCCACAGGGCAGAGGCCTTGGCGCTGAGCCACACTGCCAGTCTACTGTGACAATCCTTCATCGTTCTCTTAGAGAACCCGAGGCAGATTTTGCAATCTCCTTTGTGGTCCGGGTGCAGACAATAGAGGCACTAAAAGGTGTTTGTCCTCCACAACCGTGTTCCACAATCCGCATCTGGAGCAGAACTTGAAAAGGGAGCTTCCCTCTTCTCTTCTGACATGGTCGGGGGTGCAGAGTAGGTCTGATGGCCTTCCGGAAACTGACAAGACTAGACAATCCTTGCTCTTGAGGGGTGCTGAATTTCACTGACAAACTGATCCCTGCTTGTCAGCCGATGGAGAGAAGAGCACACTGTTTGACGAAAAATAGGACTTTCGGGAAAAAGCACAAACCACCGTAGAATAGCTCACAGATCAAAACTGTAGGACTCCCAACACTTCAACATGCTGTAAAAATCTGAAGATGGCTGCCGGAGGAGGGGCTTAGGGAGAGGATTGTCATTGACTGGGGCAGTATGACCCACATTACTGTGATTGGTTAAGAGGAGAAATACGGTTTGTGAGGATTCCCGGCCCGATGGGGAATATTCATGAGCATGTGAATCCATGCCAGACCCTCATGCTGGAGAACGAAGGGAACAGAGATGCTGGACGAAACATTTGGTCAACTCTGTGGTTGACAACCCCAGTGAGAGTGCGTAGCTAAGGAGGGTGCAAGGCCCTTTAACAGAGTTAAGAGGATGGCCTGACAGGGATTTTCTCTGAGGATGTCTGCAATGAAATCAAGTCAGGTAGCGCTTCCTGCGTCGCGATTTTGAAGTGGTCAGCAGCCTTCCTGAGGAGGGTGTTGAACATATGATCGACTGGCAAAGCCTCCTGAGGTTGAAAGACGGGTTCATCATCCAGGAAGGGTCAGGCACGTTGGCAGGGATAGGGGTCTAAGTATCTTGGTCATCAGCAGGGGTCAAGTTATCTGGATCTTGCGACATTGGATCCTGTAAGACTTTCTGGATCAGTGACGTAATGGATATCATCTGAGTCATCCTGGAAGATCTCTACAAGAGACTCTGGTAGATCTTCTGGTGGAGAGGAAAACCAGGAGAGTAGTGCCTTGGGGACGTGGAAGTGATAGGGCAGCCTTCCATAGGCCAAGACCTTTTCACAATTGTTAAGAGTGAAGGCAGCAAAGGTAAGGCTCAAACAGTTCCTTTTATTATTGGGTTACTTCTAGTTCCTACTAAAGATCTGCAACTGGACAGGAGTAGGGAGAGAACCCACTTGCTCCCACCACCCGGGTTAACAGGCTTCCACTGCCAAGGGTGGAACACTCATTCTGTTAAGGAGAATTCTCAGAAATGTGCCAATTACCTTCTACCTAAGAGACCCCCAACATTTTTGCTGAACTTTAGGACTTTATTTCTAACCTGGAGAGAGACCTTTTTCCCCCACTCTTGCATGTATTTGTTCATTGATTTGAAAACTTTCATTTGACTTTGGAGTCTGACAAACTCCATGCCATAGCCACCATCTTTTTACACTGTGTCACACAGCACCTTCATTGCAGTGACACAGGGATGTCTTCCAGATTTCCCAAAGGTTTAAATACCTTTTCTTAGTTAAACTACTGTTTCCAAGAGCAGTGAAGTGAAATTGACTTTACTTACATTTTAACTTTCTAGACCCAGCAAACACTATCTTACAATAGGGTGCTGGAGGGGTTACTTAGTATCCCCTTTGTCTAGTTTCTCATTTAACATTCATGTCAATCATGCTGCGCGTGCCATATTTGTGGCGGGGAATGTGGCGAACTGGGCACGATGTTGCAATTTCATATGCATGTAGTGTAGTTAAATGTGAATGGACTGTTACATTAGTGTTACTTTAGATTTGCATCCGCGTAGAAAGAAAATGCTAAAGCCACCAAATGAAAAATAAATACGATTCACTCATTGTGTACTTAGAAACAGACAGGATTTTTTAATGCACATGCGCAGAGGCCTGTCCGGAAGAACCCACTGTAAAGGAGAGGATATTTTTGCAGGCGCTGGGAGGGGCACAATGATTAGCCAAGCAGATGTTCAGCTGTTGAACAGGACAGTGTTTGTGGCTTGGTAGTTCTGCAGGAGGCATTTGTAATTTCCTTAACCTTTTAAATGCCAAGGACAACCCGTAATGCAAGCCGACATGAAAAAGTCATTTTCACCACGGCAGCCTTTCTCCCCCTCAATCTGCGGCACTATTGTGCCATTCAGATCGAGGGAGGTGGCGTTGGAAAGGGCAGGCTCTCCCCTTTCCAACAACTTTTTTTTTTAAGCATAGCTGGGTGCGGATTTGGGGTGTGGGGGGGGGCCCTAAACCAGCATGGATGTTTTTAGTGGGAAGGGGTAAGGCACTCCCCCGCCCCAAATGGATGGGGGGCATCTCATGTAGCCCTCCCTTGGGCAGATTGCTACTGCAATCTGCCCCTAGGAAGGAGTACATGAGATGCCCCCCGATCCATTTGGTGTGGGGGGACAGGGCCACCAGAAAACATTGGAATGTCACCCCAATGCATGGGGCAGGACGTTTTGCCCACCCTGGGGGCAGATGGGCACACTAATGTGTATACACTAAAACTAAGTTTTGCTCACTGACTTGCCTGATCAGTCGCTGCAATGTTCTTCAAAACTGCTGCCATGATTATTTATCTCTGGGTCCTTGGCAGATGGGTTTATACCTCAAATATATCCCCAGGAGTTACCTGGCTGGTGGCTGTGTGTTTCTGCATGTTAGCCGTGTACTAAGATTTGCCATTGGCTCCAGATTGGGCAACTCACTACCTTTAAAGCCATGTGCATCACCCACCGCACCAGCCACAGCACCGATCTGGAATTCCTTCATGACAAAGTCCTGCACTACCAGCCCTCAAGGAGTCTCAGATCTCACAGCATATCGCCTAGTGGTCCCACTTCACAACTCCTCCAGGCTGGGCGGATCCTCGTTTTCCATCCAAGCACCGATTATCTGGCACTCCCTACCCCTACACATTCGCAATACTGTACTACCCGACGTGAGAGACCAGAATTTGAAGGTGGGCTTTAACCCGTGACATTGATGGATATAAACCGTGGACATGCCCTGATTTGAGAAAGGCACGGTCAGGTGCCGAAACACATGTAATCACATAGGGCCAACAATAAACAATTCTAGTATTTTACATGAATTGAGACATCGGACTGAATTAAATACTCCTACTGCTACCTACGCTAATACAGTTATTTGAGTAGCACAGTAATAGGTGTTGAAACACAATTTCTTCATTTGCTAACGGATTAGAGGAACTATAGGTCTCTGTTTCATGCACCAATGTGACACGTCTCTAATTCAAGAAATAGAACCGGATTGCGGGAACTTGCAAATTGATATCATCCAAAAGTTCCTCATTCAAATCTCTCTTCAATACTGAAAATCACCAGCAATTCAGAAAGGCCCTAAAAACCTGGCTTTTCCCCCAACATCCTTTTGAACCACTCTAAACTACATCGCTGAACCCAACATTCCTATACACCAATTACAGGACAGATGCTCGCAGTGGCTCGCCTTGACAAACTATCGCACCCATGCACAACAACACTACTACCCGATAGATACACCAGGGAAGCCGGCAGCATTTGCCAAAGCACACCACAATAAACCTCACTAGCCCTCGCTGCCCAGACCTTCGCTCTAGAGAGGCCTCGATCAATGAGACCATGCCGTACATATTTGAAAAAAAAAGCTGCAACCTAACTAATTTAAAGCATACGGTATGTACAGTTTACACCACCTCTGTGGACAGGCCGCAGGCACGGAACAACATCCATGCACCATAGAATGCAGCTACGGCTATGCCATTCCGGTCCAGCAGCGCACAACCGTCCACACAAATCCATGACGTACCTCAACACCTCTGCCACTAGCATACAGCGACTACCAACGAAAAGGAAATTCGGTATAGCTGGGCACACATCAAATCAACAATAGCACTCTATCCTAAACCAGCAACAGCGCCCACCCACGTGCCTGACCTTTGGGCTGCTTAGTGGAGCTTAAGTCCTAAGCCGGCAAAAATGCACACAAGCATTTCTTAATCTTAACTCTTAGAACCTCCACCACACTGACTTTTGTCACTGAGGACGTTCCAATCACAAAGCGCATTGAGGCCATACAAATGGGGAAAACGCGCAATATAAATAACCAAATACGGAACAAGTTACTTACCTGTAACTGTTGTTCTCCAGCATGGATTCACATGCTCATGAATATTCCCCGTCAGGTTGGGAAACCTCGGTAAAGAAAAAAAATCAGTAGCAGTTTTGTTTCTGATCTGTCTTTCTTAGTAGTAACCAATCACTGGTCTCTGGGTCATACTGCCCCCAGCCAATGACTGCCCTCTCCCTAAGCCCCTCCCCTGGCAGCCATCTTCAGATTTGGTAGCACGTAAATTGGCTCTATGACCAATTGAAGAGCCGCAGAGGGGAAGGAGGCAGGGTTTGCATGTGAATCCATGCCAGACCCATGCTGGAAAACAGTTACAGGTAAGTAACTTGTTCCTTCTCCAGCATGGGGTCTGACATGGATTCACATGCTCATGAATGACAATGTATTACTTACCGTAAAAGCATTTCTGATGGTTGTATCTTCTTAGATTTACATGCTGTGCATAGTCCGACATCCAGTGGTCACTGTGGAGTATTGCATTTTGTTTTGCGTAGTCGAAAAGGGGACGTCGACAAGGCGTGTCTGTAACACTATCCCTATAGTGACGTGCAGTGTACCCACAATCCCTCATGCGTCGAGGTCCCTCTTTGTATTTTTTCTGCCCTGAGGGAGCCTATTAGACGCGAGTGAGTACAGAAAAGAGATATAGAAGAAAGTCTATGTTCCTTCCATCCGAGCGGGGAGGAAGGGTGGGCGCATGTGAATCTAAGCAGATACAACCATCAGAAATTCTTTTACGGTAAGTAATGCATTGTCTTCTGATGTTTGTTAATCTGCTTAGAATCACATGCTGTGCATAGACTAGCGAGCAGTACCCGGAGTTGGCGGTGGGTTGTGAGAAGGAACAGTAGAGAAAAGATGTCTTAATACTGCTTGTTCCACCTGGGAATCAGCTCTAGAGTGGGCTTCTAGACAGTGTTTTGTAAAGGTGTGAACAGAACTCCAGGTTGCCGTTTACAAATGGACTCAAGAGGGACATTTGCAATGAAAGCTATGGAAGCCCCAGTGCCTCGAGTGGAGTGCGCTCTTGGCTTGAAGGGTAGTTCTCTCTTAGCAAGAGAGAAACAAGAGTGCTGCATTGTACAATCCATCTAGAAATAGTGGATTTTGAAACTGCATCTCCTTCTCTTCCTGCTGCCACCGAGACAAAGAACTGATTAGTCTTTCTCAATGGTCTAGTTCTTTCCATATGTTTGCCATCTATCATGAATCGGAGGTATTTCCTGTGCGCTGGCAACGTTAAAGTATGAAATTATGCATCTTTCATGTCCAGTGTTGTCATGTAATCTCCCTGTGAAAGCAGGGGGGATTACCTCCTGTAGAGTCACCAAATGAAACGAGGTTTGACAAATGTGTTCGCTGGGCGCAGATCTAGTACAGGGCGCATGGTTAAGTCCTTTTTGGGTACAAGGAAGTACACTGAATAAATACCTTCCGTTACCTGAGATCGAGGCACGACCTCTGCTCCTTTTTCTAGTAGTTGGTCCACTTCTTGAAGAAGGATGGCGAGGTGTTCTGGCGACATGCGTCGTCCCCTTGGGGGTCTGTATGTAGGGGAACTGTTGAATTCTATAAAGTAACCACGGGCTATGGTTGATAGTACCCAGCGGTCTGATGTTATACCCTCCCATGCTGGAAGAAAGGATGTTAACCGGGTCCCGATCGGCGATGCATGGGAGGGGACCCGAATCTGAGTCATTTGGTGTTGGTGGCTTGGGAACCTCTAGGGGTGGGACCCCGACCTCTTCCCTTGCCACGACTTTGTCCTCTTTGGTTGCATTGTCCACTGGTGCCTTGGTTAGAGGACCAGTTACCTGCAGAGTATTGCTGCTGCTGATGTTGCTGGCGTTGGCCTAGAAAAAAGCGTTTGTTGCCATAACCACGTTTGTTGGGAGGCCTTGAAATTTGGTCTAGAGTGTTGATGGGTCAAATTCCTTCTTTGCGGTCTCTAGTGCCTCATCCACCGCCTTACCAAAGAGGTTTGCATCTTCTATAGGTTTGTTAATTAGAGATGCTTGTGTTTCAGGTTTAAAGCTTGAATTACGTAGCCATGCATGGCGTTTGAGGAGGATTCCTTGGACTAGGGAACGGCCAGCCGTTTCTGCAGCATCCAGAGTATTTTTAATGATGCTTTGGTTGACCAAGGTCCCTTCAGTCACCGTGGCTAGAAGCAGAGTACATAGGGGTTCCGGTACCACCTCAATGTCCTTACGTAGTTTGCTCCATTGTGCATCTGCGTAACTTGCCAGCAAAGAGTTGCTGGCAATTCTTGTGGAAAAGGCAGCCGAGGCTGTAATCCTCTTTCCTAGGGCATACAATTGTTTACCCTCTTTATCTGGTGGTGCCTCGCTAGTGGACAGCGGGACCCCTGCTCTCTTCCTAGTATTTGTCACCACTAAGGAGTCTGGCACAGAGTGGCCCCTGATGTATAACTGGTCCGATGGAGAAGGACTACATTTTTCTATCCTCGGGTTGACCCCTCTGATCAACGCGGGAATGGATAGTGAAGGAATAATTAATCTCTTTACTGAGGCGAGAAGGGGAATGGTTTGGCTGACAGGGGGTTTCTCCTTAATGATCTTTTCTACAAAGTCGATGTCAGGAGAAGTTTCCCCGGTCTCGATCTCGAAATGCGCTGCTGCCTTGCGTAGAAGTGCATTAAAGGTAGGTTGATCTTCAATAGGTGATGTATTACTAATATGGGAGTCCTTGGGTGGGGACAGGTTTAGGAAATCGGTCTGAAAACGCTGATGGGGACTGCCAGGGCTGTGAAGCGCCTTCTTCTGGGTCTTCTCCGAAGCCCCCATCATCCATATCCGGGTTGTCTTCAAAACCTTCCTCCTCTAGGTTTTGTTCCCCTTCATTGCCTAAGAATTCATCATCCTCCTGAAAGTGGGGGTCCTCTCCAGTGAGGTCATATAAATCTACATCCTCTTGGGGGGGATCAAACAGCTTAGGGTACTTGACCCTGGGATCCTCTTGAGGTCCCTTGATCTCTTGGGTGTTGGAAGGTTCTGTGTCTCCATAAACCTCTCCACTTTGTCCATACAGAACTGGAGTCTCTAGGGTTTCGTGAGGTACCCCAGAGTGGTCAGTGGGGGAAAATGGAGGGCCTTCCGTTAGAAAACGCTTTGACCTATCCCATAACGTCGAAGAAAGGTTCCCCTCGCCTTCTGAAAAGCCTTCTGGTAGGCTAGGAGTCCCTCTCGACGGAGGGGGCGGTTCCTGCCTTCCTTCTGACCTTTTCGGCGTCTCCCGGGCCTTGTGAGCGGTGATCGACATTTCTTTCGCCGTCCGTCTCTGGCTATCGGTGGAAATAATCCGTGCCAGGCTCTCGACAACTAAACTGTCTGTCGAGGGTACCTCTGGCGTCGACGTTACAGGCATTGCTTGCTCTACGCCGACGGGCGCTCTGACGGTACGCGACATCTGCTGGTTTAGTGATAGCACCCTTATCTGGCGGTAAACCAGTCGCTAGTCGCGTTTGCGAGGGGGGCTTAAGACTCTTACGGTCTGAGGAGGCCGCCGGTAGGACCTGCGCCTCAGTTGGCGTAGTGCTCTCTTCGTCTTCGACGAAGAGCCGTGGATCATGTATTTATGATAGTGTTTTCTGTGTGCGTCCTTGTCGCCGGGGTGTTCATCCCCATAAGCAGGGCGTGAGCCGAGGTTGTTGGGTCCGGGGACAGACTAGGAGCGTGAACGCTCCTTAGATAGGTCTACGACTTCTGAAACGTTTCGGATGTCGGGTTGTCACGTTCCTAGTCACTTTCGGCGGGACCGGGTGATGAATCAGACCTAGACATGGCGTAGGCTGCCCAACTTTTGACCCTGCGGTCTTAAAGTCTCTGGTTTAAGGAGCTGACAGGCCGCACAGCCGTCTTCTTTGTGGTCGAGGGGCAAGCAACGGTTACACCGTTTATGCTTGTCTTTCCAGGTAAACTTTCCTTTGCAGGAAAGAGGGGTGTCCTCTTCATAGCTGAGGAACCGATTGCATGTGATAACAACCCCGAAGGGAAGGGAGGGGAAAGGCATTCTCAAAGAGAAACAAATGTCCCACGACCCCACTCTCCCTACTGTATTTGGCCGTCGAGGCCAGGCCACGTGTTCGGCAGACGCCGAACAACCTCCTCCGAAGGCACTGCCGTCGGAGATCTTGATCGGCGCTGAACAGCTTCGCAGCTATGAGGCTGAAGGAGGGATGTAAGTAATAATATAAGTTAATAACGACCAAAGGTCGAATAAAGGTTTTTGAAATCTCTCTCTCTCGAGGAGCTCCACGAAAAGACGACCAATATCTGGGCGGACAAAAACAATCTGAGGGACCTCGATGCGTGAGGGATTGTCGGTACACTGCACGTCACTATAGGGATAGTGTTACAGACACACCTTGTCGACGTCCCCTTTTCGACTATGAAAAACAAAATTCAATACTCTGCAGTGACCACTGGATGTCGACTATGCACAGCATGTGATTCTAAGCAGATTAGCAAACATCAGAAAGAATACATAGCAGTACACACATGCATAACTACGGGAGGTGGCAAAAGGCTCAACATTAAGCAACTCTTGCCTCCTCACCAGGCCCACCTTCAGGCGAACAGGTTGCGCAGCACTGCTTGGCTGACTCTGGACTGCTCCCTGGAATCCCGGTCGACGCAGTAGAATCTCGTGAAGGTGAGCGTCGACCTCCACGTAGCAGCCCTGCAGATGTCCAGCAGGGGCACACCAGACAAGAACGCCATAGTAGCAGCGATCGCTCTGGTCAAATGGGCTCTCGAACAGCCGGGCAATGGTCGGCCAACCGATGACAGTGCATGATGCAGCCGGAGAGCCATCTGCAAATTGAAGCCTTTGAGAGCGCCTTCCCTTGGTTCACAAGTCCAAAGTTCACAAACAGCTGTGATGTCTTCCAAAAACTCTTTGTTCGGTCCATGTAGAACTTAAGCGCTCTAGCTATATCTGTTAGGGAGAATTCTCTGTTTAGGCTGAATTTCCTAACCTAGTGAGTCCCCCAGCAGCTTTGCTGGATTTCTGGAGTTTTTTTTCCATCCTGCCAAGAGTGAGACTCGTTTTCTCCCACTCTTGGACATGAATGTGTGTAATTCCTTTGAATGTCAATGTGTTCTATGGGCTATGGGGTCTTTTACTCCATAGGGTCTCATATGTTTTACTATGTGTGTTACAACGCACCCTCCGTGCCGTAGCACTGGGGCGTCCTAGCAGACCTCCATCATAGACTCCATACCCGGGGACTGACTACTGTCTCCCCGGGCATGTAAAGTCACCATTGGCTTTACTAGACCTAAATTTACTAACATAACTAGTACAAACCATCCTATTGTGGACGTACTAGTAGGGGTAATTCGATTACTCCTGGGTCTGGTATTCGAGGGGGCACTGTCCCGTCCCCCCTCGTCGAGTTTTGGCTGGTGGCAGTGGAAACTACTTGTTATATCCGACCCCGAATACCCCCCCTATGGGATTCTTCCCATTGTTGGAGATTGATACTTTTCCTCGTTAATCTCTAACACACCACCGGTTTACTTATTTTAAATAAGTCTATCGGATGGTATTTTCTGCCAGAACTCGGTTTTTAAAAAATGGCGTCTGTGTTTGTCTCTGTGACTCCAAAACCAAAGGTTTAGCCCTTTGTTCCACTTTTGGCGGGCTTCTGTACAGAGACCCTCCAAAGTGGTGCCATTCTGTCTGGGTTACCACAGGGGTGTGGGAGGGGACTTAGGCACCCTGGACCGAGTTGCCTTGCCAACTCCGGTCGCACTCTGGTGTGATTGGCCCAAGTTGTGAGCCACCCCGCTCACCACTTAGCGTGTTTTGATTGACAGCTAGGCTGAATGAATGGGGGTTTTCTGCATAAAAGCAGGGCTTTTGGGACTGGATCTTCAGAAGTCGCCACAGGACCTAAGAATCCGACGAGGGTAAAGCTGAGCCGACCTGTAAGGACACCTCCGGTGGAGCCCTGCTGAACCGACTCACCACTTCCCGACGACAGAGGAGATCTCCCTGCCGGAGCGTGTCTTCCCCTGACTGGTGGGAACAACCAGTCTCCTTTGCTTTTTCTTCGCTCCAGGACGCAGTGATGGAATTGCCCGTGCAGAGCACCTCGGCAACCCGATAGCCACTACCCCTTTACCGCGACCAAAAGGTGGTGCCTTGTGATGGAGCACTCCACGGCTGGTCTCTTCCCTGGTGGTGCACCGGACTTCACTTTTCTTCGACGACGAGATCATCTCTACTCTTGGCAAAGACCCGACGTGCATCCACCACCAGGAACAAATGCCCCCGCCGGAGCTGTCTCTCCACAAACAAGGTACCGTGTCCGCCTAGCTTCCATTTCTGCCGGATAGAGTGAGGTGTCTTAATCCTCGCCTTTCCACTGGGTCGCCTCCAAGCTTTCTTTAACTTGTTGTTCTGAACTGGTCCAATCTTTCCATAACAATTGGCGATAAAGACTCGAAGCGCATTTCCACTGAGACACTTTTTGGGACATATCGCCTTGCCTCTCTCCGAGTGGGCCTGGCCTCTGAACTTTGTGATCTGCAGTAGACCCTGCCTTACTTGCCTTGCATTTGTCCGTAAAGTATTGGTACCGAGTTGATTTCATAACCTGCCTTATTTTTCTCTCCCGTCCTAACGAATACTAGAGTGCCATCTAGGTTGAAGCATACACCTCTGTCTGCAAATAAGTGATGCCGGTGAACCTAGACTTGTCGAACTATTATTAGGGGGATTGATCTTTTTCTTCGTATAGTAATTGTGATTGAAGTTGTTTGCCAGATTAGTGCCAGAGTGTTTTCTATAGATGTGTTATAAATAAATACCTTTATATCTTTACACCGAAGCCTTGTTCCGTGTTTGCTTGTCCTACTGTGTAGATTGCCCTCTTTTGTATACTCCACATACTGCCTAACTCTTCTTGAGGGAAGTCTGACTGCTCAGCCACAGCTACCAAGTGAATCTGTGTGGTACAGACTGCTACCAAGTGGGTTTACTGCCAAACACCTGTAGTCCTAAATCTTTTGCAGTGGTCCCAGAGGGAACTGCACAGTTTTCCGCCTAACAACATCCAACAAGTACAAAGTCCTCTCGGCCGGCGACGAAGGAAAAAAAACTGGCAACACCAAGGGCTCGTTAAAATGGAAGTCTGACAGCACCTTGGGCATGAAAGAGGGGTGCGTCTTCAGCACCACCCTCGTATCATGAAAAGTCAAGTATGGAGGCTTGCAGGATAGGGCCTGAATCTCTCCCATGTGTCGTGCGGAGGTGATGGCCACAAGGAACGCTGTCTTCCACGACAGGAACTTCAACGGAGCCGAATGCAAAGGCTCGAATGGAGGCCCCATGAGCCTTGTCAGCACCACGTTGAGCTCCCACGCTGGGGCTGGAGCCTTGACCGGCGGTAACGATCGGAACAGTCCCTTCATAAATTTCTTCACCCGTCGATGAAACCACAAGGACGGCCGTCCTGCAGTTCTGGTGTATCAGGAGATCGCTGCCAGATGCATCTTGATGGAAGCGTGAGCTAATCCAGATTTGGCCAGCGACAGTAGGTATGGTAGCACTTGAGGTGCCGTAATCCGTAGAGGGTTGATCTTCTGTGCACGGCACCAGACAGAGAACTCTTCCACTTATGTCCGTAGCACTTGGGCATTGAGGACGCCCTAGCCTTTGCAAGAACCTCTCTGCAGTCAGCCGGGATATCGTACCCTCCAAACTCTAGTGCTGCAGGAGCCGGGTCGTGATGAAGAATGGCGCCTCCCTCTCTGGAGAGAAGATCTGCGTCCGTCGACAGCTTGACTGGTGGGGGACGCTGAGAGGTCCAGAAGGTCCGGGAACCAGATCGGTCTCGGCCACGCCGGTGCGACGAGGATCATCCTGCACTAGGACCTCTTGAGCTGGCTGATGAGTCGAAACAGCAGTGGCAACGGAGGAAACTCATACAGTAACAGGCCGTCCCAGGGGAATGAGAAAGCACTGCCCATGCTCCTCGGCTGGGGAAACCTGCTGGCGAACCTCTGCCACTTGGAGTTTGTCGCTGTCGCGAACAGGTCGATCTAGGGTTTGCCCCATTGTTGGAAGAGCCGATCCACTTGATCCTGGCATAGTTCCCACTCGTGGCACGAGTGCAGCTCCCTGCTGAATGAGTCGGCGATGGTGTTTTTTATTCCTGCCAGATGGAAGGGAACCAGAAACATCCCCGGGGCGACGGCCCAGTGCCACAGATCCTGGGCCTCCTTGGATAGGGCTGGGGATCTGGTGCCTCCCTGCTACCGGATGTAGAACATCGTGGTGGTGTTGTCGGTGAAGATCCTCACGACCTTGCCCTTGAGGGACGGGAGGAACGACTTGAGCGCCCAGAACACGGCGCGGAGCTCCAAGATGTTGATGTGGAGAGACCTCTCCTCCGGGAGCCAAAGGCCTCTTGCGTTGAGATCTCCAGTGTGCGCATGCCCCATCCCTCCAGGGAGGCGTCCGTCGTCACAGTCTCCTGATGTGCCGGGGTCTGGAAGTCCGTGCCCGCCGTGAGGTGTGCACGGGTGCCCCACCACTGAATTGCCGGACGGAAAACCTCTTTGAGCGGGATCTGGTCTTCGAAGCTGCCCGCCAATTGTCTCCAGCGCACTAGATGGATGTATGAGACATCATTCCGAGGAGGGACTTGATGGATCTCACAGTGGCCACCTCCGTGGCTAGTAGGTGCTGCACCTTGCCTAAGATGGCCTTCGTCCTTTCCTCCAACGGAGACGGCAACCGTTCCACTAGATCGAGTTTCGCTCCCAGAAACAGTGCCGCCTGCGACGGAACCAAATGGGATTTCGGGTAGTTGGAGAAACCCAGCTCCGTGAGTAAGCGGAGTCTTCACCGTGTGCTTGACGGCGAGTTCCCTTGTCCTTGCACGGAATAGCAAGTCGTCCCGCTAGGGGTAGACGTGGATCCCCTGCAGGCGCAGCTGTGCCGCCACTGGTGCTAGGCACTTGGTGAACATCCTGGGTGCCGACTTCAATCCAAATGGCAGAGCTCTGAATTGGTAGTGGCGTCTTTGGACTACGAATCTGAGGAACATTCGGTCTCCTTTTAGGATGGGGATGTGGAAGTAAGCATCCTCCAAGTCCAACGACGATAGGAAGTCGCCCTCCTCCAGCTGTCCCAGCACGTGCTGGAGAGTGACCATCCTGAACTTCTGTGCCTTGATGTATTTGTTCAACCGACGTAGGTCCAGGATGGAGCGCCAACCGCCTGTCTTCTTTCTTACGAGGAAGTATCTTGAGTATACTCCGGAGCCCCGGAGCCTTTTGGGGACGAGCTCGATGGCACCTTTCTTGAGCATCGCCTTTACCTCCAACAGCAGTTGAGGGACGTGATTTTCCTTCGTGGCCACGGGTGGAATGCGGGGACACTTGAAATTGGAGTGTGCCCATGGGCCAGGTCATCCAGCACCCAACGGTCGGTGGAGATGGACTCCCACACGCTGACGAACTTCCAGCTGGCCTCCCAACAGGGTGCTTCGGTGGGGTCCGACGCTACGGCCGGTTCAATCCTGCTTGGAGGTGGCCTTGATGCCTTGCCTCCTTGGCGATGACGCCGAGATCCTCCTTGCTCGCCGCGACCTCTGTAAGCCTCCTGGGACGAGGTGCGGGCTGCCTGGCGGTACGTAGAGGAGCCACCGCCTGATCCTTTGGAGGCCCTCCGTCTGCCTCCGGCGCTCCGAAAGGGCCGTCGTTGCTGAAGGACTCCCAGGGCAAACAGGTTGTTGCCGTCGAACGGCATGTCCAACACCCTGGTCTGCACGTCCTGACGGAAGTCTGTCGCCTTGAGCCAGCCTCGTCGTCGAAGGCAAACACCGTTGCCTAACTGGCAAAACCCGGTGTCGGCAATGTCCGTTGCCACCGTTATGGCGTGGTCCGACGCCACTTAACCTTCCTGCAGAATCTCCAGGGCCTCTGCCCTCTTGTCCTCTGGTAGGAAGTCCAGTAGGGGAGCCATCTTGTACCATAGCTCCCTGTCGTAACGGGCCACAATCATTAAGGCGTTGGCCGCCTTAATTGTCGTCGCCGCCGACATGACCCGTCGCCCCATGGCGTCCAATTTCTCACCCTCGCCGTCAGGTGGGGAAGTAGAGGTTGAGGCTGTCGCCCCTGCCGCCTTCTTTTTGGCCGCCGCTGAGACGACTGAATCCGGCGTAGGTTGACCCCTAAGGCACAAAGGGGCGTCGTCAGGGACCCGGTACTTTTTCTCGTACCTGTCCCTCTTGGCAGGCGTCGTGGACGGGTTCTTCAGGATCACAAGTCCCTCGTCCCAGATGTCGAGTAATGGTACCGCGAGGACCGTCTTTCTCTTGGCATCTCGCCGTTGATAGAGGAAACCCTCCTTCTGTTCCTCGGGGCAGAGCTGGAAGAGCTCGGGTGCCCTGGCGATTATGGCGTGAAAGGAGCCAATTTCGTCGGGCGGGGAAGCCCGAGGGAGTGGTGATGGAAGGTCCGTCCCGTCGTCACCACAGTCGTCATCCGTCCCCGTGTCATCCCTGGGGTCCGGTGAGGGGGATGAGGGCTCCACTGGTCGTACGGAAATGAAGGGCGGGGAGGGATGAACTCTCCTCCGCTTGTTCTGAGGGCTTCCCGACGGTCCCGGTTCTGGATCGTCCACCAGGGTTCGTGGTAATCTCGTCCTTATCTCCGTGCATAAGGTTTGGATTGCCATCAAAATGGCAGCCGAGTTGTCCTGAGGCTCGGGCAATAGCTGCGACGGGAGGGATGGCTGCTCCTCCACTAGGGCCTCGTTGGCGCCACCGTCTCTTTCTTCGGCCACCTCTTCGGGATCCCTCCCGTGGGATTGTACCTTCTCGAACCTCTCATTGAGGTTCTTCACGGTTTCCACCAGCTCCTCCTCAGAGGCTGAATTTGTGTCCGTAATGGCCACCCCCCCTCTTTTTCCACCGGGGTCTTCACGGGCGTCTTGTCGATGGGCTGGAAAGAGGATTCCCTCCGCGGTGGCAGGGAAACTCTGGGCCCCGAGATTGCCTACAGTTGTGGCCGGGTGAATCGAGGCCTTCGCCACCTTTGGAGCGCTTGAGGCCTTCACCTTGGGGGGAGGGTCACCGCCTTGCTCCCCCCAGGCCGAATCCTTCGAGATCGACCGGGGCCTCTCCAGAAGCTTACCCGGGTTCTCGGATTTCCTCTTCCTTGAACCAGAGCGTTGGCCCATGGTTGATGGTGCCGGGGAAGGCGTGCCCTGCCTGGCAGCAGAAGAGCCCGACCGTTCGGCGCTCCCGGTGCCCACAGACTTGCGGTGCTTAGCCTTCTGTTGGGCACCCGTCGCTGGGGCGCCCTCACAGGACTTAGAAGACCGCTCCGACCTTTTCTTCTCACCTGCTGGGCCCTTCTCCAGCCAGCTGGCGAGGCCGGAACGACGATCCCTCATGGTCCGTTCCGATAGGTTCTTGCAGAGCGCACAGTCCTTCTCCAGACGAGCGTCTTGTCCTCATGAAGGCAGTAGTGACATCTCGAATGCTCGTCCTCCTTGAAAACATCCTGTTACCCGCATCCAGGGCAGTTCCTGAACAGCTTGGATCCGAGCGTCGAGCTTCCCTTGTCCTGGGGCATGTCCATGGTAGACCTCAGATCTTCTGGAATCCTCCAAGAAGCGTAACTCGACGAAAACTTCACCCTTGAGGGGCGTAGAAAATTCTGAAACGGGGCCCCGTTGATAGGAAGTAGAACGGTGGAGCTTGAGGCTCGATTTAACCAGAAAATGAGAAAATCTCTTTGAAAAAAGGGCGAAAACGCAGTAAAAGCTCGAGAGCTATAGCACAAGGACTCCCAACACTTGAACGTGCGGTAGAAATCTGACAATGGCTGCCAGGAGAGGGGCTTAGGGAGAGGACAGTCATTGGCTCGGGGCAGTATGACCCAGAGACCAGTGATTGGTTACTAAGAAAGACAGATCAGAAACGAAACAGATAATGATTTTTTTTTTTTTACCGAGGATTCCCAGCCTGATGACGGGGAATATCCATGAGCATGTGAATCCATGCCAGACCCCATGCTGGAGAAAATAGGTTAACATTGGCACAAATCCTACTTTGCTCCCTTTCTCCCTGGAGCTTCTTGGTCTCAAGAACCTGGAACTCATTGAAAGATTGTCTTATGGCATCCCCTGGAGTAAGCTGCTGCCTTCTCCACATCTGTGAGGTTAAACCGAGACTTGCCCGACTTTGCCATAATTGTGGCTTTGCTACCAGACTTTCATTTCCTATGGGGAACTTTTACCACCTTGAAAAACTCCACTTAAAACGATTTACTTGTGCTTACCTAGATTAGAATTTTAACTTGTGCTCATTTGATATGCATTTTAAAACACTCTGGTCTATGAAAAAGCATGTTCCCTGCATCCAACTGCAGGTTGTTATCACTATTTCTACGACACTGGTAGTGTAAGAACTAATCTAATCCTAACTTTTGTAGGCTCTGTGGGCTTGGCTGCTAGTGTCACTTTTACCCCTCCACCCCCGCCCTTAGAAGGTGCTATATTACATCTGTAAATATCATGCAACTATATACCAGAGATGAGTGGGACTATGGTCACTATGAATAAAGTCTTGAGTCCCATTAGGACTCAAACTATGTATTGTGTGTTCCTACAATGTATCAGACATTTAGTTTAGGAGTGAGTAGGGGTCTTTACTGACCATTACAGTGCATTGCATTATTTGGCTTACTCTCTCCGAAGAACTTATTTGACCTTACATAGAAACACTTATGTACAGGTAAGTTATAAATGACATATGTGATTTCACAATTAAGTGCATATTTTTCAGTATTGTGTGATGTTCTTTAGGGGTGATTATTTGGAATAACTGTACGTCATGACCAGCGTACTTCCTTTCTCGAGTTAAGCCTGACTCTTAAGCCACACTACGTCTATTTAAGAGAGCAGAGTTGACCTTTTGGTTGGTAACACAGCCTTTGGTGAGGGATGTAAAACCATCTAAACTAGACGGCTGGTAAACAACCCTTACATCACCTTACAGCCTAACTAAGCAGAATTAAGTTGCTGCGGCAAGCTGTTGCCAGTTGTAAGTGTCTGGGGTCAGAGGAGTGCGTCCAAGTCTCCACATACAGAAATCCAATTCACCATGCATCCAGACAGGATCAGACACCAGAAATATGCAGCAAATGCCCTTCAAGACAAGGATACAGTGATGGCACTTTCAGACTGATCTAGATAATTATTTTGAATCAATATAAATTCACTAATAGAAGACAACATATTAACCAAGGTTTAATGGCACAAGAGCTAGAAGCAGCTTGATGAAAAGTAAAATTAGCAGACAGGATCTCACCAAGCTCACATTTCTGTTTCGTGGTGGTAGGGGTGTGTGAATGGGATAAAGGTGCAAACATGGCTCTTACTGTGCAAGGAAGACAATCTATATAGAACTATACAACATAATGGTCAGACTTGCTGTAACATGGGAATTTCCAGCTCCAGCCCATCCAGGATCAACATGCATCCTAGGATTCTAAATTTCCATACATCTCAGGATTTCAACATCTGTCAGAAAGAAGGGGACAGTTACCTGCAGACCCAACTCCAGCGCTACATTCAACAGAGTGGTGTCTGAGTTGTTGTCAGCAGGAGTGGCGATTTTAAATGCGTCCTGTGCCAGCTTGAATATAAGGGAGGAGGAGTGAATATTCTTTTGAATTGCCTCTAGGACTGTGCGCAACCGTAGCATGTCTCCTAGACAAACAGGACAGATTAAAGGTTACAAGCTGTGCAGAATTGAGCAACTGGTTATTGCAAACACAGGTTAAGTTCAGAGATGTAAATGAGAACAGCATTAAGCCCAGTCCAAAACAATGTGGGGAAGAGACCATTGAACAGGTCTGAGTCCTCGCACTTACATCTGACTTATCTTGGCTGTTTAGGCTCTGAATAAATTGCCACAGCTACTCCCTTATTTATTATTCGAGATATTACTTATTCATGATCTGATTTCTGCTATAACACTAGAAATGTGAAGTATGTCTAGCAATGCCTCAACCAACACCCTGATGCATACATCATCCATGAAACATTCTCAAGTGTGCCCCCCCGCCCTCCAGCCAGCTAAACCTCATTTTATGTACTTCTGCCTCAAGTGTCTACAGCAAGCAAAAGGAAATTCATGCAGTTCATTCAATGCTGCCCGTACAACATGCAAGCTGAAAAAGGTATTTACATCCACTAACCTTTAGCAGCAGACAACATAGTAGATGCTAGCTCACACTGCTGCGACTCCAAGTGCCCCAGCGTAAACCAGCGGGGATAACGGCTCGGCACCAAAGACACAATTTGGTGGGGATGCGACACGTCACTCGAAACAGTTGTCTCAAGAACTGGAAGCCTAAAAAAAGCAGAAGCAACAGTCAAAAAAAACATCTTGGTAAAGGTCAGTGCTTGGAGAGGCCAAAAAAGTATAAGTTACTCACCGTAGTGACTAACGTACTCTTAGTCCATAGTCCTCTTTCCTCCATACTACATGGGTGTGCCGACCAAGGGACGGGAGAAAAAACCTTTGTTTAAAATTTAGAGGCGTGCGGGGGTGCAGCCCAGGGAGCATGTGCTGCCCTAACTCCGCTGCCACACCTCAGTTCCCATTGAAACGTCGACAATAGATTTAACATTGCCTAATGACATCAGGATTATTAGGAGGGAGGTTGGTGGGACGTATGGTTTATAGTGATAAAATCGAAAAATAAAATCTGGAAAAAAAGGTTTAAAAAAAAAGGTTGAAAAAAAGTCGCTTTTTTTATGCCGTTTTTTATTCGAAATGGGGGGGTTCCCCCCTAACCCCCCCTTTTTTTGTTTACCCATTTTTTTTAATCCCGGACCCCAAAATAAATATATAATGAAAAAAAAGAGTAATTCGACTTTTTTTTT
The DNA here is from genome assembly GCF_040938575.1 of Ambystoma mexicanum. Taxonomy (NCBI): domain Eukaryota; kingdom Metazoa; phylum Chordata; class Amphibia; order Caudata; family Ambystomatidae; genus Ambystoma; species Ambystoma mexicanum. Next base: position 1,463,040,773 of record NC_090922.1, read on the forward strand.
TTAGATTTTTTTCGTCCTTATTGTCATTCGAGATTTCTTTTTCGAGATTTTGACCGACCACCGGGACGTATGGCGGAAAGGGGACTATGGACTAAGTACGTTAGGGACTACGGTGAGTAACTTATAAATTACTCTTCGATCCCTTAGTCCTGTCCCCTTTCCTCCATACTGCATGGGCAATTACAACTGAATGTTGCCCCATGGGTGGAGAGCAGACCCTCCTTAAGCAAATAGGTTCCTAAGAAAACGCCTGTCCGAGAGCCGCATCTGATCTAAAGCCGGCATTCAAACAGTAATGTTAAATGCTAAATGCTTGCAGAAGGCCAAAGAAGTGGCCCAAGTGACCGCCCTGCTTATTTGTATGTGTATAGCACGTCAAGCCCTGGGGCAACTGAGCGCTGTTCTTAAAATGTCTACAATTTTGCAGTTATCAGTCGTTTATATATAAACAATGGCATTACAAGTTAATGGTCGTAACAGTGAACAGTGCAAATAGGCATAATAAAATCATAAGTCAGTACAGGTAGTAACATACAATTAGCAGACAAATATACAATGGTGACAGTAGTGTTGTGTGACGTAAGTTAAGGAGTGGGTAGGTTATGATCCTGGTCCAATAACCAGGTTTTGACCTTATTGCGTATGACAATGAAAGATGGTTCTGACCTTATGGAAATGGGAAGTGTGTTCCATTTTCTTGCAGCCAGGACTGGGAAGCTGACCCCACCCGCTTGTTGGTTAAACCGAGGTATGGTGACACAGTGTGACTGGGCGGATCGACTGGGTTGCGATGATGTTGGTCGTGAAAAGGTGTCTGAGGTATAAAGGTGCATGGTTATAGAGGCACTTGTGTGTTAGTGAAAGTTATTTGAGATCTATCCTTTGCTTGATGTTCAGCCTAAGTTCTGTCTGGCTGTTGTAATAGGATGTTTCCTGGGGATATCGCAAGCTGATCTGACTGCATTATTTTGCATGACTTGCTTTTTATTAATATTATGTTGGGCCGTTCCTAGGTAGAGCGCATTGCAATAGTCTAGCTTAGATAGTACTAGGGCTCTTGATACCGAGATGCAATTGGATGAGGATAGGTACGGGTGACAGGCTGTAACAAGCTTACATGTATATGATGTAGCTGACGCCAAGGCATTAGTTTGTCTTGTGAGTGATTATGTGGACTCAATATAGATCCCATCACATCATACGCTACTTTAATAATGTTACCGTCAATATTGAACGCTTTAAATGATGTTGCTAGCTTATTCAGTTTAGATGGAGAGCCAAGTAGGAGTAGTTCGGTTTTGTCATTGATTAGACAAACCATGCTTGACCATCCATATTTGTATAGTACTATATATGTCATTCAGATTTTTACCATCTACAACGTAATCACCAGTGATAGAGATGAGTACCTGAGTGTCGATTACACAAAAGCGATGGCCGTTGCCTTGGCCCTGACTGCGTGGGCATGCATGTTGGCCGGGAGCGGCATGTGCTGGCCCTCATACGCTTCTTTGATGGCAGAGACCATCCAGCGGGATATGTATGGATGCCTTGGAGGCCTGATCTTGACCCTCCGAGAGTAAAAAACAGGGCGTCCGATTTGCGGAATTTTTTAGGGCACGCCTGACATCCAGGCAGTGCAGCACTCTGTGCTTTTTCCTTCGGATCGGGAAAAAACGTAGGAAGGACCATCTCCTCGTACAAGTCAAACGCAGACGGCACCTTGGGCAGAAATGCTGGGTGTGTCCGCAGCACTACTTTGTCCGTGTGAATGGTTCCGAGGCGACCGTCTACTATATTTCGCTGACCCTACGCGCGGCGGTGAGGCCGACTAGCAAAGCCATCTTGATGGTTACCAGCCTGATGTACGCGGACGCCATTTGCTCAAATGTTTTGTGCGCCAGTTCGCCCAAGAACATGTTAAGGTCCCACACCAGGTGCGGCCTCTTGACGAGCAGGTAGAGCCTTGCGAGTCCTGTCAGATGTTTCTCAACGATAGGATTGGAGGAGAAGAAGATGCCCTCCTCAGAGTTCCTGTAAGCTCCAATGGCTGTGAGGTAAGTGCAGCAGGTGTCCACCGGCATGCCAGAGTGGGAGAGGTGAGCCGAGAAGGAGAGCACATTGTCCAAAGTGCACTGCATGGGATCGATTTCCTTGGAGGTTGCCCAGTAGCAGAATCCCGTCCATTTCCTTTGTACTGGGCCCTGGTAGCCATGCTCCTAGCGCCCTGTATGATCTCCAGATTAGCCTGTGAGAGGCTGAGGTGCCTTAGTGTTACCTGCTCAGGTACCACGCTGCGAGGGCTAGTTGATGTGGCGCAGGGTGGATGACTCTGCCCTCCTATTGTGCCAGAAGATGAGCTGGCCCGTGGGGAGATGACTCGGGGGCATCTCCGAGATGCTGAGCAGCTCCGAGAACCATGGCCTGGCCAGCCACCACAAAGTTATTAGAATGATGTGGAGTTGGCGAGACCACTTTATTTTGCAAATTACTCTGAATCAGAGGTGTGAGCAGAAAGGCGTAGGCCTTCATGCCGTTCCACCGGAGATGAAAGGCGTTGCCCAGGGAGCCGGAACCCTGCCCCTGCCAGGAGGCCAACTAGGGGGACTTCTTGTGCCACGTGGCAGAGATCCACCTGGGGTTGATCTCACCTGTTGATCTCCTTAATAACTAGGTCGTTTAGCTGCCACTCGTAATTGTCCGCTCCCAGCCTGCTGAGCCGGTCTGCTTCAAGGTTGGCTTCCCCCAGGAGGTAGACTGCCGTGAGCTAGATGTCAAATTCGAGAGCCCACTCCCACATGCTGATTGCCAGTCTGCACAGATGAGGGGATCTGGTGCTTCCATGTTTGTTGACATAGTACATGCAGGTCGAATTGTCAGTCTGGATGAGGACAACCTTGCCCTTCAGACTTGGTACGAATGCCCTGAGCGCTAGCCAGATGGCGTTCAGCTCTAAACAATTCATGTGGAATCCAGTCTCCCTGGTCCAATGTCTCCGCTATAAAAGCTGCTGTAACTATCTTGAATTTTTGTAGGGGTAAGGAGAGGTTGAGGGAGGAAAGATCCAGCACAACTCTCGGGCCCGCTTGGTTCTTCTGAATGGCGAAGATCCTGGAGTAAAAGCCAAAGCCTCACTGGGAGGCTGGGATTTCCTCCACTGCCTGGCTCTCTATAAGCGACCGGATCCCTGCCAAAAGGGTTGATGTCCCAACCAGTGGAGGGGAGGAGGGAGGAGAGGCTGGGATAGGTAGGCTGTACCCCGTGGATACTACAGAGAGGATCTAGGAGTCTGCAAAATTCTGGTGCCAGAAATGTGCATGTACAGCAAGCCTGCCCCCCACCGGAGACACGTGGACCTGAAGGTGCTGTCATGGAGGAGGGGGGACTGGAAAAAGCCCTTACTCTGCCCACACCCCCCCCCCCTTTTGTTGCTTGCGGTGGTTCCGAGATGGCAAGCGGTCCGGCTGCTTGGATCTTCGTTCCTGGAAGCTGCAGAACCCTCCGTATGTACACCCCGGTCGGAGCGCTGCCGAGATTGGGTGTACGATTTGGCCGTGGTCTTTTAAGGATGTATAAAGACTTGACCGTTTGTGAGCCGTTTTTCTTTTTGTCCAGCCCTTTGTCCGTGGAGGAGTGGAAGAGGTCCCCTCGCACCCTCGAACAGTAGATCTAATGTTCGTTCCTGGACATCTCGGTTAAATTTTGTTGCCCAGAGCCAGGCTGTCATGTCTGTGGTAATACAGATGGCAGTGGTGTCAATATGGGCCACGGCGGATTCCATGAGGTCCTCCGCCACCAGCTTGGCTAGCCCTGCCTAAAAGCGTGATTGGCTCTGAACAGGGAGTTCTGGGAGGAAGTCCGCAATTTCCCGCCATAATCTTTGGTTGGCCGCAGCCAGCATGGCATCGGCCTGACGAAGATGCAAGGACGCGTTGGAATAGAGCTTCTTGCTATACGCCTCCAAGATCTTCTCCTTGCCTAAGAGCGCCGCAGAGGAGGCGGCTGAGGACGACAGAGGCTTGGAGTATAGTGATGCCGCAGCGATCACCGAGGAGTGTGGCTGAGGATGGGCTGAGAGCAAGAGTAGCCCCATTCCACCTGCCTGTACTTGGCGTCCAGCCGTCGATTGACTGGCAGGGCCGGGTGGGGGTTGAGCCAGCCCTTCTTGGCCAGGGAGACTACATCCGTTTGAAGAAAAACCCCCGATTTGGCAGCAGGGTGTCACGTGAGGACATCCGCCAGGACCCCCTATGCCGGCTGCTTGACCTCAGGCCCAGATACTCCACCAGCCCAGCAAGACATTCGTGGAAGGCCCTGACTGAGGATGGTGTGTCCGGATCCTCCTCATTCGTATCCTGTGGGTCAGGGGATCCTGTGGAGGAGGCGTAGAGGGTGCCGGAGGCTGGGGTACAGGGGCCGCGGTCAGAAGCTGAGGAGACAGAGGCTGGTACGGAACCGCCTGAAGTGTCAGCTGAGGAACCGGAGAAGGCGGCTGCGCCGGGGCCTGGGCGGAGGAGTCTGTGGTGCTAATATTGCGGGGATGGAGTTTCCCTGACTGCATCTTTGAGGATAACCCCCATCTGAGGAGACTGAGGCTGAGGAACCTCTTGAAGAAAGCCTCTTCACTGCCCAAAGAGGTGGCAGGGGGGTGCTGACTGGGTAGTGGGGAGCTGCTGGAGCCGCTGCGTACCCTGCCCATATGGACGCAAAGGAAAGCTGCCCTGCACAAAAGAGGGATAGGATGTAGGCCACGTACCTGGTTGAGGCCAGTCCCACCTTAACATTCGTTCTTCACCGAATTCCTGAAATGGCGTTGGACGGGTGCCTCCGTCTGCCACGGCAGCCATCTCGTCGAGCTGTCTGCCACGTGTCTGCGACGTGTTGCTCGGCCCGCTGGGCACGGCCTCCTCCAGGCATCTTGCATGTGGATCACAAGGCCTACACTGCTCCTCAGGCTTAGGCCCGGTAGGTGTGACACCGTCGACCCGGGGGTCGGTTGAGCTGCGTTTAGGCACCCCCTCGGACGTATTGCCGGTACTAGGGCATAGCCACTCGGCCATGATGCCGGTACAAGGGCGTAGCTCCTCAGGCGAAGACATGGTAAAAGAACCTTCCGGTTCCTCAACACTGTCACCAGGAGGATCCAAGGATCCCTCGGCCCAACGGCTGGTAGCTGTAGCAGCCTCGGTGAACGTGCTGGTAGAAGGACCGGACCGGTCCCTCCCGCGCGGATGAGATCCTGGGAAGGAGTCTCCCTTGCGGGATGCGATGGACAATATCGGCCCTACCTTGGGCTTGGTTCGATGTTAGACGAATTTGTTGAGTTCCTCTGGAGGCGACTTCTGGAAGAGCTCCCTCCACCAGGCTAGTCTGTTCCTCAGCACTTTGAGGACAGCGAGCTACACGCTGAACAAGCTTGCCAACCATGGTCTGAGCCAAGGCAACGTAGGCAGAGTGCTTGGGATCTGAAGTTGGGAAGAGCACGTTGCAGGAAGGACACCTGCTGAACTCTGAAAGTCGACATGCGCCGGGGAGGAGCATGACGCCTGAGGACCGAGTACCTGATTGATAAAAGACAAAGACGTATCCCTGCATGGAATTACATGGCCGAAGCCAAACCCAGGAGCGCTGGTGTATTCGGCATGGCCCCGTAGGCGTGGAAACAGGGACTGAGGTGTTGCGCCAGAGGGCAGAGTCAGGGCAGCGAATGCTCCCTGGGCCGCACCACCATCGCCTCTAAATTTAAAGGGGAAGAAGGTTTTTTCTGGTGAAAAAGGTTCAGTCTCCTGTCCCTTGGAAGGAACGCCCATGCAATATGGAGGAAAGGGGACGGGACGCAAGTACCTACTGGCAAAACCGGATCAGGGTGCACATGCTCTACACATAAAGCATTGTGTTAGCTTGAGGCAACGAAAGTTCCACCAGTTCAGAGTACATCATTGTGAACGTCTTTAGCATGCAAAGTGCTCCAAATGCAGCCTTGCACATGCTTCTTTAGGGCGGGCTATGCTTTCCACCGAACATACACGTACACCACATTCACCACCAATAGAGAAGTGCACTGGTACCCTAATGTTTAGTTTTGTGGAAGAGGAGTGACGCTTGCTACAAAAGACACCAACACAATAATAAAAAGATAAAATTACTGCAGTGACAACCCTGCCAATCTCTAGAAGCGATGCCATGTAAAGAGCTAAAAAAAGGTCAACACCCAATAATTCTGAAGCTAACTGGTTAGGTCCTCACTTCTGGCAAACCTGCTCAGCCCAAGTTCGAATCTTGCTCTACTCATTTATTAATTTATTTATTTTGATTTGTAGAGCACGCAACAGCCCAGGGGCATCGTGGCACTTGTTACAGACAAATCTTAGTTACAGATAAATGTACATTTGCAGTTTACAGTGCGGTTGCAATGTTACAGACAGATTTAAGTAACAGTTAGCATAAGTAACTGTTGAAAGTTGGCATAAGAGACAGTTGCATTTTACAGAGCACAGTGAGGTCTTGAGTTTTCTTCGGAATGCAAGGGGAGCGTTTTCTGCTCTGATGTCTGTGGGTAGTTCGTTCCAGGATTTGGCAGCAATGTATGGGAAGCCTAGGCCACCAGCTTTAGCCCTGTTGATCCGTGGGACATTTAGTTGGTTGGTGTATTGTGACCTAGTAGGTTGGGTAGAAGAGGATTTGGTAATTGTCTGATATGTAGGATGGTGCAGAGAGAGGCATGTGTGTGTAAGGGTGAAGATCTTGAAAGTGATTAGCTTTTTGACTGGGAGCCATTGAGCGGATTGTCTGGCCTGAGAAATATGCTCCCTTTTAGGGATGCTTAATGCTGCACGAAGTGCATTGTCCTGAGTGACTTGTAGTCTACGTTTTTACCTGCTAGTAAAGCATTGTAGTAGTCTAGTTTTGCACCAATAGTTGCTCTAGCTATTGATAGACAATTGGATTTGGATAGGTAGGGTTTAATGGAGTTTATGAGCTTGGTGGTGTGCAGATGAGGATGTGATAGCGCTAACCTGTCTGGTCATGGACAGAGTGGAATCTAGATAGACACCCAAGGTCTTGACAGCAGAGGACACAGGGATAATAGTGTTATCAATGGTAAAGTTAGCGTACAGTTTATCAAGTTTGACTACAGTATTGTTTTGGCCTAGTATAATTATTTCTGTCTTGTCCCCGTTGAGGCAGAGGCCATTGACTGCCATCCAGGCCAGGATGGTGGAATAAATTAAGTGATCCTTGTGGTATGAGCCAGAGAGAGGTAGGAGTACTTGCGTATCGTCAGCGTAATGTGTACGCGATACCAAGTGAGTCGAGCTGCTTCTTTAGAGAAGTTGGCTGAGTGTGTAAGGTGAGATGTGAGGGTCTTGTGGTCCACCAAATCGAAAGGCAGCCGAGAGGTCTAGTGGTAACAGAAGGGCTGGCTTGCCTTTGTCCATGATTTTGGTGATCTGATTCTTTAGATCCACCAGAGCTGTTTCGGTGCTGTGTCCTTTACGGAAACCAGATTGCCTGGTCCCTAGGATAGAGTGGGTTTCCAGGAAATGTTGGATCTGGCTATGAGCAGCTTTATCCAATATCCTGAGGAAGGGTACCATGGTTATTGGTCAGTAGTTATTTGGTTGAAGAGGGTCGAGAGTAGGCTTTTTTAGGAGGGGGCGAACCCAAGCCTCTTTGAGGCTGTCAGTGATAATGTCTGTTCTGAAGGAAGCATTGATGAAGGCCGTCAGGAGCGGTGCAAAACGATCCGTGAAGTCCTTAATGAGCTTGGGAAGACATACGTCCCCTTTGCACAGAGGGTTTGAGGAGGTTCATTAAGTCTAATTCAGTAATGTCACTGAAGGTGAAGACGGGTTAAGTATAGTTGTGACTGGGGTTGTGATGGTTTGCTTAGGCTCAAGATGAGGACGTAGAATTTTGCAGTGATCCTAGATTTTTTTTGGAGGAGATTGATTTTATGTAGCATGGCAGATTGAATACTGGCACACCAGGCTTCATCTAACGATTTCATCTGGTGCGTTAGGTGGCGAGATGAGCCCATTGAAGATAGTGAAGATTTCCTTTGAATGCGATTTAGCATTGGAAATGCGTGTATTAAATGCGTTGGCTGCTTTGTATTGGTGAGAGATTAAGTTAAAGCTGTTTTTGGTACTGTCACTTGGATTAATTCGCCCGTTTTTTAGTGCCTCCCTTTTGCAGGAGCGCAAGCACTGTAGTTACTCAGTGAACCAAGAATTGGAGTGCAATGATTTTTGTTTTTTGCATTCAAGTGGTGCTATTGCATTAATGGCTTTGGCGAGTGTCCTTGTATATGTCTGCTAAGGTATTCGGATCATTGGAGAAAGGGGGGGGATATTGAGGTATGGGTAGAGGTGTCCTCGTTAAGCTTTTGAGCTTCTCACTTGAGCTGCCGGGGCAGGTGTGAGAGTTGTGGCTTTTGGTGATAGGTAGCGTGAATTCAATACAGTTGTGATCGGTCCATGGCATGGCTGTATTGGAGGTGATAGTGATGAGGCAATTATGGTCTGTGACCCAGTCTAGGGTGTGGCCTTTGGAGTGCGTGGGATTCATTACTTTTCGGGTGAATCCTAGATCAGTAAGTTCCTTAGTAAGGGTATCAGCAGCTTTATCTTTAGTGTCATTGAATCCTATGTTTAGGTCTCCAAGCAGAAGGGTCTTGGTGGAGCTTTTGATGTTGCTGAGTCGGTGGATGAGGTGTCCCTGAAAATCTAAGGGGAGACCTGGGGGGCGGTATATGACATGAATGTTGATGATGCTGTTGGGGGACAGTGCAAGTTTGGCAGATGTCAGAGTTGCCAGTCGAGGGGTGACTGGTAAATCTAGCGGGAGGCTCTCTTTGAAGAGGAGTGCTACTCCGCCTCCCACTCGGGCTGGTCTAGCTTGTCTGAGGATGGTGAAGCCTGGAGAGCAACGATGGGGCCGGAGGCTTTGTGTAGCCAAGTTTCTGTGATGACAAGTAGGTCAAGGTTGTTGGTTATGAGGTCGTAAATTTCTAATGCATGAGCTGGGAGGGAGCGCACGTTTAAGAGGGCATATTTGATGTGTGGTGTGGGTGTGTTTTTGGTGTTTGTGATGGTAGGGGTGGAGGCTAACTCTGGAGTGGCAGGTATAGTGGTAGGGAGCGACCTGTTGTGATTGGTTTGTGAATGTGTGGATGTGATAGAATGTTCGATGATGGGATTGTGCATGTGGATGGAACGGGAGCCTAATCTATCATTTCTAGATGCCGTAGGCGTGGGTCGAGTGTTATATTCTATAGGTAGAGTGCAAGCTCCGAGTCCATCTAGTCTGCACATTGTGCTGAGGCACAGTGGTGGACATAAGGTTGTGTTAGAGTGGCTCGACTCTTGCAATGTAATAGAAGTATGCGTGTCAGTACGTGGCGGAGGATCGGGGGAGATGTTCAACGGAGCTAGTTTAATGGAAGTTAGAGCAGTGTACTGAGGTAGGAAGGAGAGTGAGAAGGAGTGTAACCAGAGAAGTAGTGGTATGACAGTTGGGGGTGAAGACCTCGCCAGTGACTTTGAGCATCATAATGTGCAAGAGTGGAGGACCATAGGCGGTAGTAATGATCATGCACAGTTATAACTGGGATATAGTAGGCCAGTCTGCAATAGGCAGATGTGACTTTGGAACACAGTGGGCAAATATCTGCAGTAGGCAGATGCGACTTTGGGGCATGGTGTGTGAAATGACCGCAGATTAGCTAAGTCACAATCGAACATAAAGAGCCTTCTAGTGCGGCAGTGATAGTACAGTAGTGCCTATAGAAGTAAATGGGGGTTTCTGGTGTGTAACACTATGCAGTTAGATTATGCAAGTCAGATGGCATGGTTACCTTAAGAAGGAAGCAGCAAAGAAATGCTGTTGTGTATTACGTAACAGCGTATCATTGTCCTGAGGTTTGAGTTGCTGGAGATGATTACTCTTTGAAGAAGTTAGTTTACATAAGAATAGGTTCTTTTCAGGCCGCAACCATGCGCATAACAGGGGCACAACAGGGCCTTATTCGGCCTGCCGGCGGAAGCGAGTTCCAATTATTGGAACATGTTGCTTAGCAACGAGGAGGCATCCAATCCTCGTTTTGATGCCGAACAGCGCCCAGCATTTAGTTTCGGTACGGAGATGTGTGGCCAGCTGATTTTTGTCAAGAAAGCTGCCAGTCGAAACACAGATCAGCAAACGGCACAAAATCAAATTGAGACGATGCCAGAATTGTAGTGATGGCCCATGCGGTCCTGAAGCTGCGGCCTAGTAGTGCAGCAGGAGGTGGGTGGGGGCTCTTGCCCTCTCCACCTGGGCGATGCTAATTATACTCAGCCTGTGATCATTACAAGGTCAATCTGCTAGGAAAGATCTCTTAACTGCACCTTTCTTTCCATCTTTATGGAGCCCCAATGTTTTTGCTTTCATTTTTGTTTGATCTGCTCTTTTTTTGTGCAGTGACGCCCTAAGCTTCACTACACTGGATTTTACTCCTATGTCATGGGGAAACTGACATGTCCTTCAGGCTATCAGCACTCGGAAACCTGGTTTCCCTTAGTCGTGTTACTACTTTTAGTTACTTTTGTATCACTTGTGGTAACTTTAACATTGTAAAATCAGCTTACAATGCATTACAATGGGGTACATTTTTGTTTTGCCTTCAACTAATACTCAGAGGTTGGTTACTCTACTCTAGGTTTGCTAAAAGGATAAACTGGTGGCAGCAGTGACTTTTCCCCCACTTTTGGGAACTTTGCGTTTTAGCCTTACCGCGTTTGGCTACTAACTGTGGCTACTGGTCAAACAGGGCCGCACCACGAGATTTTGCGCTTATTGCCATCTTGTTCTTTAGCCTTCTTCCTGGCCTGTGAGGCCAGGAAAATCCTTCGGACTTCCAGTGCCCGAGAAAGCAGAAGCCTATAGCGGGCTACTGGAAGGCTGTGTATGTTTGCTGGCAGGATGTGGGCTGGGACTGTCTGGTCCCAATCCACAAACTGGTTTCAGTGTTTGAATGGTATTCATGAATTTTACCACCAGTGGTCCTGATTGGACCACTGCTGGGGGGGGGGGGGGGAATGTTGGCGGTGTTTGGGGTGGGGGGGGGATGGGGTGGGGGTTAGTCTTGCTATTGGCTAGTGAGGGCAGCTGCTCGTACCAGGCTTTTAGGATACGTAGTGGACCGCTGCACCCATTCCTCAGAGATTCGCGAGAAACCTGAAGGAGCCAAGTGTCCTATATAGCTGTGAGACCTGCAAAGAAACCGGAGACCTGACTGAAGGAGGCCTGGCAACCAACTTCTGCTGTCCAGGAGGAGCCCTGTCTTGCTAAAGATCTTTAGCATTCCTGCGAAGGAGCTGCGACCCTTGGAGTGGAGGGACCATCCATTCCCGATGTCTGCTCGGTACCCTGCAACTAAGAGCCTTCGAAGTGTCCCAAGATCGTCCTGTGGCGCACCAGCTCCAAATTTGGGCTACCGTGCTGCCGGCGTCACCGTTCAGAGTTTTGACCTGGAACTTGGGTAATCCTCAGCTGGCTCTATGAGACCCAACATCTGTAGAATTTCAGCTTCCTACCATAAAGGGAGCCCGAGATATGGGGGGCAGGGGGCGGACAGTCCGACCGCAGCTGCTGGGTCCCTTTGCGTCGCTGTGCTGCGGTGACCACTGTCTGAAATTGCTTACCTGACCCGAGACAAGTCCTGACTGAATAATGCATCGGAACTCTAAGCAGGACCCCCATCAAGCGTCCTTGCAACAGTGAACGACACCAACCGGAGATCAGCTACAACCTGCAACCTCTGCAAATTGAGGGCTGTGACTTTTGGTGGTAAAAGCAACCTCAGACCCTCTTCCTTTGTCCTGCCAAGTCTGGGGAAGAATCAGAGTACAGGGGCTAAGTTACAGAGCTTCTTACCTACCCCTATACTCCCATTATAAGTCAGTGGGCTCATAATAAACCTTTATTCTAACACGTTTGGCTTTTCCACTACTTGTGCAAGACTTATGAAAATTGGGCCTACTACCGTTAGCTAGTTTAACTTTTACTCTAACCATAAGAACGCTTCACTGGACCCCAGAGACCCTACCTGCATTTTTTCCTGCTTCAAAGATTCAGTGGAACTTTTACCTGAACTATTGGGCAGAAGGCCCCAGACAATTTAGGGCTGGACATTTTAAGTTAGGGATCATTTTCAGTGGACCTTGAGGGCATTATACTAACATTAACTTTCCTTTGCAGGAGTTTGTAATATGTATTATGCTCTATAATAAGTGAATGTATAAGGGATACATTACTCACCGCAATCGTATTTCTGATGCTTGTATCTGCTTAGATTCACACGCTGTGCATAGGCCGACATCTAGTGGAAGCTGCAGAGTATTACAGTTTGTTTTACGAAACTTGAAAATGGGCTTCGACATAGGGCAGGCCAGTAATACTATCCCTAGTGTGACGTCGACTGTACCCATGATACCTCACGCGTGTAGGACCCTCAGAATCTATTTTTTCTGACATGAGGTAGCATGAGGAGTAGTGGGAGTACAGATTATCCAAGCAGATAGATAAGACTACAAGCATCCAATGCGCCTTCTCTGAGGGGAGGAAGGGCGGGCGCATGTGAATCTAAGCAGATACAAGCATCAGAAATACGATTACGGTGAGTAATGTATCCCTTCTGAGGCTTGTGGAATCTGTTTAGATCACATGCTGTGCATAGATTAGCGAGCAGTGTTAGAAGGAGGACGGATGCGAGAAGGGTCATGAGCGAACAGATGTCTTAGAACCGCTTGTTGGAATGAGTGTCAATGCAGTAGTGCTGAGTAAAAATGTGACTAGAGCTCCATGTAGCTGCTTTGCAAATGGTGTCAAGGGGTACATTTGCAATGAAAGCCAGAGTGGCCCCAGTGCCTCTAGTAGAGTGGGCTCTTGGTGTAAAAGGCAGAGTTTTCTCAGAAAGGGAGTTGCACAGCTGGATACAGTTAACTATCCATTTTGAGATGGCACCTTTAGAGACGCGATCTCCCTCTCTGCCTGTAGCTACAGAGACGAACAGTTGGTCTGTTTTTATCAGCGGTCTGGTCTTGTCTACATAGTAGAGGACTGCTCTTTGCACATCTAGCGTATGTAGTTTCACGTCAGCAGAGCTTTTGGGTTCTTGGAAGAAGGCCGGTAGCTCAATGGACTGGTTAACGTGAAATTTAGAAAAGGAATTTAGGTGAGAACCTAGGGTGTGTTCGTAGAACCAGTTTATCCTTATGAACAGTAAAGAAAGGATCCTGCACTGCCAGAGCCTGAATTTCACTGACCCTTCTTATGGATGTAATGGCTACTAAGAAGGCAGTTTTATAGGTCAGGTGTTTGGAATAGCCTTATGCATGGGTTCAAAGGGTGGCCCCATGAGTTTAGCAAGCACCACATTAAGGTCCCATTCTGGTGGTGGGCTTGAAATTGGAGGGTGGAGTCTCTTTACCCCTTCCATGAAGGCTTTAACCACTGGTACTTTCCACCACAACACTTTGTTATGGGAGGTGGTGTGGGCTGACAGCGCCGCCAGGTGTACCTTGAGTGAATTAAATACCAAACCTGTGTCCAGCAGGCAGTGCATGTAGGTGACAATATTGGAAGGAGTGCAATCAACCGGGTTGATTTGTTTATTCTAGCACCAGATAACAAATCTTTGTAATTGATCAAAGTAACAGTGTCTTGTGTTTGGTTTCCTGGATTCCTTTAAGATATACATGCATCTCTGAGGTAGATTGAGATGGTCTCTGACTTCATGAGCCATGCAGCCAAGTTCATTGAACTGGGTTGAGGGTGAACTGTTTGTCCTTGGTGCTGGGATAGTAGGTTGTGCCAGCACAGGAGCTTAATTGGTTCGCACACTGCCAGTCTGCGCAAGTGCGGGAACCATGAATGTCTCGCCCACATGGGAGCAACTAGGATGAGCGTTGTCGATTCCCTGTGCATCTTGTTGACCAACTTCCTCATCAGCGCAGTGGGTGGAAAAGCGTAGGCAAACATCCCTGACCAGTTCATCCACAGGGCGTTCCCCTTGGAGCCTGGCTGGGGGAACATGGATGCAAAGTCTGGGCATTGTCTGTTTTCGCTTGTGGCGAATAGGTCTATAGTGGGGAAACCCCACTGTGAGAAGAGTTCTTCTACGACTTCTCTGTGCAGATACCATTCGTGTTCTTCTGGAAGGAGATCCCTGCTCAAAGCGTCCGCCAGTGAATGGAGATCCCCTGGAACATGTTGGGATGACAGGTAAATGTTCCGTCTGAGTGCCCATATCCAAATTTTCTGGGAAAGCCTGGACAGATTTGGCGAACGAGTCCCTCCCCGTTTGTTTATGTAAAACATAGCTGTAGTGCTGTCCGTTAAGATCTGCATTGACGGGTTTATCAGGTGGGGTTCGAACGCTTGAAGCGCTCTGAAGACTGGCAGAAGCTCTAGCAGATGTTAAAGGACATTTGTACCGCGCACTATCACCACCGGAGTGGTCCCCTGGCGCTCTGGCGGCTCTGAAAGAGGGGAGAGGTTGAGTTAGCGGGAGGAAGCTGGAAAAGTGCAAGAGAGCAGTGATGTGCTGCTGGCGGCTTCAGCCCGGTGGGTCCGTTGGCTGGGCCTGGGGTGTTAGCGGCCGGTAGTCGTCATGTACTGTTGTGCAAGGCTATGTGTGTTTTTGTTTTGTTGTTGAGATGTAGTGAAGATTGTGCGGTTTGTTGTGCTGTAGGTTTTGGTTGCGTTTGGTTTGGAGTTTGAGAGGTGTATGCAGAAAGGGAAATTGTTAGTAGGGTTGGTTAGTTTGCATCTCTATCCTGAGTTGAGGCGCTCGGCTTGCGTAGTCTCCCCTGATGCAGCTCTGTCCTGATCTGGGTCCGTCTGGCACACAGGTTCCTTACTCCTCTAGCCCCCGCCTTCCACATGCTCTCTCATAGCCCCCATTCAGATTCCTGTGGCCAGTGCACCTGCCAATGACAACCTCTCAGGTAGTGGGGTGATTGCCAATATCTCGATAAATTCCACACCACTGTGGTACCTGGTGGTAATTAACAGGCAGGCGAAAGTGTTGTGGGATTGTCTGGGGCAGTTGACTCAGTCTCCGTGCGTGCCGCCTGTGTTCCAGTCTATGTTTGTTTGTTTATTTTATTTCTATAGCGCTCCGGACCCGGGAGTAAAATGGCGCTTAGTACAGGTTACAAGGCACAATACATGGTAATAAGCAGTGATACTTGAACAACAGTTATATACAGAATATACAATCAGTGGAGTTGATAGCAACCAATAATGACATAAATGAGTCATGTGCAGTAGGTACAGTTTATAGCTAAGTCTAACTCAGAGGTTGACTTTTTGTCAGAAGACATCCGATGGCAAGTTTCCTGAACGACGAAGGATTTGGATGACTTATTATTCAGTGGCAGGGCGTTCCAGAGTTGAGAGGCGAGAACAGTGAAGCTCGAGCCTCCGGCTCTTTTAGTGGTAAATCTAGGTACTGTGAGACATAAGGTATTGGAAGATCTCGTGGCTCTGATGGAAGATTTCATGGTGAATATATTAGTCAGGTGGGGGGGAATATATTAGTCAGGTGGGGGGGCTAAATGGTTAAGAGCTTTGTAAGTGAGGCAGAGTGTTTTAGATCAATTTTATGTTGGATGGTGAGCCATTTGCATGTGGTTCTAGTGGCAGAGATGTGCTCACGCCTGGGAATGTTTAGCGCTGCCCGTAGCGCATTATTTTGAGGCTGTTGCAGTAGTCTAACTTAGATTGTATAAGAGCTCTGGCTAGCGTGAGGCAACTGTTAGAAGAAAGAAATTGTCTACAGGCTCTGATTAGTTTTCCAGTATAAGCAATGGCTGAAGCGGTCGAGTTGACTTGCTTAGTGAGGTTAATATTGGCATCGAGATAGAAGCCAAGTGTTTTCATGTTTTTGGCGACTGGGATGGTATTGCCATCAATTATGATCTTGGAGTAGTTGGGACTTAGTTTTTTTTAGGTTATTCGGTGAACCAACAATGTGGCCATCCATGCCTGCATGACAGAAGATTTCATTGATCCTGGCTACATCAGTATTGTAGTTGCCCGAGATGGTGAGGAGTATCTGGGTGTCATACGCGTAGTTTGTGTAGGTGACACCAAGACGATCCAGTTTATCAAAGAGGGGCTTTGTAAAGCTATTGTATAGGGTTGGTGAAACACAGGAGCCTTGTGGGACACCACAAGTGATAGGGATAGGGTCTGCTGCTGCCACCGGAGAGAAGACTCTCATGGTTCTATTGACCAGGAAGGACTATCGACGTGACAGCAGAGGGGGAAAAGTGGGCGGCAGAAGAGAGGTGGTTGTAGAGTATTTTGTGGTCGACCAGGTCGAAGGCTGCTGAGAGATCTAAGAGGAGTAGGATGGCAGCCTTGCCCTTATCTTTGATTTCGTCAATCTGACTTATCAACAAGGGCAGTTTCTGTTCCATGTTGAGGTCGGAAGCCAGACTGACGCAAACCGAGTAATTGGTTAGACTCTAGGTAATGCTGAATTTGCAAGTAAGCAACCCTCAAGGATTTTTAACATGAAGGGAACAGTTGTGATGGGCCTGTAATTGGTGGGGATGGCTGGGTCCAAGGTCTGTTTTTTTTAGTAGCGGGAGGACCCATGACTGTTTCAAATTGTTGGGTACCGAATTAGTGGAGAAGAACAAGTTACTTCTTACCTGGTAACGTTCTTTCGACGGGATGTTCCTCCGACGTATTCCTGATCTTTGATAATACGTTTCCAGCTTGCTGGCCTCGGAATATTTTTCTGTAGAGGGCGCTGTGCGTCGACGTCCGCCGAGTCGATGTCCCTCGGCGGCCACCGTATCGGTTCCGACGTCATCATGCCCATAAATAGCCACACGCTGCGTCCGTTGCTTAGTTCCATTTTGTAGCATAAGAAAAGACCATGCCTGAATTAGTTATTGACCTTGAAGGAGCGTAAGCTGCAACCACAAGGGAAGTATCACTGCAGGGATGGTTGGGAGGGGCGATAAGGAATACGTCGGAGGAACATCCCGTCAAAAGAACGTTACCAGGTAAGAAGTAACTTGTTCTTCGAAGGGATTGTGTCCTCCGACGTATTCCTTATCTTTGATAGACTCCCATAGCAGCGGCATGTAATTGGAGGTGAGAGTGAGAATGTTATGTATCCCTTTAGGGATGGACCGAATGTAATACGGCCTTGCCAAATCTGGTCTCTTGAGCAGTGGAGGAATCCAGATTGTAAAATTTTGTGAATGTATGTTCGGACGACCATGTGGAAGCCGCACATATGTCCCGGACCAGTACCCCTCTTTGGAGAGCCGAAGAGGCTGCGATACCCCTGGTTGAATGAGCCCTGAGATGTTGGGGTGGCTCTTTCCCTGCCAGTCTAACATTCCAGGATGGCCAAAATAATCCACCTGGAGATGGTTTGTTTTGTTATGGGTAGTCCCAACTTGTGACCCGAGTATCCTACAAACAGTTGGTCTGCTTGCCTGATCCTAGCCATTCTGCTGATGTAAAAGCTGAGAGCTTGCCTTGGGTCCAGCCTATGTAGCCTTTCCTCCTCTTTCCCCCGATGGGGAGGAGGGTAGAACGAAGGTAAGGTAATTTTCTGAGTAATATGAAATTCGGAAACCACCTTTGGGAGGAAATTAGGCTTCACCTGTAGGACAACTTTGTCCTTGTGGAAGATTGTATGTGGGGGTTTACAGGAGAGAGCTTGTAGCTCGCTCACCCTCCTAGCAGATGTTAGTGCTACCAATAGGACAGTTTTAAGCGTGAGAAATCTCAGCGCGCAAGAGTGAAGTGGTTCGAATGGCGTGCCCATTAGGAAGTTTAAGACTAAATTTAAGTCCCATAAGGGAACCTGGAATGGTTTTGGAGGGTAAACATTAGTTAGTCCCTTGAGAAATTGTACCACTAGAGGAAGTTTGAAATACGATGGTTCCTCCGCAGTGCGCTTGAAGATAGAAAGCGCTGCGAGATAGCCTTTTACAGTGCCAACTTGAAGGCCTGAGTTTGCCAAGTAGAGTAGAAACGATAACACCGTTGGTGTACCACATGAAAAAGGGTCGATATTCTCTTCCCTACACCAGCTGCAAAATGTGTTCCAACGGCAGCGGTATAAAGACTTTGTTGCCGGTCTTCTGGCCGAAAGCAACACCTCCATGACATCATCAGGGAGATCCCAATCCTTGTACCTCACCCTTTCAGAAGCCAAGCTTGAAGGTTGAGGGTTCTGGTGTCTGGATGGAGAACCTGACCTCCCTTCTGCGAGAGAAGATTCTCTTTGAGTGGAAGACGGATTGGAGGACAGATGGACAAATCTAGAAGGTCCGGGTAGCACGTTCTCTTGGCCCAATCTGGGGCAATTAGGATCATGGTTTTCCGGAATCTTCTCAACCTCCTGATCATTTGAGGAATAACAGGGACTGGTGGGAACGCGTAAAGGAGTGGAAACTCCCAGTCCACTACGAACGCATCTCCTAGAGCTCCTCTCGGGGGAAATTCCCTTGAACAGAACAGATCGCACTTCCTGTTCGTGCTTGTGGCGAACAGATCCACCTGAGGGGTTCCCCAAAGGGCGAAGATCTCTTGAAGGACTTCCTGAGCTAGCTCTCACTCGTGGGAGACTCTGCTCTGCCTGCTCAGAGCGTCCGCTGTCAAGTTCTTCTCTCCGGCTAGGTGGACTGCCGATAGAGAGATTCCTTCTTGGATTGCCCAGAGCTGCATCGCCTCTCTGCACATTGGTAGTGATCCTACGCCGCCTCTTTTGTTGAGGTAGTGCATGGCCACCGTGTTGTCTGTCATTATCATGACATTTCTCCCCTGTACTGATGGCAGGAACGCTTTCAGCGCTAGTCTGATCGCTCTCAGTTCTAATAGGTTGATGTGTAGTCTGGACTCCGATGGAGACTAACGACCGCTGATGGTCAAGTCGTTGGCATGGGCTCCCCACCCTGTGAGTGAAGCGTCTGTGACTATTGACTACTGTTATCTCCGGCCATGGTTGCCAAAACAGTTCTCCTTTCAAGATGTTCTCTGGATAGGCCCACCATTGAAGGTCGCGGGCTACCTTTTCCGGAATCCGGAGGAGATTTGTCATTCTCCCTGAGAATTGCGACCACTGACTTCTCAGTGCCCACTGAAGAGATCTCATTCTCAGGCGAGCCTCTGGCACAAGGACGATACAGCATGCCATGAAGCCTAGCAACCTCAAAAACCCGAATGTTTCCTGGTCAGAATCTTCCCCCTCTTCATAAATTGAAGATAGTCCAGGAGGCCCTTGGAATCACCGTTGGCTGTGGAGTGGCCTTGGTCCTCTCTTTCATGGCGTCGAGTCGATCGACCGATGCGTCGAGGAACCCTTCGACAACGGCGTTGATGGCGCCGATCCGTGCGTCGAAGGAATCTTCGACGACGGCGTCGAAGATGGTGCCTTCTTACCCGGTGGCTCATGGCGCTGTCGGGTAGAATGTTTCGCCGGGTGCTGCGACTCGCGGCGTTTTGATTTTTTGGGTTTTTCACCCAGGGTATCACCCTCAGCTGTCTTCGAGGGGGTCGAGGCCGCGTTCTCGAAGACGCTTAACATTTTCTTTCTGAATTCCTCCCACTCAGCTCGAGAACTGTGTTTAGTGGGACAGGAGACCCTTTCTGGGGACACAGAAGACGAGGAAGGGGACCTTCAACGTCTCTCTTGAGTGTCTTGATCTCGACGAATGGTGGGAGCTACTTCAAGATCTAGAATGGGAATGTTTGACGGCGAGGAGACGAATGCCTCGACTCAGCCGATGAAACTTGAGGAGATTTTGACTGATTTACCTCTCTCGAGCTTCCCCTTGCGCTCCTTCAAGGCTTTCACCGTCATGGACATGCAGTCCTCACACTCCGAACAATGGTGCTCGGATCCCAAGCACCACAAGCAGATCCTGTGTGGATCCGTTATCGACATTTCTTGAAGCCGGATCACGGCGTCGTTGGTTCCGATGAAGAAGCCATCGAGAACGATAAGGTGTATTCGAGCAGATATAGTTATTTATCCTGACTGAACTGAGCAACGGCGTTCCGAGGCCCCACGAAGCACAGAAAAACGGAACTGAGCAACGGACGCAGCGAGTTGCTATTTATGGGCATGATGACGTCGGCGCCGATACGGTGGCCGTCGAGGGACATCGACTCTGCGGACGTCGACGCGCAGCGCCCTCTACAGAAAATATTTCCGAGGCCAGCAAGCTGTAAACGTATTATCAAAGATAAGGAATACGTCGGAGGACACAATCCCTTCGAATAACACATTTATGAGCTTAGAAATGAAGGGGGCAAGGTCTCTTGCTGCATCTTTTATAATCTGTGCGGGGCAACTGTCCCCTTTGCAGTTTGATGGCTTGAGGGAGGTTATGATTTTTTGCACTTCTAGTACGGTTACTTTTTTGAAGGTGAAGCCATGGTTAGTGTTAGGAGTGGTGGGTGGGCTGGGGATAGGGGTGGGGCTACTATTGGAAAGTTGTAGTCTTTTGTTTTCAATTTTTGTTTGTAGGCCAGTGATTTTGTTCGCAAGGGCATCTTGGATACTAGTGCACCAGAGTTGGTCCTTCACAGACATGTCAGTAGGTGGATTGGGGTTTTCTAACTCCTTCAGGATGGTGAATAATTCTTTGGTACTGGAACTTGCATTACTTATTCTTATACTGTAGGCTTCCTTTTTTGTGCGAATTATTTCTTTTTTGTAAAGGGAGGATGCATTTGTGAGATTGATTGTGTTCCTCTGAAGGGTTCATTTTACAAAGGGTTTCCATTTTGGACTTTTGATTTCTTAGTATTTTAAGTTCTGGTGTGTACCAGGAGTTAAGATGTGCTTTGGGTTTACCTTTGTGTAGTTTTAGAGGGGCAACACGGTCGATAGCTTTGGTCATGGCGTTGTTGTAGGTGTCTACTAGTAAGTTGAGGTCCGATGTGTTGGGGATCATGTTTAGGGTGGGTAGAACCAATGGGATGAGGGCTTCAGCGGTGATATTTCGCTTATTACTCGTCAGACATGCTGGTGCCGGTGGGCACTGTATGTGGTGTGGGTTATTAGTGCTGATGTCAAATGAAAGTAGGAGATGGTCGGTCCATATGAGAGGTTGGGGGTCCTTGCAGATGTTACAATTGTGGGCAACAAACCAGTCTAAGGTTCTGCCTTTCTGATTAGTAGGTAGGGTGTTAAATTGAAGGTAGTTATGTTCAGAAAGTGCATTAGCAAGGGAGGATGCTGGAGTGTCTGTCCGGTGTCACCCGTCCAGGTGCCGTGGGCGTTACTCTCTCGGGTCGGGGATGTCCGTGTCTTTTCGGTTTAGTCATCCTTTTTTCCAATCCCGTTTTCCAGGTTTAGTCTGCGGTGTTGTAGAGCCAGGTTTTTAGTGATTTTCTGAATTTTAGGGGATCTTCAGTGTTTCTTATTTCTTTCAGGATGTTGTTCCAGGTTTTTGCGGCTAAATGGTAGAAGGAGGTGCCACCAAGTTTTTTCTTGAGGTATGGTGTTGGTTCCAGGTGGCTTTCGTTGCATGACCTGAGGGGTCTAGTAGGCTTGTAGATTGTTATTTTCTTTTGTATGAATTTGTCTCCTTGTCCGCCGATTGCCCTGTGCGTTATGCACATTGTTTTGAAGGTGATGTAATGTTTTACTGGGAGCCAGTGTAGTTTTTAGGGCTGGAGTGATGTGGTCTCTTCTGGATAGTTTGAGGAGTAGTCTTGCTGCTGCATTTTGGATCCATTGCAGTTTCTTCAGGAGGTATTCTGGTATTCCGAGGTAGAGGCTGTTTGCATAGTCTATTTTAGACATGATTAGGGAGACGATAGTGAGTGTTTTGTGCGTGAAGGAGAGGAAAGGTAGAATTTTTCTTGCCGTGCGGAGGAGGAAAAAGCATTTATTCACTGTTGCATTTATTTGTGTTTCCAGGGTTCGGTTGTTGCCCATTAGGACTCCCAGATTTTTTTACTACCTTCGATGGTGTTGGTGCATTTCCCATTTCCGTAGGCCATGGGATGGTGGTTTCGTTCTCTTGGTCTTTGGATACGATCATGATTTATGTCTTTCCTGGGTTGATTTTCAGGTTGTTGTCATCCATCCAGTTGAAGACTTCTTTTAGACAGTCGGTTAGGGTTGAATGGTTGGCATCGGTGTCTTTGATTTTGTAGATGATCTGAGTGTCATCTGCGTAGTTGTAACATGTAATGTTATATTTTTTGAAGATTCTGATGACCGGAGTCCGATAGATGTTGAAATATAGTGGAGATAGTGAGGATCCTTGTGGTACTCCACAGTCGTTAACTCGTGGAGTGGATTTGAAAGGTTTTATCCATCCGGTTTCTGTTCTGTCTGCTAGGAATGATTTGGTCCAGCGTAGTGCTGTGTCTGTTATGCCTATGTCTGCTAGTCTTTTGGTCAGCGTGTCGTGGCTAACTGTGTCAAAGGCTGCGGAGAGGTCGAGCAGGATAAGGGCTGAGGTAGTGTTTGAGTCTGCGTTAGTTTTGAGGTCGTCTCAGATGGATAGTAGTGTTGTTTCCGTACCTCTCGCTGGTCTGAAACCGATTTGAGCTTGGTCCAGCAAGTGGTGTTTTTCTACGTGTTCTTGGGTTAGTTTTATACGTAGGCTTCTAGAAGTTTCGCTGGGTAGGGGATGTTAGAGATCGGCCTGTAGTTGGAAAGGTCATCTACGTCACCACTTGTGTTTTTTTTAGGAGTGGCTTGATGTATGCTGATTTGAAGATCTTCGGTACAGTCCCTGTTGATAGTGATAGATTTAGAAGGTTTCTGTAGTGTTCTGCTGGCGATCCTTGTGCAAGGATTGATTTGTAGATGTCTTGGGGACAAGGGCCATTGGGTGATCCGGCTTTCTTGCTTCATTTTACCAGCATTGCGAATGCCTCTGCTGATATTTCAGGAAAGCTTCAGAGTTTGTGTTGTGGTTCCCTGTTAGGTTCGTTGGGTTGTATGTTGTGGTTGGTTGGTCACTTTTGTATGGTTTGACGGATGTTGTTGATTTTTTTTTTATGTGATCTGCCAGGTCGTTGCATAGTTTTTCTGAGGGGGTTGGGGTGTTATCGCAGCCTGGTGGGTTTCTTATTTCTTCAATGATGCTAAAATTTCTTTTTGTGTGTTGGTGGCATTGTTGATTCTGTCATCGTAATGTCTTTTTTGACTGGACTGAATGCACATCGAAGATGGGTACAGGTGACAACGATAACAGATCATGGGCTCAAATGCATGACAGGCGACTTAGAATGAGGACAAGGCATAACCATTTTGTAAAATGCCCGTGTACTGTTGGGGACATGGGATCTATGGTGTGTTATGTTATTTTGCATTTGTATAGCGCCCAATGCTATTGGTATGGCCTCAAAGCACTGTGGAATAAACACCCTTGGAGGACCGAAGCCAGCGGTAAAATAGAAAGGAGGATTTTTAGAATGGTTGTGTGCATTTTAGCCAGCACGAAGGTCGAGAGGGGCAGCTAAATCCCCGCTAGCAACCCATTGAGATCTGGCTAGCTGGCGGGTGCATCTACTGGATTGTTTGATGTTGCCCTAGAGAACAAACTGTAAAAAGTCTGACATTTCAGCCATTTGTTCTCCAAATTTATGCTGTGAAATGCGACATTTCAACATACTAAAAAAAACTATTCCGGGAGAACAGGACCTCCGAACAGCCATGCATTACTTAGAGCTCCCTCAATAAGCTTTGTGATGTTCATTTGAGGGCGATGGTAATGATCTTCTACAAAATACTCACCTACCGTCAGTTCCCTGTCACATTGGCATCCTAGTCACCAAAAGCTGCCTCCGCCACCAGCATGTGCATATTGGTGGCTGGTGAGTTTGGATGGCAGGAGCCAGGCACGCACCCCCCATCCCCTCCCATTTCTAGTCTGTGGGAAAGTTACAGGGGTTGATTAAAAAATGTACTTGCTTCATCAAAAGCAGAGGACCTCAGCGGCAGCATGATGATCATGTGTACTTAGCATGTTTAGTAGCCTGAGCTTCTTCAGGGAGCCTACAGAAGGGTTTGCAAGGGTACCCCTGAATTCATATTAAATCACTGACAGCGCCCCACACGAACATGCTCAAATTCTATGTTCCAAGGTCAACTAAGCCCTGAAAGATATCAACTATCAGAATGCTACACCTCTCCAGCCAACTTCAACTTCACATTCCCTTGTGGGCCCATAGTGCATCCTTGCACTAAGGGCCCACGAGGCTCTTCTCTGGACACAACTACCTAAAAGTGCTCTCCCCACAACACCTAGAAACTGACTCGCTGGCAGAGCTCATGGTACTTCCAGTCGACAAGCATCAACGCAGCAAAGCCATCTTCTATCTGCCCCCTCAGCCGCCACAAACCTAATACACACGCTGCATCCTTTTCACATCCAATGAAACTAAGTAAATGACAGCAGAGACCGGTACACACCCCAGTATCAACCATTAAGCGCATAGAAGCTGGAACAATATATAAAAACTGAAAGGTAAATGATCAAAACTGGTTCTGTCAAGTGGTGGAAACTGCGTTCTTCATTGTTAACCAGAGTGCACTGAGGGAGCCTGGTCAGGCAGCTCACTGGAGAGCAGTATTCACATGACAGGCTTGGAACATCATGGTTGCAGAGGATTCTTTTTCCTTGGAAGTGTGCCACGGTGGTGGGCTGTGCTGATTGGGAGGCGCGTGTTGTACTGGTTGCTACAAAGGTGTCGGTTCTAATGAAGGAGGCCTTCGCCAACTGGATTCTGCCATGTGTGCAATATAAGGGGGCCCCACCGGTGCAGAATACCCCCATATGAAGCTTCAGCAATGGAATAAGATTAGCTGGCTGTTTTGCACATAGCAATGTTTACATGACCCCCCGACAATTATCAGAGGCCGACACAAGTGTCCACTGCAGATCTAATTGATGGACCCACAGATTGAGGAAGTTGGAGACTTGAAGGCCACCCGGATCAGCCTGAAGCCCTGCAGCCTCTGACCCCAGACACCTCGCATTTCCCTGACCATCAAGAGTCGCTGCAGATCCTTCCACACTGGTGCTTGGCCCTGATGCTTCTCCCCACCTCTCGCTGCTGTAGCAGCGCAACAACTATTTCTGGCGACCTGGGATGTCTCATGCACCAGTCTCATCTGCGCCTGTCTTGCTGCTTTGTCTGATGAGTTTGTCACACATTCTGCAGTTTCTCGGTCTTTCTCTCTACCCCTGTGTGTCTCCCTGCTCTCTCCTTCCAAGGTGATCTCTTTCTCCCTTATGTACTAAAACTACTACTCGATCGCCTATCCTAACTCTTTCGAAGCCTGGAAGGAAAAAGTTCAAGAACAAGTTACTTACCAACTGGTAACGTTCTTTCCACTGGATGTTCCTCCAACGTATTCCACATGTTTGACATCTAAAGTCCACAGCTGTGCTGCTTTGGACATTTTTCGACATGGCGTCCTGAGTTGATAGCTTCGGGTCGATTTCCATCCAAGGCCTCCATCGAGGGCGACGTCATCGGATGTTATAAATAGCATGCACGGCACCCCTAGCCCCAGTTAATGTTTTTTTCCCTCCACAGCGTGTGACATAACCGCACACAGTGCCTCCTTTACTGCATATAGCGTTGTGGGAACGCAAGCTGCAATCGCATAGGAAATTCTTCAGGGGGGTAGGCTGGGAGGGCGATGAGTAATACGTTGGAGGAACATCCAGTCGAAAGAACTTTACCAGTTGGTAACTTGTTCTTGGAATCGATTGTGTCCTCCAACGTATTCCACATCTTTGACAGACTACCAAAGCAGTATCAGTGATTGGAGGAGGGAAAAGAATTTAGAAATACCCAATTAGATGGCAGAATAAAGCAATGCTTTACCAAAGGCCATCTCTTCACAATGGAAAGTATCCAGCGAGTAATGCTTGACAAAGGTGTGGATGGAAGACTATGTTGCAGCCTCACAAATGTTCCTAACAGGAACTCCCTATTGCAGGGCTGTGAATGTAGCCATGCCCCAGGTGGAGTGAGCTCGCAAACCCTCAGGAGAGTCCTTGGCAGCCAATCTGTAACATTCAGCAATGGTGAGGATAATCCACCTGGACATGGTCCGTTTGGTAACAGCTTGGCCCAATCGGCGTCCAGTGCACCCCACATAAAGCTGGCCGTCCACTCTGACCCTGGACATCCTAGAAATATAAAAGCTCAAAGCTCTCCTAGGTTTCACCAGGAGAAGGAGGATGATATAAAGCAGGCAGACCAACTTCTGGCTCAAATGAAAATCAGACACTACCTTACGTAGGAAGGAAGGACGTACCCTCAGTACAACCCTATCCTTGTGGAACAAAGTAAAGTGTGGCTTAGATGAAAGTGCCGCAACTCACTCACTCTGCGAGTAATGTAACTGCAATCAAGAAAACCATCTTGAAGTCAACAGTCTCAAAGGACAAGAGTGCAAAGGCTCAAACGGAGCACCCATCAATAATTTCAAGACTAAATTCAGAACCCAAACCGGCACCTGAAAAGGGGGTGGCGGGAATACATTTGTGAGCCCTTTTAGAAACTGGGCAATCAAAGGAATTTTATAATAAGAACATTCTTCAGACGAGCGCTTGAAAATAGCGCCACCAGGTAACCCTTAATGGTACCCACTTGAAGACCCTTGTGGGCCAAAGAAACCAAGAAAGAACCATCGGAATGGAGAACTGAAAAGGATCGACATTGTGTTCTCTGCACCAGTCGCAAAACTTACGCCAACGGTACAGGGATTTGGTTGCCAGACGCCTGGCCAAAAGCAACATCCCCAACACATCATCCGGGAGCTCCCAATTCTTATATCTCAACCAAGCGTGAAGGTTGAGAGTCTTGACCTCTGGATGGAGAACCCGAAGGCCCTACCTCCCTCAAAAGAGAATCCTCTGTGGGGAAGACGGCGTGGAGGACAGATGGACATTTCTAGAAGGTCCCGGTACCATGGTCTCCTGGCCCATCCCTGAGCAATTAGGCTCATGTGGGACCGAATCTCCACATCCTACTTAGAACCTGAGGAATGACAGGGACCGGAGGAAAAGTGCAATAAAGTGGGAACAACCAATCCATGACCAACAAGTTCCCTAAAGCTCCTCTCAGAGGAAATTCCCTTGAGCAATATGTCTCGCACTTCCGGTTGGCACCGGTCGAGAACAGATCCGCTTGAGGGGTTCCCCAAAGGGCGACGATCTCCTGAAGGACGTCCCGAGCCAACCTCCACTCATGGGAGACCGTGCTCTGCCTGCTCAGAGCCTCCTCCGCTGCATTCTCCTCTCCGGCCAGATGATTCGCCGAGAGTGAGATTCCTTGCTGTATCGCCCAGAACCAGAGCTGCATCGCCTCCCTGCACAGCGGGTGTGACTCTGCACCCCCCCCTTTTTGTTGAGGTAATGCATGGCCACTGTTGTCTGTCATGATTAGGACACTCTTCCCGCGCACAAACGGCAGAAAAGCCTTCAAGGTTAGCCTGATGGCCTTCAGCTCCAAAAGATTTATGTGGAATTTCGACTCCGATGGAGACCAACAGCCGATGGTGGTCAGCTCGTTGGCATGAGCACCCCATCCTGTGAAGGAGGCATCAGTCACTACGTCACCTCCGGCCATGGTAGCCAAAAAGGCTCTGCCTTCAGAGTCCCTTCGCTGGCCCAACACAGAAGATCCTGTGAGACATGAGCGCGAAATCTGAAGGAGATCCGACATTTTGCCCGAGAATTGAGACCACTGCGTCCTGAGAGCACATTGAAGGGATCGCGCATCCTCAGTCTGGCCTCTGGCACCAAAAAAATATGCAGGATGACATGAGGCCGAGCAACCTTAAGAATTCGAAAGCCGGGAGACTCTGGGCATGTTGAAATTTGCTGACCATCTGGACAATGTGACGAGCCCACCCCTTGGGTGGCGAGCACTTCCAAGGATGTGTCCAACACAACCCCGATGTACTGGAGCTGTTGGAAAGGCGTCATATGCGGCTTCTTGAAATTGAGGGAGAAGCCCAGCTTGTGAAGGGAGTGGCAGGTGAGGCAGAGATGATCCAAGGCTGGTTTGGGAGAATGCGCTCGCATCAGCCAGTCGTCCAGGTAGGGGTAGACGTGACGACGAAGGTCTAGGATGGGTCGCCAACCGCTGTTTTTTTTCCTTATGAGGAAATACCGCGAGTATACTCTGGAGCCCCGGAGCCTCTTTGGGACAAGCTTGATGGCTCCCTTCTTTAACATAGCTCGTACCTCCACGAGTAGTTGCGGGATGTGGTTTTCCTTTCTGGCCACAGGTGGAATATGGGGACACTTCCTTAGAAATTCCTGTGTGCCCGTGGGTCAGGGCATCCAGCACCCAACGGTCGGTGGAGATGGACTCCCACACGCTGACGAAGCCCACCAGCCGGCCTCACACCGAGGTGCTCAGGTGGAGGCCAGATGCTACAGCCGGTTCAATCCTGCTTGGCAGCGGCCTTGCCCCTCTAGCCTCCTTGGCAACGACGAGATCCTCCTTGCTTGCTGTGTCCCCTGTAGGCCTCCTGTGACGAGGCGCAGGCCGCTTGGCGGTAAGTCGAGGAGCTGCCGCCAAATCCCTTGGAGGCACCTTGCTTGCACCCGGAGCCTCGAAAGGGCAGCCGTCGTTTCTGAAGAATGCCTAAGGCACGAGCCGTCTCCGTGTCGGCCTTGATGGCTTGCAGCGACTCGTCCACTGCCTTGCCGAACAGGTTGTTCCCGTCGATGGGCATGTCCAGGACCCTGGTCTGCACGTCTTGACGGAAATCGGTTGCCTCAAGCCAACTGCGCAGGTGAAGGCAAACACTGTTGCCCATCTGGCGCAAGCCGGTGTCGGCAATCTCTGTGGCCACCGTTATGGTGTGGTCCGACGCCACCTCTCCCTTCTGTAGGATCTCTAGGGCTCTCCAGTAGGGGAGCGATCTTAAACCATAGCTCCCTGTCGTAGCGGGCCACAATCACGAGGGTGTTGGCCGCTTTAATGGTAGTCACTGCTGACGAGATAACACGTCGTCCCAGCTTCTTCCCTTCGCCGTCCGGCGGAGATGTCGAAGTTGACGTTGTCGCCCCCAACGCTTTCTTCTTGGCTGCCGCAGAGACAACCGAGTCCGGGGTAGGCTGTGCCCTAAGGCACATGTGGTCGGAATCCGGAACCCGGTACTACTTCTCGTACTGGTCTCTCGTGGATGGGTTCTTCAGGAGCAACAGCCCCTCGTCCCAGATGTCGTCGAGTAACAGGACCGAGAGGACCGTCTTCCTTTTGGCCTCCCGTCGTTGACAGAGGAAACCTTCCTTCTCTTCCACGGGGCAGAGCTGGAAGAGCTCGGATGCCCTGGCGATCATGGCGTGGAAGGAGCCAATTATGTTGGGCGGGTAGGCCAGAGCAGGTGGTGATGGAAGGTCCATCCCATCGTCACCACCGTCGTCATCCGTCCCCGTCGTGGCTGTCCCGTATCATCCCTCGGCTCAGGAGATGGGTGAAGAAGGCTTTGCAGGCCTAGAAGGCTGGAAAGGAGGGGGGTGGATGAAGTCTCCTCTGCTTGTTTGGAGGGCATTCCAACGGTCCAGGCTCCTCTGGGTCCTCCGTTGGTGGCAAGGGCAACCTTGTCCTCATCTCCGTACGCAAGGCCTGGATCGCCATTAAGATCGCCCCTGAGTTGTCTTGTAGCCCAGGGACTGGCTGCGACAGACGCGACGGTTGGGGAGTGGAATCCTCCGCCTCCACGTGTTCCTCGTCGCCACCGCCGCTGCTTTCCTCGTCCGCCTCTTCGGGATCCTTCCTGTGGGACAGGACCTCCTCAAACTTCTTGCTCAGGATTTTCACAACTCCAGCCAGTTCCTCTTCAGAGGCTGTATCAGTGTCCGTGATGGCCACTGGCTCCCCCTCTATTGCCACCAGGGTTTTCACAGGGTCTTATCGATGGGCTGAAAAGAGGATTTCCTCCGCGGTGGCAGGGAAACTCTAGGCCCGAGGTCGCCTCCACTGGGGTAGCCTCCACAGGCTTCGCCAGGACCGCCACAAATCCCTCGATAGAGGCCTTAGCCAGGTGAATCAAGGCCTTCACAACCTTGGATGCGCTTGAGGCCTTCACCTTGGGGGGAGGGTCACTGCCTCGCTCCCCCTCGGCTGCCGTCGGGATTGACCGGGACTTCTCCCGAAGCTTACCCGGGTTCTCCGCTTTCCTCTTCCCCGAGCCAGGGCGTTGGCTCGTGGTTGATGGTGTCTGTGAAATTGCGCCCTGCCTGGCAGCCGAGGAGCACGACCATTCGGCGCTCCCGGTGCCCGCGGTGCTTAGTCTTTTGTTAGGCCCCCGTCGCCGGAGCACCCTCAAAGGACTTAGAAGACTGCTCGGGCTTCTTTTTCTCACCCGCTGCTGGGCTCTTCCCCTCCAGCCAGTTGGTGAGGCGGGTACGACGATCCTCATTGTCCGCTCTGACATGTTCTTGCAAAACGCACAGTCATTCTCCGCGTGCGTTTTGTCTTCATGAAGGCAGTAGAGACATCGAGCATGTTCATCCTCCTTGAAGACATTCTGCAGTCCACATCCAGGGCAGCTCCTGAAGAGTTTGGGTCTGGGCGTCGTGTTTCCTTTTTCCTGGGCCATGTCCACGTGGGGTAGGCATCAAAGATCTTCCGGAAGCCTCTGAGAAGTGAAACCTCGACAAAAAATGTGCCCTTGGGGGGCATGGAAAAATCCGAAACGGGTCCCCGCTGATCAGAAGTAGAAACGGTGGAGCTTGAGGCTCGATTGACCGAAAAATTAGATGAAATCTCAGAAAATTTGCAAACACAGTAAAAGCTTGAGCTACAGCACGAGGACTCCCAACACTTGAACGTGCTGTAAAAATCAGAAGATGGCTGCCAGAGGAGGGGCTTAGGTAGAGGGCAGTCATTGGCTGGGGGCAGTATGACCCAGAGACCAGTGATTGGTTACTAGTAGAAAGAAAGTTCAGAGACTAAACTGAAACTGATTTTTTTCTTTACCGAGGATTCCCAGCCTGACGACGGGGAATATTCATGAGCATGTGAATCCAGGCCAGACCCCATGCTGGAGAACTTCCACAACTTAAGAATTGCAAATGCCACATCGGATGTTAAGGACATTTTTTAAATCCTTAAAGATCAGGACGTACTACCCCCCCTCCAGCTGATCAACTGGAGATAAGTGACTCCATCTGGTGCCAACGAATACAAGATGGCATGCAGAATAAACTCCTAGGTATAATAGCACGGATTTTGGAGAGAAAGAAGGAGCTACCCCTAAAGGCTACAAGTGAGCAGCAGAAGCGCCTTGGGATTGAAACGACGGCGGCTCAATTTAACTTTCATCCAATCACAGAGGAGTGTCTAAATAAAGTTATTGAAAAATTAAAACCTAGCCGGTGTAAGGGGGACTGTTTCTCCTCACTGATTGTAAAGACTTGTCCCCCTTATCTTCTAAAGGCAATTTGCATATTTGTCAACACTTCATTGTACGAAGGAAAGGTTCCAGATGATTTAAAATCATCCTCTGAACTTCGCCCGATATCCAACACCCTGTTTCTGCTAAAAATATTGGATAAGGTGGCGGATGACCAGATTTCGGAACATTTGAATATGTATCACATCTTGACTACACACCAATCTGGCTTCAGGCGGCGCTTTGGCACTGAGACCTCCCTTCGAGTTAAAGTCAAAACTGCTTGATCGCCTAGATAAAAGGGTCTCTTTCTCTGCTACTCTCGTTGGACCAGTCAGCAGCACTTGACTTGGTTGATCATTCTATTCTGAAGGTTAGAATGTCCTAGGTCGCTAATTTTTCACCTCTGGCTGTTTCATGGATTGCATCTTTCTTGGAGAATAGATACAGCAGTGTTCGGAACTAGCAGAGGCCTCGCCGTTTCCGGTACTATTTGGAGTACCACAGGGGGCTAGTACGTCCCATTGCATCTATGATATATTCATGGCGCTGTTCTTTTTCAACTTGGAGGCGGAGGGGATTATGTTCTTGAATTATGCGGATGACGCGCAATGTGTCGCCCCACTTTCAGGCTGTCGCCCTCTGTATGAATTGGAGCTAAATAAGTCTTGGACCTTACTGAGAAGTGAATGCTTAACAATAACTTGGCCCTCAAAACCAAAACTGTACTCATGATTGTGGGTAGTTCAGCCGCCCTTAGTAAACTGGATAGTACATTTTGCTCCTTCAGGCTAGGGTCTGACCATATTACTCCTGTTACTAAACTTAAGATTCTGGGGGCGATTCTCGATCAGTCGCTTTCAACGAGTCCTCATGTGACTAGCGTTGTCTCAACTTCAGCATATTATGTTAAATTGCTCCACTATCTTAGGTCGCTCATTACACAGGCGAGTGCAGAAACAATTGCCACAGTCATTAATGGGGCCAAGATGGATTAAAGCGGCAGTCTACTGGTAGGACTTAGTAAGCGAGACGTTCATAGACTCCAGACCATTCAAAATAGGGCATTAAGAGTATTGTTGGGTCTGACCCGTAGAGATCATGTAACAGAGGCTATGCGGTCTCTTCATTGGCTCCCTATTGAAGCCTGTGTCAAATATAGGATTCTAGCCATAACTTTCAAATGTAGGCAAGGTCTCATGCCATCATATTTACAGAATTCCATCATTGATAAAGTCAATGGCACAGCATTGAGGTCTTGTGGACAGACCTTGTTGCTTCTCCCTAGGAGTAGAACTTTAAATGCTGAGAAGGGGACATTCAATTTGGCGGCCCCCACACTTTGGAACCAGCTACCGTCTACATTAAGACATCAAAGCTCGCTGCTAATCTTTAAGAAAGATTTTATAAGTTTCTATTTACATAAATCCAGCACTTAACTAGCCAGCAATCAGCTTCATTGAGTCTCCAATCGTTGACAATACATTTTGTGTAATCTGTTTTGTTCCAATCGTCTGCGCCTTTATGCCTCAGGGTCCACAGCACGCAAAACAAATGTAATGGAGTGTTGGCTAGAGCGTGTCTTGCTGCGCTAAGTGAGGGGAAGGGGGGAGTGGTCTGTAGTTGGTTGGGGGGAATGTTAGCGGGCTGTGTCAGGGATTTTGTGTTGCGTGGGTGTGAGCTATCTAATCCTTCCCTCCATTTTGCTGCTCTTAACTGTGCAGAGCGGGATCTACGAGTAGGGGAGCGAGTGAAAGTTTGAAGCGTGAAGGTAAGGTTGGTGTAGGGGGGAAGAAAAGAGGAGTGAGGGATGCCAGTTGGATGTGCGCTGTGGAAAGGCGGTGGGCTGTGTGGTAGTGGAGGTAGAGAGCAACTGCGGTGAGTCTCAGTGGGGCTAGGGTTGCGCCAGGGAGCTGCACGGGTGTGGCCAGTGAATGATATGGTGCCTTGATGACTGTTACAGAATGAGGACTAAGTTTCACGAAGCGGGTTGAGCAAGGTAGAACATTACCAGCTTTGTGTACGAAATCACCTACCTAACAATGCAGTTTGTGTACAGGAATAAACAGATTTGGGAGTCCTGTATAAGGGAGAGATGCCAACACCTATTAGTGCAGTTTGTGTACAGGAGTAAACACAACTACCTTGAAAATCAATTTGTGTACAAGACTTGTGTACAGGCTGAGCACAGCTACCCACCAGTGCAGTTTGTGTACATGACCAAGTACAGATAACTAACAATGCAGTTTGTGTATAAGACTAACCACAGCTAGACTCTAGGGTCCCGCACAGTGGGAGAGAGGTCCACACCCAGCAATTCAAATTGTTTAGAAGACTAAGCACAGCTAACCAATAATGCAATTTGTGAACAAGACTAAGCACAGCTACCCAACACTGCAATTTGTGTAAAAGACTAACACAGCGACCTAACCTGACCTAGAGTGTACAACACTAAACACAACTACCTACCGATGCAGAAAGCGTATAGGACTAAACACTGCTAGATTTGAGAGTGCTGCATAGTGGAATAGAGGCCTACACCTAGCAGTGCACTTAGTGTATAAGATGTGTGTACAAAGCTGAGCACAGCTACAAGACAATGCAGTTTGTGTATAAGACTAATACACAGCTAGATTTGGGAGTCCTGTATAGTGGGAGCAAGGCCTACACCTAAATGCAGTTTGTGTACAAAACTAAACAGCAAAATGTGGGAATCCTGTGTAGTGGGAGGGGGGGCTGTACCTAACAATGCAATTTTTGTACAAGACTAAACACAACGACCTCGAAATGCAAATTGTGTACACAGTGACCTAACGGTGCAAGTTGTGCCCGAGACTAAACAGCTAGATTTGAGAATCCTGTATGGTGAGAGAGGGGCCTACTCCTACAATGTAATTTGTGTACAAGAAAGCACAGCTTCCTAACAATGCAGTTTGTGCATAAGAATAATATGCAGCTACATTTGGGAGCCATTTATAGTGGGAAATTGGTCTTGTACTCCAATTTGCATTGGTAGGTGTTGAACTAACCCAGCAAGATTTGAGAATCCGGTGTAGTGGGAGAGAGAGGCCTAGTCCTAAAAATGCAATACTCTTACGTTCCCCTTACCTCCATACTGCATGGGCATCCCTCATGAGGGACGGGAGACGGACCTTTTTCACCAGGAAAATCTTCGTCCCCTCTAAATTTAGAGGCGCAGCCCTGGGAGCATGCGCTGCCCTGATTCCACCCTCTGGTGCCACACCTCAGTCCCCTTTTCTGCACCAACGGGAACGGACCGAATTCACCAGCACTCCTGGGTTTGGCTTCGGCCATGTAATTCTATGCGCAGATTCGTCTTTTGTCTTTTTGTTTTAATAGGTACTTGATCCTCAGACGCCACAGCTCCTCCCCGGTGCATGTCGACTTCGACAGGGTTCAGCAGGTGCCCATCCTGCAACGGGCCTTTTCCAACTTCAGTCCCCCAAGTCCTCCGCCTACGTTGCCTTGGCCCAGACCACGGTTGGCAAGCCTTTTCGGCATGCGGCTCGCTATCCACGAAAGCTCTGAACAGACTAGCCAGGTGGAGGGAGCTTTTTCAGCATTCTCCTGAGGACCTCAAAAAGTTCGTGAGACGTTACAGGCCAAAGGTAGGGCCTATAGTTTCATCTGCACCTCGCAAGGGAGACTCCTTCCCAGGAGGGATCGATCAGGTCCTTACCAACTCACGTACTGAGGCTGTCGCAGCTATCAGCCTTTGGGCTGAGGGGTCCGCGGATCCTCCCGGTGCCAGGATTGAGGGGCCGCTAGGCTCTATTACCGGGCTCCGCCCTTGTACCGGCATCATGGCCGAGGGGCTACAACCGGTCACTGCCAGTACATCCGAGGGGGCACCTGAACGCAGCTCTAACAACCCCCGGGTCGAGGTTGACACCTACCGGGCACGTGCCCGAGGAGCGGGGCAAGTCGTGGCGCCTCACACAAACGAGACTTGGCAGAGGCTTGCATCAATGAGCCGAGAAACGCGTCGCAGCCATGTGGTAGGCAGCTCAACAAAATGGCCGAGGGGCCAGAAAAGGACACCCGTTCGACACCTCTGCAAGACTTCGGCGAAGAACGAGTGTCGAGGTGGGACTGGCATCAACCAGGTACGTGGCCTACAGCCTACCCTTCTTATGCGCAAGGCTGTTTTCCCTCTGTCTGTACAGGGTCGGCAGCGGCCTCAGTTGCCTCTAGTAACCCTTCAGTGCCCCCCTCTTTGGCCAGCGAGGTCCAGGTCTTTGAGAGGTTCCGCAGCCTCAAGAAGTCTCCAGATATGGGGGCCATCAAGGACACAATCAGGGAAGTCCTTCCCACTATGCTAGCGGCACCACAGACACCTCCGTCTACGCCTCTAGCTCTGGCGCAGCCGCCTCCTCCGGCTCCTCAGCTTACTCCACAGGCAGTTCTATACCAGCCTCCACCTCTTCCTCAGCCTCAGGCGGTTGTCCCCGTGCCCTGCCTCTAGCTCTAGATACTACTACTCCACAGGATCCCCCAGGAGGAGGATCCTGACACCATCACTGGCCAGGGCCTTCCATGAACGTATTGCAGGCCTGGCGGAATACCTGGGCCTCCCACAGCCACAGGCCAAACAGCCAGCAGAGGGCGTCCTCGCTGAGGTTCTCACAAGGCGCCCCTCTGCCAGAACAGGAATTCCACTGCAAACAGATTGTCTTCCTCGGCAAGAAGGGTTGGCACACTCCGTCCAGCCAGTCAACCGCTGAGTGGACGCCAAGTACAGGCAGATGGAGGGGGATGCACTCTTGCTCTCCTCCCATCCTCAGCCACACTCCTCGGTGATCGCTGCGGCATCACTGTATTCCAAACCTCAGTCCTCGTCTTCTTCATGGACGGCGCTGTTAGGCAAGGAGGAGAAAACTTTGGAGGCATATGGTAAGAAGCTGTATTCCAACGCTTCCTTGCAGCTGCAACAGGCCAGACACAGACTCCATGCTGGCAGCAACTCTTTTGGCGGAGATTCGGTCACTCGTCCTGAGCCAGGCCGTAGAGGAAGTCCCAGCCTCTGAGCCCCTCCCGGGGCTCAGGCTTCTACTCCAGGATCTTCACTATTCAGAAAGACCCAGGCGGCCTGAGTTGTACTGGACATTTCCACCCTCAACTACTTCTTACCTCTCCAGAGGTTCAAGATGGTGACGCCAGCTTTTATTGTGGAGATACTATGCAGGGGAGACTGGCAACCCCATCGGTCTTTCCTCCGGTTCAGGATCATGAGATGCCATTTTCAGTACTAGGTCCTCCCTTTTGGCCTCAACTCGGCCCCCGGGGTCTTTACCAGACTCATGAATATGGCGGCCTCCGGGCTCAAGGCCTCCATATATACCCCTACCTAGATGACTGACTCATCAGGGCTACATCTCAGGAAGCAGTTCACCACTCCTCCCAGGCACTGATTAACACGCTACACGACCTGGGCTTTTCGCTCCATCTCAAGAAGTCACAGCTGCAACCCACACAGTCATTGACCTTCCTGGGCCTCATCTGGGACATGCGCTCCGAGAGGGCCTTCCCCTCGGAGGATAAGATCTCAGCCATCAGGAGGGCCACATTACACTTTCTCAGCCGATGTGCTACTTCCGCTTGGTGGTACCAGCATCTACTGGGCCTTTTTGCAGCGGTACTGCTGGCCGTCCCTCACACAAGACTCAGGATGAGAATGATTCAGCTCCACTTCTCAGCGTCGTGGAACCAGGAGAGGGGAACCGCAATCCGAAATCATCAAGATCCCCCACCTCTCCACATGGACCTCACATGGTGGTCCGAAGACTGCAACCTGCGGACGGGCAAGCCCTTCAGGCCCCCCGCCCCACAGGTGACGATTACCACCGACTCCTCCCTCAAGGACTGGGGAGCCACCCTGGAGGATCTCTTGGTCCACGGTACGTTGTCCCGTCAGGAACAAGATGACCACATCAATTGGCTGGAACTGAATGCCATCTGGTTAGCGCTTAGCCTTCCTTCCACGTCTCAAGGGAAGGGTTGTCCTCATCCAGACAGACAACTCGACCAGTATGTACTGCATCAACAAGCAAGGGGGGGGGGCAGGTCCCCTGCCCTGTGCAGACTGCAATCAACATGTGGGAATGGGCCTTTGAGAACAAGATCTTCCTCACGGCAGTCTACCTTCCGGGGGAAGCCAACCTGGAAGCAGACAGGCTCAGCAGGTTGGGAGCGGACAACTACGAGTGGCAGCTGAACGACCTCGTTGCACAGGAGATACACCAACGATGGGGCCTCCCCAGGTGGATCTCTTTGCCACGTGGCACAACAAGAAGTGCCCCTAGTTCGCCTCCTGGCAGGGCCTGGGCGATGCCTTATGGATCCATCGGAACGGCATGTCAGCCTACGGCTTCTCGCCCACTCCACTGATTCAGAGTGCTTTGCAAGTTCGAGGAGTCTCACCAGCTCAACATCCTTCTGATAGCTCTGTGGTGGCCAGCCATGCCATGGTTCTCCGAGCAGCTCAGCCTCTCTGTGGTCCCTCCAATTCACCTCCCGACTGGCCCAGCACATCATCTGACACAACAGGGGGGCAGGGACGTCCACCTCACCCCTCAGAGTGGTTTGTGAGCAGGTGACGCTCAGCCACCTCAACCTATTGCAGGCCAATCTGGAAATCATACAGGGGGCTAGGAGCAGGGCAACCAGATCCCAAAATAAAAGTAAATGGACCAGGTGCTGCCACTGGGCCCATCCCAAGGATATCGACCCGCTGGCTTGTTCGCTGGACGACTTACTGTCCTTCTCGGCACACCTCACCAACTCTGGCGTGCAGGTGGAAACCTGCCGCACATACCTTTCTGCCATTGGAGCATACAGGAATTTGGAGAAAGGGATCTTCTCCTCCAAGGATCTTCTCCTCCAACCAGATTGTCAGGAGACACCTGGCTGGACTCGCTAGACTCTACCCGCCCATCAGGAAGCCACACCCCATGTGGGACTTGAACCTAGTCTTGGGCGCCCTCGCGCACAAGCCGTTTGCCCCTATGGCGGCCACGGACATCAGGCTAGTCACCATCAAGACAGCCCTACTTGTCGGCCTTACTTCGGTGCGCAAGGTCAGGGAGATCCAGGCCTTAGTCGCCTCAGAGCCGTACACTAGCTTCCACAAGGAGGAGGTGGTCCTGTGGACTCATTCGGCATTTCTTCCTGAAGAGCCATCAGCCTTTCAGCTAAATGAGGAGATCGTCCTTCCCACATTCTTTGCTGACCCGAAGGACAAGCCTCAGAGTGCTGCACTGCCTAGATGCGAGGCGTGCCCTGAAATTCTACCTGGACAGGACCAAGGGCTTCCGCAAGTCAAATGCCGTATTCATCACTTTTGGAGGCGCCAGGCCAGGCTATCAGGCCTCAAAAGCCTCAATTTCCTGCTTGATGTCTCGGCCATCAAGGAAGTGTACGAGGGCCAGCATAGACTCCGACAAACATGCATGCCTACGCGGTCAGGGCCAAGGCAACGGCAATCGATTTTCAGCGCCCCCGCACCCTCTAATTTTAAAGGGGAAGAAGGTATTTTCTGGTGAAAAAAAGTTATGAATCCGCAATGGTTCCTTCCAATTATTGCCTTTCACCTGTCGGTTCCGATGATGTATTCCCACCTCAGAGTGCATCTTGCAATATACCAACAGGTGTCCCGCAAAAGCCACGATCTGTCTCAACTTGCTCTACAGCGCTCCCCAAGCTATCCAACTACTCATGTGGTCCTCTTTTGACTTCCCCACCTCTTCCATATGTGAAACCGTTAGGAAAGATTACCATTTAGTGGTCATTTTCCCTCCAGTTGTAATACTGCAACTTTTGATGTCTGACCATCCTAGCCTGACTTTTGCCAGTGGAGCCCAGCCTTCTGTACTCTGCTGGGCTTTTGCTCTTTTTGTTATGGGGAAACTGACATGCCCTTAAGACAGTCAGTACTGGGAGACTTTGTTTCCTTAGTCTTTCACTTTGTTGCTAGTTCGTAGCAAAATTTTATCAGTGCACAATGTACCTTCCAGTACAGTGCGCTGGGGTCTCCTTTTCATTTTTAAGGCCCTAGACACCCTCAAAGGATTTTTGGTGAAAGTACAGTTATGCCTTAGAGATGGTGGCAGCTGTTACTTTGTGTATTTTTAACTCTTTTCAATGGTCCATACTGCGTTTACCCTGTTTGGCCCAGGACAGTGCCTAAAATGGCTATGCCACGAGGTCCTTTGTTCAGTCCTTTGGTCATTTTGTCTCTTTGCCTTCCCCAGGTCGAGCAGACCCAGGAAATTCCTTACTTGATTATGCAGACCCCCGCGTAAACCGAAGATTTTGCTGGCTTCTGCATGCCTTGTGTGTGGACCTTCAGGAGGTCTGGTGTGCTGGGATGACTGGGACCACGGTGGTCCATGATTAGTCCATGTCTGGGATGGCTGTATGTGAGAAGATCACTCATTGGTTTCTCTTTGTTATAGCACAAAGGAGAATTTGGATAAGAGAAGGCATCTTACACCCATTCCAGGTCGATCTTCTGAGTTCACAACAAACTGCGTAAAGAAGCCAAGTATCCTGAACCGAGGGGGGGCGTGGCTTGGACGGCCATGTAAGAGGTCGCACTCTGGAGGAGCTCCGCTGATCCTGTTTTGATCCTGATGGAGGGGTACGTCCACGGGGGCCGGCCGACGTTGGAAATCGATGTCCAGGTGTGTGAATGCCACCACTACACCCGGTGAAAGTTTGGGACGTCTGGAAGGCTTAGAAACCGAAATAAATGTGATTGACTGGGACGAGCCCTGAGCAGGCGGACAAGACAAAATGGCGGCGACACGTTGCGAACACCGAGGATCATGAAGTCAGCGTCGCGATCACGAGTGCAGGACCCTTGGGTCCCTTTGCTTGGAGACTAAAACACATGAGCGCCGCCTAGGACGCACGGTGGCCCAGCGAGCGGGAGAGCCGAACGGATGTAGCTGTGACGACAGGACCGTGGGCCTAGTGGTTGGGGTGCTCCGGGCGTGTTGGATGCCCCATGGTGTGGTGGGTCAGGCTTTGGGCATTGTGTGGCGTGACTCCCCCTCGGTGCCTGGCGGGACGGGCCCCCGTCCGACTCATACAACAACAGGACCACAAGAGGTGTGAAACCCAAGGCCAAACAGCCCACGATGGAGGCTTACGCCAAGTCCCCCCCAGGGGTGGAAGGAGGCAAGAACAAAGAGACCCCCGTGACGACCGCGGAGTCACCTGGCACGATACAGGAGGTGCTGGCGGCGATTGCGGACTTAAAAGTGTCATGGGAGACCAAGTTGGGCCTCGCCATGAAAGAGCTACAGGAAGGCTTAAACCTCAAGATCGGTGCCGTCCAGGAGGAGGTGAATCTGCTTAGGCTGGATGTGAGGGCCGTCTCGGAGCGCACGGGGACCATCGAGAAGGAGACGGCCACGAACACGGCAGACTGCGCTGCTCATAAAAAGGAACTACACGCCCTTGTGCAACGGGTGGGCAACCTGGAGGACAGAGCGGAGCAGGCGGAGGGACGTGCCAGACGCAACAATATCCGTATCGTGGGCCTACCTGAAGGAACTGAAGGGCCAGACCCCACGGAATTTGTGGAATCCATGTTTTTGCAGGAGATTACCGGCGGGGTACTGACCCAGGGGTTTGCAGTTGAGAGCTCATAGGGCCCTAACCAGGAGGCCGCCTCCTGGGCCCCCCCCCCGCGGCCGGTGATCGCGAAAATTCTGAACTACCGAGATCGCGAAAAGATTCTTGAATTCTTTCGAAAAGGGGGAACGATTGACAGAGGATCGGCCAAGATCACGGCCTACCCTGACTACACGCTACAAGTACAGCGGAGTCGGATGCTCTTCGGAGCGGTGAAAAGGAGACTTCGTGAAGCTGGCCATCGCTACATGCTACTCTACCCGGCCAAATTGAAAGTTTTCTACAGAAGCAGATCCCTGTTCTTTGAAACACCAACTGAAGCGATGGACTGGCTAGACGCGCCGGGCAGTCCTCAAGAATCGGGCATCCAGGCAGAGACTACGGAAGATAAGTAGCTTACGCTGGGCCGCCTGGGGCAATGGGGCCGAGACATTGGGACTTGAATATAGTCATTTGTACGGTATGTGATGCATATGATGTGGTGCTGACTGGCTGGCCCATTGGGCGTGCCTACCCGTGGTTACTTGATTGGGAGCTCCAGGAGGCTTCCTTTGTCCCCAGTAGTAACATATCTAGTTAGTTAGGTCGCTGTTAGATCGGTGACGCCCCGCGGGGTCCTATTCCTTGTATACGGGATAAGACCAGACGCGGGTGGGCCTGAGATCCAGGGATGGAGCTGGGCTTTTATTGGGATGGGAGGGGTTGTTTGCTGTGGTGTGTAGTTGGGAAACAGGGAGGGGGGATGGGGATCAAGGACGGAAGAGCCGGCGGAGTGTTAGACCAAGGGGGTATTGTGGGGAGGGCGGGGCTGAATACAGACCAAACCGATGGCATCGGATAGTCTTCGCATAGTTACCTGGAATGTCCGAGGCCTCAATAGTTACCTCAAGCGAAACAAAGTAATGCTATACCTGAAGAGGATGTGGATAGACATAGCCCTGCTACAAGAGACCCACCTCACCAGGGAGAAATTGGAGGTGGTCATGAGGAAGTGGAAGGGCAAGGTAGTGGGCGCCACGTACTCGGCGTATGCTAGAGGGGTCATCACCTGGGTGGCGCCGCACGTGCCGTTCCGGGTGCTTGACTCGATAGTGGACCCGGAGGGTAGAATGGTGGCGATAACAGGACTCCTGGAGAACAGGGAAGTACACATCCTCAACCTGTATGCCCCCAATCATGGTACTGCAGCCTACTT
The DNA here is from genome assembly GCF_040938575.1 of Ambystoma mexicanum. NCBI lineage: Eukaryota > Metazoa > Chordata > Amphibia > Caudata > Ambystomatidae > Ambystoma > Ambystoma mexicanum. Next base: position 1,463,083,054 of record NC_090922.1, read on the forward strand.
TAGATCCCTCTATGGCAAACTCGGCCCCTTGGTAGGGAGTGCGATGGTGTGGGGTGGGGACTTCAATTGCGTCTTAGATCCCAAAATCGACCGGTCCGCTGACAGCAAAGGGAAAATGTCGCCGGCGGCCAAGGCGCTCGGGACATTGCTAGGAGACTTGGGACTGGTAGATGTGTGGAGGAGACTCCACCCCACGGAGAGGCAGTATTCGCACTATGCGGCGCCATACGATTCATATACGAGATTGGATTATGTGTTTGGAACTGCCGAGATAGCGGGCGAAATAGTGGAGGCGGAATACAAACCTCGAGTATTGTTGGACCATTCGCCCCTGGTGGTAGAGTGGCGACACCAACCCCCTAGGCCTCGGGTCCCCCACATGGAGGCTCCGGTCGGAGGCACTGCAGGATGAGGGATTCCGGGAAGACTTGAGGGTTGCCATCGGGGAATATTTTGAGATAAACACGGGTAGTGTGCGTTCTGCGGGAACTCTGTGGGAGGCCTTTAAGGTAGTGGTGCGCGGAGTGGCCATCTCTAAATCCAAGGGACGTCAAGGGGGTATCGGGAGGGAGCTTCAGGACACCGAAAGGGAACTGGAGAGCCTGGCTCGTCTCGAGAATGCCACTCAGGTAGACAAGACTAGGATGAGAGACCTTCAGGTGGCGTGCAGCGCTCTTTGGGACCGACTATGTAGACTGAACCATAGGAAATACACCGAGCGGCTGCACGCGGGGGGCGACAAGCCAGGCAGACTGTTGGCCTGGCTGTACAAGAGTGAGTCCCCCCGAGTGGTTATTCATGCGATCCGTGGTGAGGACGGTGGTCTTCGCAACACTCAGGATGGGGTGAACGAGGAATTCCTCAGGTTCTACAAACGTTTGTATGAGGACACTGGGGAGGACAGGAGCCAGGACATCCTGAACACACTGGAAGACATTGGTCTGCCCACCCTAGACGACCTGGAGCGGGAGGAACTGGACGCCCCCATCACTTCTGATGAGCTGGAGGTGGTGATCCGGGGCCTCCCCACGTGTAAGGCACCTGGAGCGGATGGACTGCCTGGTGAGTTTTACAAGGTGTACGTGCAGGAGCTGCTCCAGCCACTGCTGGCCTTGTTTAACGAGGCATACGAACAGGGAGAACTCCCGTTGTCCCTCCGTGAGGCCATGATTGTCCCATTACTGAAACCAGGCAAGCCGGCTGTTGAGTGTGGATCTTATAGACCTCTGTCCATGCTAAACCAGGACAGCAAAATACTCACGGCGGTGCTGGCCAACAGGTTGAAGAAGGTGATTGGCAAGCTGATCCACCCGGATCAAACAGGATATGTCCCAGGCAGGAATATCAGTGATAACCATAGGAGGCTGCACCATGTTATTGACCATACTAAGGATGACACGGGCGAGATGGCGGTAGTGTCGTTGGATGCGGTCAAGGCCTTTGATTCAGTGAGATGGCCTTGGCTGAAAGCGGCCCTGCAGGGATACGGCGTGGGCCCTGGTTATATCAGATGGGTCCAGTTGTTATATAGCAGCCCAGTGGCTAGGGTCAAGACTGAGGCCACAGTCTCGGATGCCTGGCAACTTAGCAGGGGGACCAGGCAGGGATGCCCTTGGTCACCCATGTTATATATACTTGCGCTGGAACCGCTGGCGATATGCCTGCGGCAACAATACGGAGAGGTGGGCATTAACACTGCCAGCGGAAGCCACTTAATATCTCTCTATGCGGACGATATGCTGCTGTACCTACGCTACCCGGAGGAGAACCTGCAGTACGTACTGGAAGTACTGGATCATTACGCTGTCCTCTCGGGCATATCAGTGAACCCCAGGAAATCTAGCCTGTTCCCTTTGGGCGGGTACAGGGACGTCCCGTTGGAGAGGCTGCCTGTGTTGCCAATACCATGGCGGACCGACACGTTTAGGTACCTGGGGGTAAATATTTACCACCGGACTGAGGCAGTACACAAGCATAACACAGAGCGAGCCATAGAGGGGGTCAAGAACAGCATGACATTCTGGTCCAGATTGCCCCTGTCCATGATGGGGAGGGCGGCTTTGCTGAAAATGGTGGTCCTTCCCAGACTCCTGCATTTCTTCGTGAACGTCCCTTATTTGATCCCTAAGAGCCTATTTGTACGACTTCATAGTATGTGTAGGGGCTTCGTGTGGGGTAACTCCAGGAATAGGGTGGCCCTGTGGAAGCTCCAGAAGCCGTACGAGAAGGGGGGTATAGGCTTGCCCAACTTCGAACTATATTATCTGGCGGGACAACTGTTGTATGTGGCCAGGTGGTTGTCTGATGAAGATTCGGCGGAATCTAGGTTGCTGCGTGAGGATGCGGCCCCATACTTCCTGAGAGAGGTGGTGTGGCTACAAAGGAATAAACTGACGGGAAGAGGGCGGCTATTGAGGTTGGGATGGGCGGTCTGGCACAGAACATGGAAATTGATGGGGGAGTCAGAACCACTATCTTGGCAGGTCCCGCTGGTGGCCCTGTGCGAAAACGACACCCAACTGTTTCATTCTGTCCGTAGGCACTGGGAGCCGGTGGGCCTGGCCACGCTTGGGGACATATGGAGGGCGGGGGAGGCGCTGGACTTTCAAAAGTTGCAGGATGAGACGGGGGTGCACAGAGGCCAGTACATCACCTATGCCAGGCTAATAAAACGAGTAAGAAAGAGATGGCCGGAGACGGCACTGGCAGATGATCCTGATGCCACCCTTGAAACTATGTATGATGTTTCAGAGGGTGGGCATGAAATATCACGGATATACGAACTCCTCAGAACGAAGGCTGGGAAAGAGTTGCCCCAACTGAGGCATGAATGGGAGGAGGAGATGGGTGGACTCATGAAGGAGAGTCAGTGGAAGAGGGTCCTGGGATATCATAAAAAAGTGTCCCGAAATGCACGGCTCCAACAACTCCAGTTCTACATTACTCACAGGGCCTACCTGACTCCCCAGAAGATCGCACGGTTCGGAGGCTCGATCACTCAAAAATGCCCCAGGTGTGGGGAGGTGGACGCTGGGTTGCTACATATGTTTTGGGCCTGCCCGGAAGTGTATAGATTTTGGGAGGAGGTCAAGATGAAGCTCGCAAGTGGGGGAGTGGTGTTGGACGTGGGATCTGCCTGGTCGTGTATGCTTGGGATCTTCCCCAGGCCCAGACACTTTAGGCACCTGAGCAAGCTGAGGGACCTGGCATATGTTCTGGCCAAACGCAGGATTGCCATGAACTGGAAATCGGCTAGCAGGCCGAGAGTGGAACTATGGTGGGCGGACCTTATGAGGTGGGCGGAGGCTGAATCCGTGGTATGGTTTGAAGCGGTCACTAGAGGGGGCGAGGAGGAGATAGGGCCCTTGCTGGCCTGGCGACAATTGGTGGCCTCTATGACCAACCCACAACAGGGCTTGGACGAATCTGAGAATTCGGAAGATGTGCCTACGGACAATGTTTCTCCTGACGGTGCCCCGACTGAGGATACAAGGGAGCCGGCTCTGGCTTGATGGGGGGTGGGGGGAGTTTTTTCTTTTTTTTTTTTCTTTTCTCGTATTTTCTTTTGTGTTTTCTGTAAATAATTAACAGTTGTATTGTGTGTTTGTTTTTCTAAAATATAAAATCAATAAAATATTTTTTTTAAAAAAAAAGTATCCTGAACCGAAGAAGCAAAGCCGTAGAACCGCTTGAAGGATTGGCGCCCTGAGCCTGCTGTTGTCCCGTCTGACCCCGGTTTCGGATTGAACCTAGAAGGCCTGCAAAGGTGCTTTAACTCATTGGAATAGTTGGACCAACTATTCGCGGCACCGCCAACTTAACCTGCAAAGGAGCCTGCCCAGTGAACTTACCAGCTCGTACGGGACCTTTGATCTGGAACCGCCACCATCTTGAGTTGACACTTGAGACTTTAGAGACTGTAAGCTCTGGGTATAAGGCACTCTTCCAGCCGAACTTCGTAAACCAAGCATTCCTTCGTCTGGAATTGTGAGAGAACGCCTTAACAAGAGCATATGCGGTCACTGTATCGCCCAGCTGTGGTAACAAACTACGTGGGTGTCTTGCTGCTGTGCCTCCCAGTGCCCTCAGACTTACTGCAACGGAAATGGCCTGATCCCTTCACCAGAGGCGTAGAAAATCCCACTGTTCACCACAGAATCATTCCTGGAACGCAGCCCCTGAAAGCCGCAGAGCCACGCAACTGCAGAATTTGAACCTGCAACCCAAGTGGACTCTACTGCCGAAGTTTGGTCTGGAGGGTGCCGAGGGTCTGTGAGTACTTGCAACCCACACCAGTGTCCCCTGGCACATCCATCAATTTTTACGCACAAGTGTCCCCGAGGGCCACTCTTGTTTGTCAAGGTAGCCTTGTGCTATAGAGCTATTCCCAATTCTTGGATCCTGTTCTGCCCTCTTGAGGAGACCCTCCACAAATAGTGGGATCTTATTTTTTGCTGCCTTACCCCCCCTCCTTTCCTGAGTCGCTACAGCCCCTTGAAGAAACCCTGTTTTGACTCTAACGGAAGAAAGTACTTGAGCTCAAGGCTCCAATCATCTTAGGGACTGGACTGCCTCTTAGTTAGGAATTGAACTGTGAAGCACTACCTAAATAATATTTGCACTGTGTGACCCCTTTCTTTGCAGGTTGTGGATCACTACTGCGGAATATTCCTTTTAGTCAATTGTTATTGTATATGTTTGCTAGTTAAGATGTTCGTTTGGTTACTATTGCTTTGATTATATTGTGCGTTTTACTTAAAATGCCTTTAATAAATGTGTATGTATTTTTGATATATAGTAATTTAGAGTGTTTACTGGGTGTGCTCATTGTAGGCTTTACGATCACCATCACTCCTCCTGAGACCTAGTCTTGACCGCCACCAATGCTAGCTTGATTGGTCTGGCTTGTCCTGAAGGTTACCCTGTTCCAAGAAACTAGGCTGACCTTCTGAACCTCTGCCCACTAGGTCAGAGTTTAGACATAAACCACTCCTTTCCCACTGAAAAAAAAGATTTAGAGCCCTTTTCTTTTTCAGCCTCCTGCAAGAATCGCTCTCGAGCATGTGCTTTTTCATTTCTGGAAAGCCCGAGTGCTGCTATGCACCATGGGAGATGCATAAATGTTTTTGGAACCAGAGGCACGCCCTTTTAAGTATTTCTTTGGGCAACTACTGGACAGAATTACACCAAACCAAAAAATGTCTGCAACACTGTGCCCATGCGTTGCAAATCTGTCCTGTGGTTTTTGTGCTGAGCGAGTTCCATGGAAGCACAGTCTCTATGGGAAAAAGGATGGGAGTAAGCCAAAATAAAAAGTTATTTACCACTGGTAAAGTTCTTTGGGCTGAAAGTTCCTCCCATGTATTCCTCATCTTATGCTATCTTTCCAGCTTCAACTGCTTCGGAAAATAATTTCCTCGACAGAGGGCGCTGTGCATCGAGACTGTCGCCCAGATGTCCCTCCAGGGCATCCATCAAGTTTATACTACGCACAGAGCCAGTGTGCTTCGGTTCTGTTTTTTTGCCACCCATCGTTGGCAAGATTTCATGCAGTAACCCTGTGGGAGACTACACCAGTCTTGTCCTCTTGGTATTAGGTAACCCACCGAGGAGTATAGGTCTGTACTACACAAGTTGGTAGAGTGACTGAGCAGCCAGACATATCTCAAGAGGGGTAAATGTGAGCTGTAGTATCGAAATCCACAAATCCAAGTAGCCAAGTAACACTTTCACTCAAGGTTTTCTAGTAAAATATTTAACTGTCAGTTTTCTTTCAAAAGGGAAATGTGCAACAATAAAAATACACTTCAAAATACCTTCTTGGAATCTATGCAAAGCAAGTAGACACTCTTTAGAGATGCTTCATACACACTTTCTACACCCTGGGGTGACTTCACCAACTAGGACAGTATTGGCATTTATATATCACTTTTGATCTTTGTAAAATTCTCAGGTTATAAAAGAGGAAAGGTTAATGGAAGGAAAAGGTGAACAGGTTCTCAGAGCATGTGATCACTTTTTTGTTTTTAACAACTTTATTTATTACGGTTAAAGCATTATCTATGCATTACATGAGTTATTGGGATTCCCTTTACAGCCAATATGCATGTAGCAGGCCCATTGCCACCTCCCATGGTCCCTCCTCCGCCACCTCTTTAGTCTGTGGTGCTCTGATGGGTTGGCGACCCATCAGGGCATTGGGTGCCCAGAAAGTTCGATACCAGGGGGGATTGAAATGTTAATGCTGGGAATCGGGAGTGGTTGTCCAGTACTGGGGCCCAGCAGTCGGTGAAGCGGTGGAGAGCCCCCTCTCCGCCACCAGAATCTCCCAGACTTTTATCCACTATAGAGCTAGAGGAGGACCTTCCTGAGCCTTCCACTTCCGCGTGCCACTGTAATCTTCGCTGCTAGCAGCAGGTGTGTCAGCAGTTTGGCGGTTTGGCTCGTTTTAGCTTAGTAGTCAGGGCTCGCCACCCCGAGAAGGACTAACTCCAGTTCCATCGGCAGTTTGCGTTGGGTGATGTCTTCCGCGATCTGCAGGACCTCCTTCCAGAAGGTCTGTACTGTTTGGCATCCCCACAACATGTGGAAAAAGGATCCCCACTCGCCGCAGCGTCTCCAGCAACTCGGGTCAATGTCAGCATTGCAATGGTGCAGGCGAACTGGGGAATAATCCCAGCGGTGGAGGAGCTTCAGGGCGCATTCCTTGTTTGCGACGCATCTGGATGTCGAGTTGATCCTGGACCATATCTCCACCCATGTCTGGTCCTCTATAGAGTGTCACAAGTCCACTTCCCATCCGGACATGTATGGTGGTCTGACCTCCAGCATGTCCTCCTGGAGGAGGCGGTACAGTTTGGTAATCTGACCTCGACCTGTGCTTTCCTCTGTCACCTGTTCAAGAGGGTGGAGGTGCCAGGTAGCTCCCAGAGGTACCACGGGCTGCAATATCCAGTGGCAGAGTTGGATGAATGCAAACCTCTCTGTCAGCTGGAAGCGGGCTTTGCATTCCTCAAAGCTGAGTGGGTTGTTAGACTCGTAAAGTTGGGAGAGGGTTCGGAGGCCTCCATTGGTCCATCGGCTGAAGCGAGCTGCCTCCATTCCTGGCCTGAAGTCAGGGTTCGACCGGCCTCAGGTCCCTGGGCACCTTGCCCCGCCGTCGGGTCCATGCCCATGCTTCAAGGGTCGCTGTGGTAGATGATAGCATCTGAGGTCCATGGCCCTAAGGGGACCCCGGGATATGTAGCAGGGAGTGTAGTTGTGGCTAGCATCTGGATTGCTCGAGCTGGAGGGCTTCCGGATTCGCCCAGGCCGCAGCACTCGCTAGTTGGGCCGCCAGGAAATAGTTCATCAGGTTGTGGAGCCCAAAGCCACCCCATTTTGCGGCCCCAGTTAAGACCCTCATAGGTATCTTGGCTCTGCGTCCCCTCCACACGAATTTCGCTAGCTTCCTCTGTAGATGTTCCAAGGCCTGTTTTGGGGGGACGGGAGCACAGGTACAGCAGTCTAGGGAGGAGATTAATTTTGCATGCTGTGACCCGGCCCAGTAGAGAGATCTCTTGGCTGTCCTATCGTTGCAGGTCCTCCTCCAGTTCCTTGAGAAGCAGGGGAAGTTAGCAGTGTAGAGCTGTTTCGGATCGGCTGTGAGGCATATTCCCAGGTAGGCCGTTGAGGAGGAGCTCCATGCTAGCGGGCAGAGGGCCTGGAGGTTGGCTAAGAGGGGAGCACCCAGGTGGACGCTCAGTGCCTCTGATTTGGAGTAGTTCACCTGGAATCCAGCCACTCCCTCTAAGGCCTCCAGCTCAGCCAAGGTAGCGGGCAAGGAGGATTGGCAGTTGGTGATGATACTAGTCGTCTGGGCTGAGGGCCTCAGTTAGGGTCTGCAGGCCGCCATCTTGGAGGATAAATCCCGCCTCGGGTGAGATCTTTAAGTAGCGAACAGGGGCTTCCCCTGCTCCGATTTCGCTCCCGAGTCAGGCTACTGGCTCCTGGAGTATTTCACCACAGTAGGTCTTCATGCCGGGGTTGAAAATATTAATGGGCGTTTAATGGCAGTAAGTCCCGGGCATCCCACGGAGCTCTCAGTGAGGCGTCCGCATAGTCGGTGCCTCAAGCCACGCCCCGCAAGTGAGCACTTCTAAAATCCCCCAATGAAGTCCAAATAAAACCTGTCCCAGCAATATTAGTTAAAAACCAATGTATCAACTATGAGGGACGGTTAGAATCAAAGTCAATAGGTTAGAAAAGTCTGCAGGGACCCAGGACAGCCAATGTCACTTTGGAGCAGTGGCACCTTAAATAGCAAACATTCTTGCACAAAGTTAGAGAGTTTGTTGTAGGAAATCACTGTTCGGCCACAATCTGTTACACTTGGGAAAAGTGAGAGCGGAGATCTACTCTAGAAAGCAGCTACTGCAAGTCTCAAATGAGAAAAGCAAGCTACAGACAAGTACCCCTTAGTCTAAACAGTACCATAGGTTAGAAGAAGAGGGTCTAGCTGGCTTCTGTCTTGGTTGCAGATCCTGGGTTGCTGGGCCACAGTTGTGGGGACAAGAGGGAGGACATTTGGAGGACTCCTGTACAGCAGTTCAGAGGTCAGTGGCAGCTACGGGCTTTATTCAGTTCAGTAGCACTTTGTGCTTTCAGCTACCGGCAAATAGGACCACCGCAGATCTTGGACACTGGATGGGCTTCCTTCACTCCCCGAGTCCAGCCTGCTGGTGAGGTGACTTGCTTGGGTTGTCCTGCTTCGGGATTGTCCTAAGGATCTTCTTGGAGCTTTAGTCTGGCTTAAAGAGGTTGCACTTGAAAACAGATTTCTCGACCACTGGTACTTGGTTCTAGCAGCAGCATAGAAGTACACCCAGTTGGGGGAAGATCTTCCAGCAAAGTTGATCTCAGAGTTAGTTGGTCCCACTAACCCAAGGGAAGCAGTCCTCTCCGGAGCTTTTCTTGTCGATTCGGAATAGGAGTGTCAGCAGAGCAGCAGGGCTTCACCTTCAGTTCAACTGTCCAGGAGGATACAGCAAGCTTCTCTTCATGAGTCCTTCGTCAGATGTTTCTTCAAGTGGTCGACACAAGTTCAAGAAGCCTTGCCTTTTATGCAGGTTTCTCCCATTCATGCACAGCGTAGCAGTCTCAGAATCAGGACTGGGTGCATTCGGGTAACCAAGGAGACTAAGAACAGGGGAGTTTTGGGCACCTCCCTCACTTCCTGTCCTGCCAGACACACTGGAGCCAGAGGCGGGTTTCATTACTGAAGCCAGCCAAAGGCAAAATGAACAAAAGGGTTAAACCTGGTTTGGCGTGCAGAGTAAAACCCAAGAAACACGCGACGAGCAAGAAATGGCGAAAAAAAGACCGGGCCATTTTGATACAATGGTCACCCATGGGTGCTATACTGCAGCTGATGATTCAGCCTGCGGTAGAAAAGCACAATGGTAGGTAATTTAAACCACTGCCACCAGCCATTTAAAGTAGTGAGGGTAACAACATTTTTTACATGAGTAACTAGGAACAGGGGCTACTAAGTAACCCACCAGCACTCCACCCAAGGTGGGATGTGCTGGACCTACGTAGGAAAAAGTTAAGTAAAGTCAATTACACTACTATTTCTTGTGAACTGTAGTTCAGCCAAGAAAAGGTATTTAAACCGTATGAGAAATCTAAAGGCTTTCTCTGTGACACTGCACTGAAGGTGCCGTGACCATACAAAAAGTAGATGCCAAGGGAGTTTGTCAGACTCCAAATTAAAAAAAGGAAACAATCCAAATCAGGTCAAAACACATGAGCGAATGAAAAAAAAAATCTCACTCCAGGAGTAAAATTTAAAAAATCCCAAAGTCCAGCAAAAGAGCTGGGGGTCTCTAAGGTTGAAGGGAATTGGTACATAAATTAGGATTCTCCCCAACACCCATATGCAAAATACCACTAATGATAAGTGCCTTTTATTTATTAGACCTTAAAAGAGCGTAAAGTCCAAAGCTCAGAAATTCTACAGTGGGGTAGAGGTTGGGAGGGTGATGAGGAATGTGTGGCAGGGGAACATCCAGTCGAAAGAACGTTACCAGGGGTAAGCAACTTGTTCTTCAAATGGATTGTGCCCTCCCACAAATTCCTCAATTTATGATAGACTCTCAAAGCAGTATTACATTCTTTTGGAGGAAGGAGTAGAAATGTGAGAGTTAATGTTTGTCAAGAATGGAGCATAGAACTGCCTTACCAAATCTTCCCTCACTGTTAGGTGTCTAAACCATGTTTTGTGAACATGTGGATGGTGGACCAGGTAGCTTCCCCACAGATGACCTTTATCAGAACTCCCCTCTGAAGGGCAGAAGAAGTTGCCATGCCCCTAGTGGAAAGAGCCCTTAAAGTCTTCTGGGGGATCTTTCCCAGCTAGTCTGTAGCACTCTTAAATGGCTAGTATGATCGATCTGGACTGAGTGTTTGTAACTGACCTAGTTTGTGTCCTGTATAGCCAATGAAAAGTTGGTCGTGCTGTCTCAACTCTGTCATTCTTGAAACATAAAAGCTTAGGTGTCTCCTTGGATCGATTCATGAAAACTTTCCTCTTCCTTGCTAGGATGAGGCAGAGGATAGAAGGCTGGAAGCACTATTTGCTGTGCTAAATGGTAATCAGATTCAATCTTGGGTAGAAAAGATGATTTGACCTTAAGGACAACCATATCCTTGTAAAATGTAGTAAACAGAGGTTTGCATGATAAGGCCTGCAACACTCCCTGCAAGCTGATTTTATGCTATAAACAAAACAGTTTTGTAAGTTAGCAACCTTAAAGGGCAGGAATGGAGTGGCTCGACAGGAGCACATTAAAAAAAAACGTTCAAATCAAATTAAGGTCCCAAGTTGGGATTTGGAAAGGTGTAGGAGGAAAGATGTAGGAGTCCTTTAAGAAATTGAGTTAAGGATATTTTGAAGGATGCCTCTTCCGAGCTCTTGGATATGGAAAGCGCTGCTAGATAAACCTTGATTGTACCAACCTGGAGTCCCTGATTTGCCAAATGTAGTAGAAACGATAACACTGTAGGTGTATCGCATTGAAATGGGTCCACATCCATCTCCGTACACCAGCTGCAGAACTTGTTCCAACAGCAAAGGTATAAGGATTTTGATGCTGGCCTTCTGGTCGAAAGCAAAATCTCCATTACGCCATGTCGGAGGTCCCAATCCTTGTAGATCAGCCTCCCAGAAACCATGCGTGAGGGCAGAGTGTCTTGACCTCTGGATGGAGAACCCGACCCTCCTCTCATGAGAGAAGGTGCTCTCTTTGTGGAAGACATATTGGAGGGCAGACGGACATGACCAGAAGGTCCGGGTACCACGCCCTCCTAGCCCAATCCAGGGCAATTGGGATTGTGGATTTTCCAAACTTTCTCAACCACCTGATCATGTGAGCAATGACAGGGACTAGAGAAAACTTGTACAGGAGTGGAATCTCCTAGTCCACTATGAACGCGTCCCCAATAGCTTGTTGTGGAGGAAATTCCCTGCAGCAAAACCGTTTGCACTTTCGGTTGACACTGGTTGTGAACAGATCCACTTGAGGGGTTCCCCAAAGAGGAAAGATCTCCAAGGATTTCCTGCGCTAGTTCCCACTTGTGGGAGACTGTGCGCTGCCTGCACAGAGCATCCGTCACCACATTCTCACCGGCTAGGTGAACTGCCGATTGGGAAATTCCTTCTTGAATTGCCCAGAGCTGCAGCGACTCTGCACAGTGGTAGCGACGCTACTCCTCTTGTTGTGGTAGTACATGGCCACTGTGTCAGTCATAGCCGGACATTCATTCCCCGTGCAGAAGTCGGAACGACCTTCAGCACTAGTCTGATTGCCCTCAGCTCCAAAAGACTGATATGTAGTTTGGACTGCAATGGGGACAAACGACCGCTGATTGTCAGATCGTTGGCATGGCCTCCCCACCACGTGAGTGAGGCGCTTATCACTATTGTTTTCTCCGGCCATGGCTACGAAAAGGGTTCGCCCTTCAGAATGTTGTCCTTGCAAGCCCACCACAGAAGGTACTGTGCAATCTGGTAGAACCTGAAGCAGGTCCAACATTGTGCCTGAGAATTGGGACCATTGATTCCTGAGAGCCCATTGAAGGGATCTCATTCTCAGGCGGGCCCCTGGCACCAGAAAAATGCAGGATACCATGAGGCCGAGCAACCTCAAAAAGTCCAAGGCCGAAAGACGCTGGGCACTGTGAAACTTGGTGACCATCGTCAAAATGTGTTGAGCCCTAACCTTGGGTGGAGAGGCTTTTCCCCAAGGATGCATTCAGGACCCAGGACCGGTCCAATGAACTGGAGTTTCTGAGATGGTATCATGGGGGACGTCTTGTAATTGTGGGAGAAGCCCAGTATGTGGAGGGAGTGGCAGGTGATACTGAGATGTTCCTGGGCTTCTTCGGGTTAACGTGCCCTGATCAGCCAATCATCTAGGTTGGGGTAGACTTGGATCTCTCTCGCCCCCTCCACCCTCCCCCCTCTCATGAGACTCGCTTTCACCAGCTTGGTGCAAACCCTTGGGTGTTGTGGGAGGTCAGCCTGAATGGGAGAACTCGAAACTGATAATGAGAACCGCCAACGGCGAACCTCAGATACTTCCTGTGCTTGTGATGGATTGGCACAGTAGAGTAAGCATTCCGAAGGTCCAATGATGCCATCCAATCCTGGAGCTGAAGGATCTCAGAGAGTGACCATCTTGAACTTGTCCTTCCTGAGGAACTTGTTCAAGTATCCAAGAAGGGTCTCAGTCCTCTGCCCTTCTTGGGGATTAGGCAATAGGGAGAATATCATCCTTTGTTCCTCTCCATCACAGGTACTGGTTCTATAGCACTTTTATCTAGCAGGGTTAAGATTTCCTGCAAGAGGAATGGATCTGGAACAATTTGCGAATGACTTTCTGGTGGATGATCCCGAGGTCTATGTATGAAGGGGAGGCAGTAACCTTGGGCTACTGTTTCCAGTTCCCATGCATCTGAAGTAATACCTCGCCATTCTTTGATGCTGTGACAGTGCCTCACACCGGGGAGTCATGAGTAAAGATCTCAGGTTTTGAGGTGGCTGAAGCTGCGGCTGATGGAAAAAGATGCAGCTGCTTGGGGCAGACTGCACCACTACCTCGTCCACCACAAGGGAATCTTCTTTGTCCCCTGACCAGACTGTCCTCCCTCTTCCAACTGTGTATTAGCAAAAGGACCTACCCCTCCAGGATGATCCGCTGGGGTCAAAAGGCTGAGGCTGCCTGATGGCAGCACCTAGGGACTTGGCTGCCACCTTTGAGGTCTGCAGCTTCTCAAGACTTTTGTCAGCCTTATAACCAAATAGATTGTACATCAGGTGCAAACCAGACTACCCCAACAACGGAAATCTGCTGTCAGCAGTCTCCATACCGGATTGCTGAGTCAGGTTAAAGAAGCAGTCTCTTCCTTCACCTTGAGGGATATGATCTGCCGCTATCGCTATGCAGTCCCACTGGTTGAATGAATTTTGCAAGAGTACATGTAGAGTTAGACTTTAAAGCCATGCTGCTAGCAGAAAATACTTTCTTTTCCCCATGAATGAATTAGTTTGTCATCCCCATCAGGGGATATGGTTGGATACGCAGCTTGCTTAGAGGTGGATATAGCACTACTAGACTTTCCGGAGTCTGATGCATTGACAAGTAGCTTGGGTCGTACTGAATGGTCTATTTTTTGAGAGATGTTTATTTACCGCAGGGCTGACCCTAGAGCCTCCCAGTTTGCTGCAACTCTTTTTTGGAGTGCCACATGGAATGTTAGTATAGTCATATTGAGGACCTTTAGCCAATATGTCTGTAAGGTCGTCCTGCTTATATGAAGGAGCAGGCCTTCTCCATTCTAGGACCCGTACAACTCTGGACATTAGGCTTCTGTATGATGCATCCGCATGATCAGACTGGTCCGGTTTCCAAAAATCTAGATCTGGGGAGGTGTCTAACACCACTAGCAGACTGTAGGGTGTCGTATAGCTCCATATCCCTGCCTCTTCTGAAATGAAGCATTCAGGGACATTCGTATCGTTATGAATACCAGGGTTATCCAATTTGAAGACTACTTGGAGGGGTTTCATCTAAGGTTTCATAGCCTTCATATATTGAGGTTAAGGTTCTGAAAAAATCATTTCCAGGTAGAGGTTTAAAATACTTTTCCTAACTTTGAGGCGAAGGCGTCGATGAATGCATAGTCTGCGTCAATGTTCTTTCATCTGTGTCAACAGTGTATGTCTGTGGCATCGACAGCATCGAAGCAGTGTCATTGGACCTGTGCTTTGAGGGACTTTACCCTCGACTCAACGGTTTCTTAGACGATTTCTCGTTAAGACTCTCGTGCAGTCCTAGGCTTATGACCCAGGCTCGAGGGCATGCAGGGTTTTGCCTTGGCTTCATGCTCGTCATCGACTGTAGCATGGCCATTTTTCTTATGTTTCGAAGGTCAAGACCTGTTACTTGAAGACTTCACACATTTTCTCCCTATAGCGTTCACACGCATATTTACAGGAGTATGTAGCCGCGCAGACTACACTCCTTTCCTGCGAGGAAGAAAAAGGAGGATGATCTATGCCTTCTTAGCGATTTTTTTGATGACGAATTGGAGTGTGTTTGCTTGTCGAGTGGGATAGATTTTGGGCCTTTATGAGGAGATTAATCTCTCGACTTGTGGGGTGACCCACATTTCAAAGGAATGCACAGTGATTTGGGGACAATCCTACCCATTGACAGTTTAGCTTTTTGCTCTTTTAAGGACTTACCGGTCATCGACTGACAGGATCGACAGTCGGCGGTCTTGTGCTCACGCCTAGGCACCATGTGCATATTTTATTTGTGTCCATGATAGACATTTTGGAGCTGTAATCTAGGAACTTTTTGAAGCCAGTCTTCGGAGTTGGAGTCGGAGACTTGGTCATCTCAAAACATCTGTCAAACTGAAACACGCTGCAATTCCCGAAGCAACCGCATCTGTGGAAAAACGGAACTGAAGCAAATGGGCGCTGCGCGTGGTATTTGTACTCGACAAAGTCAGCCGAGATGGGAGGCCCTCGAGGGAGATCAAGTTGACAGTCTTAAATCACAGCGCCCTCTGCGGAGAAGAATTTTGAAGCTGGAAACAAAGATATAAGATGAGGAATACGTCGGAGGACAATCCATAACAGCTTGTTTTTAACAACATTTGAGCCATTTAATGATCTTTACCAAACATTTCTAGTTCTGGGGCTTGTGCGTGACCTTTTGTGGCAAATTTTAGTCAAATCTAGCCAGCGAGTTAAACCCTATGAACAGAATTTTGCCAAGTCAATGCAAATTGGTTTTACCTTAACTATAAGGTGGGGTGACGCCCACCCTATAAAATACATATTCCAGCTCCCCACCCCCTCTATTCTCATGCCCCCACCCTCAACGTCTTCCAAAAAAAATATATATATATATTCTCAGGGCCTCTTTCCAATTCGATGTATTATGGTGCTGTTACTGCGACGGAAGGATCCCCATTTTGTTTTCTGCACTTTGCAACATGATGTGAGTGTTGGGGTAGAGAATGAATGGCTGTAGTGAGGGGCAGACCTCTGCGTGGTAACACAGAAAATATGAAAATATGCGTGTGCTATACCAAGTTGCTTACTTTGATTGCAAAAAGTTTGGGATGTGTATGTAAATTGACAAGTGAGGGTGAATTGCGCAAAATAGTGTGCCTCAAAAGCCAGCCTGTCTGTGAATAATGGAGAACTGCACATTATGCACTTTGCCTTTTCTTCACAGTGCCCCATTTTTCCGACTTACAAAAACAAAGGTTATATACCGAGTCAAGCACTAGAAACCCTGTTCTGCGTCAAAGGGTGACTGTTAAACTATCTGTACCAGGCGCGTCCCTTTTCAATGCAGATCTATGGTTTTGCATTTCTTCATCCCTTTCCCCTACCTCTATTTTCATTCACCCCACTGTTGGCTTCTTTTTAAAAACCAAATCCCAGACCCTACTTGCAGCACTGCGTTGTATTCTACCGTTTGTGAAAGTGGGATCTTCATTTTGTTCTCTGCATTCTGCAATATGAATGCAAGTTGGTTGCAAGGAATTAACGGTTTGTGGTGAGGTGGCATACCTCTAACGTGGTGCTACAGATTAATATTGTGTCTTTAGGTATGCAGGGAGTGTGCAAATGTGGGTAAGTTACCAGACAGAACTGAGCAAAAGATGTTTAGAATAGATTCATATGATGATCACAATGCAAGCACACAGAGGAGAAACGAGAAAGTCAGAAAACTCACATACCTCATGGCTCGCAGCGCCAATTTATATGCCAAGTCTGCATCATGAGGCAGCAATGCAGAGAACAGGTACTTGGCAAAGGTGTGCATGGGCACACTCTCTCGATGGATCACCTCACCAAGGCCGCTGAAGGGTCCTCCTGATCAATACAGAGCAAAGGTTAGCATGGAATAATTAAAATGGAAATCGGAATTTTGTCACACTGATGTCCGAGTTGGAAGGGTCAAGTTAGCGATCAATGCATCAGTGTGTCAGACATGAAGACCACATTCAAGCATCGGTTCTACTGCAACACAGCTCTGCCAAATGACAATAGTCCCTGCCAGTGATGCTTGCTATTCCACAGAGGGAGCAGCACCGTGCACATACACCACAATGCTATGCACATTGCCCCCTGGGTGGCATATTCTCTTTCCATCCAGGAGTTGGCATGCCTCGCATTTACATGTACTGTGCAGCTTCTAGCAGCCAGGGATTCCTATTATGCACCTGAATAAAAATGCATGTCGCGACTAGTACTTTTCAGTCGGTGGGATGGGCTGCAGAAGAGCCAGGTAAAATGAACCATATTACACAGCATTGCATGGAGATTGTTCAATAAATGGGGAGTGAAGGAAGAGCAGGGAGGATGGTGTCTAGTTGTGTGCCAAGACCTTTTCCTTATTGCAGAGAATATTGTACTGTATTAATCGACAAAAAGATCATTCCATGGCACAGAATATTGATATATTCAGGAATGTGGCAGCGAGTGCATAGGTGGAATGGAAGCACAATGGGGTCATCGGATTGTAGCAGCTATGAACGTTGGACAATATCTGGTAGGAATTTAACAAAAACAGTCCATATCAATACAATGAACTCTGGCAGCAAGGTGGGAATGCTGCTTTGGATTTTCTTGAAATCGGCTAGGGTGTAGCTTGCTTTCCAAGGCAATGCTCTTCGCCTAAAGTATTACCACAGCAGGTCGACATAACTAAATGTCTATATAAACTGCAAATGTATATTTAATGCCAATCCTGTAAATGTATACTCCACCTGTACCCACCCCCTGTAACTAAGTTCACCTCAAGTAACAGCGCCACGAGGCCCAGGGGCTGTTTGTGCACTATACAAATGTAAAAAAATAAATAAAAATGCTAACTAAAAGACTGTTGTGAAAAACCAAGAAAATATCAGATGCCAACAGCAAATAGGCTGAGCCACTAGACTGATTTCCTATCTGCCCATACCACAAACACACGCCTTTCCACAACCAAATTCCAATAGGATGGTGAAAGTAACTAGATGGATGAGAATTTGGCACATTAGGATAAAGCTCAGCAATCGGCATATAGTGCTTTGTGGCCTTTAAAATAAAGTTCAGAACATTGAGGGAGTCAGTCTAGCAGGACAAAATAGATTAATTGTCCGCTTAATAATGTGCTTTGTGGCGTTCGACTAACAAAGTTCATGCATAGAAAGACAATCATGGTGTGGCAATATCACACTTCAAAGCAGTAACGCTAATTATGGCTACATTCAAGAGGCCATTTCCAATCGTCATAGTATTATAGTCCTCAGGGGTCCCAAAATAATAGTTTGAAGACTCCTGTCAGCCGAGGAACAGCAGAGGTGCAATATTCTGAAAAAGAACACCAACACATAAGACCATGGAAAAGGATTGAATCCGGAGCATCCTGTCGAATGAGGTTTAGTCTGGTCACCACTTGACAGGCACTTGAGAAGGCAGGTGGGTGAAACTATGCCTTATTCAAAGGATCTAGTAACTTTATTTCAGCTATGTTATACTGTAGTTTACCCTACCCAGTGATATTAAGCTCATCTTTTAGCAGCCATTGCATTATAAAGTGAGCCCCCGATTCACCTTCCAAAAGCATATTGTAGTAGTACATAAACTCTGCACATGTACCAACATCATGGGTTGCTTCATTCCTACAAGTTCCTCCTTTCGGGTTGATCCGCTTGTCAGAGGCTACCAATAAATCTTATATCGAGAGCAGGCAGTCTGCAACATATGGCTTCCCATAGACCAACTACTATCAGCGTGCACATCTGGAGAGCCACAGGTTGCAGTTTTCATTACCATGTTCTGTGTAAAACAATGGCTCATCTAGCAACAGCATGCTACCAGGCCTTGTTGCCAGAATAGCTCTCAACCTCACCTTCCAATGGCAGTCTTCCCGAGGGAGCCCCCCGAACCCCTTAACCTTCCAGCAATAGGCTATACTACACATTATAGAGTAAACGCCCCGATTCACTCCCCGGCATCATACTCTAAGGCTCCATGCATTTGGACCACCCATTTTTCATTGCATTTTTTTTTTATTTTGACATTAACATTGAATCCATCAGCAAAATGCAAGGGCAAGCCACATCCTAATCCCCACACACCTCAAATCATGATGCATTTCCCCCAAACATTACACCTGTGCCATTTTATACAAATCTACATATTGCTAGAGAATTTGTTTGCAGTCGGTCTGCACTACAATCGAGACTGGGTACGTCTTGTAGTACACATTATCCATTCCCATAAACCATGGCTCACCTTCCAACAGCAATATGCTCTGTTTGCGCAGCGTTTGCACAAGTACTGCATCCAGCTCCAATTCCTGCAGACGAAGGATTATTTGTTCCTCATTGCGGCACACTTTATCTTGTGCATAGAGTCCTTCAGGCATCACCCTCTGCTGACCCATTCCCATCAGCGCTACCTCCAGTGCCAACGAAAGGTAGGATTCCACACTGTCCTCGGAGCCTGCAACGGAGACATGCTGATAGACTGGTGGCTTAGAGTCTCCCACATCTACAAAAGATAAAGGCAGTACAATCAGTACCAGTAATCGAGAAACGCATTCTCCTAATGCTTCCATCAGAAACGCCATATCCAAGCAAGTGGCTCCGCACCGGGCACCCAGTGTGGGCCATTAAAGGAGGCGAGATCTGGAAAAGGCACCACGTGGAAAAGAGGGACAAAGGAAATCTAAAATTGGTTTTCCTTTATACATAAAACAAAAAAAATCACCCAGGAATGTGAAAGTCCCACAAGCATTTCAATTACAGAATTTACAGAGAACATACCCAAGTTTAACTTCAAAAACGTAAGGTACCCTTCTTCACAGCAGGTGGGCCTGCTGCATAAAGAAAATCAGGAGACTAAAAAAAGAATAGAGTATGCTGTTACATAAGACGGTTCTCAGGGCAATTGTGGAATGAGTTGCTACAGGGTGCAGCAGTTGGTCATTTAATACTGCAAACGGAACTGGCTGCCTTCCAAACGAAAACCAGAAAGAAAATGTAAAACTTGACTGAATCACAGAAAAGAGGCCTCTCATGGCTACCTTGAAAAAAACTCAAGCTCGCATTACTGTTGGCTGCATTTTCATTTGGTAGTTTGCATTATTTCCAATAGGTTGAGACCATGCTCTTTAATACCTTTAGTGCCAACGTACAGTCTACAAGCAGAGGTATAGATTTCAAGCTGTAAGCTACTAGACTGGTATAGTTACCGGCTCTCATTTCTCCACATGCAAACAGCACACCATTTCTTCCTAGCCAAGTATAACTCGTCAAAGGCAATTTCAAGGCCTAGTCTACAGACACTACTTTTCTTTCCAGTCTATAAAATACTATGGGTCTGGCTTTGAATGCATCCAGCATGACCGCAAACGTTCCTGTGGCACTCATTAAGGTCTATATGCTCAGTAGCAAACACGCAACTGAGTATGATGTAGGTGGTTCATCCTGACTTACAAAGTCTCAGAGGGCTTCAGTGACCTATCCGCTGACACAGAAAAATCGGCTACTGATTTAAGGTTACCAAAACTGCTTTTTTTGTGCGACATTGGCTTCAAATATGGCAAAAACTTTCAAAGTCTAGGTAGCACCCCCAAAAAGCCAATTGAACTAAATATCTGAAACCCGGGTTTGGTCATTTTCACATTACAACAAAGGTTAGTGGATGATCTTTAGAAGTTCAGGGGGTAATATCAAGAAACAGGTTTACAACAAGCTAACATACAGTCCCAAGAAAAAACATGTTCTGTTATAGCTCATAACCAAGATGTGCAAGGTTATAAACCGCATCAACAACAAGGACATCCTTGTAGGATCATTCAAGTGATAATGCCTTCAACTAGGTGGTCTGTTCAGAAGTGAGGAAAAGTTGGGAAAGAGTTGAAGCATCTCTTAAAATGCACTTTTGTCCGGTTTCTAACAACCTACTGAAACAAGCTTCCAGTTCAAGGGCCACAGATCAGTCAGCCATCACCCTGCCAAACTGGCACTGAATATGAGAAATACTATTACAGAGCGAAAGACAATTTGGACAACCTTAAAGAGTGGACCCTAAAATACCCATGAGGTTCTGCATAAGCAGACATTCTAAAATGTACGGACAGTCATTTTCCAAGTCAGTGTTTAAAATGTATGTCGCTTTCGCACCTGCGGTGTCCATGCAGTTCTCATCTTCAAAACGACATGCTTCAGTCAAGGTGGTAAATAGACAGCCCATGGGGTCCAGTGGGTGTCCCACCCAGCCCTCCAGGTTGGTAATGGATGTTGCACTTCTCTGTAGCAACTCTGGGGAAGGGAGTGGTGGGTTAGAAGAAAAATTAAGAAAGTTAAGCATACTGATAACTGAAACCGGTTCAACCCCTACGCTCCCAGGTTCAGTTGTATCACACATAAGGTATGAATTACAGGGGCAAACATTTGTTTGCCAGATACCCCAGTTCACTTGTGAATTTCTTTTCTAGATACTTATAACATAAAACAAGCATTTACAGGTAATCATAGGTTCAAATGTAAAGCAGGCAGCATCGCAGAAGAACGCATCAAAGTAACCTTCTACCACAGTAAACAATTTAAATGGGTTAAATGGAAGAAAAATATTTTAGTGATCCACAAATAGGTTGCAGAAGCTGCTGCTCAACAGAATCAACATGAAACAGGCTTGAATAAAAAATAACTCACTTGGCCATAGTCTACCTCTTGGACACTGTAGGCCATTTCTTTACTACTCACCAAATATGTAATTTGGTCAAGTAATCTCTACAGTCTATCAACCGTAGAGATTCTCAAAACACCACATATACATTTAGACTTTACAGTCTAGAGGTACATGTGTATACAGCAGACCTATGAGTAGGTGATTGATGGATTCATGTGAAACATAGACAAATCAGTGTGAAGAGTGCTACAGTGTGTGAAAATATTTAGAGATGGAGAAAAACTTGGATAGCAGGGACAGCTGGAGCAAGGAGTGGGGGAATGAGTGGGTGAGGTGTCCACGAAGAGCGTCAGCAGCAAGGTAAAGCTTGGGGACCCTGGGCAGTGTTGAGGGTGATAAAGGGGAGGGTTTAGATTTCCACATGCACTATTCAGTAAGAATAGTTATGGCAGGTTTGGATAAGTCCACTAGAGACCAACCACGTTAATTGTAGTCGTTCTGAAGCTTGCTCTCTCTTAAGATAAAGGGCACTTCCCAGTAATAGTCTTTTTGAAGTTTATCCTTTTAGTCCCATGCGATGCAGAGTTCACCGTCTAGTGGTTGGGCCCGAGTATTAAAGTAATCGCTAAAACAAAAGGTTAAGCATGGAAGAGACGTGTCTGCAATATAATCTCTGTATTGCATGTACATACTACCGAAAACGCTTCACCCAGTCTACTCCCTTTGCAGATTCTTTATTTTACGACATGTTTAAACTCTTAATAGGCCAAAATCTAAAAACAAAACAAACGTACCCTATTTTCTGTAACCCTCTGCAAGCAGGGTGCATTTGACCAAAATATTGCTGCAAATGTTTCTTTTTCAGTGTTCAAACCAGTTCTAGAGTTGCTCGGGAGGATGGCTAAGGGGCAACGTGCTCGCCTTGGAAGTAAGACGACAGAGCACCACAGGTTCGATCCCAGGCCCGCGCTTAGAAACCTCTGGGTATTAAGCGCGTTATAAATAACCTATCATACCATATCATATCATTAGCAGGGTTTCCCTCTTGCTGAGTGTGTGGTTGGTACAGTATTCAATCTATTGCTTACTGCTGCCTGCGTTTCCTCTTAATCTGCTTGTGTATATATGCAGTAGTGTTCAGGGGAAGTATCTTTGAACGCAAGGTTGGAACCTAGCATATGGTGCCTAGTGGCACATTAGCTATGAATGCAATTTTAGCGATGTTACTCTTTTGAGTTGGTTCTTGGATTAGAAAGAAGCTGGTTAGATCTGATGCACTGATCCATCCATCTGTCTAGTCCTACAGGTCCTGGGACTTGAGAGGTGACAGACAGGCAGTTTTAGTGCATAAGGTGGGTGGCTGCTTTTCACACAGGAAGTATCAAAATGAAGTGGGCAGTTTGATGTGTTGGTAATGACAATGAATGTAGCTTGTATCCCACGGTATGTGAAACAAATGTGCTTAACTGGTTTTCCCTTACGTGAGGGCTGTGCCTTTTCAAAATGAAGTGAAGGTTTGGGCTGTAATGAAGGGTCTGATGTCTGAACCTTTGGTTAGAATCCTCATGAGGGTTCTTGAAATGCATCATCTAAAACCAATCAGGAGGAGTAAGACTTTTTGGAGCACTGCTTGGGCTCGGTTTTAAGTGGAAGAGACCATCTTTGGAAGATGTAGCTGGAAATTACAGAAACTTCAAGCATGCTCTTTCCTAGAGAGTATTCAAATAGCATACAGAAGAAGAAATGGGGTAAACTTTATTTTTGAAGGGCAGGGATTTGGACCTTCAGTAATTGAGGATTCGCTGGTAAGTGAAGCAAAGCATCTACCTTGTGATTTTCTTCTTGAACCGTTAGTGCAGTGGGTTAGTATGGATCCAGAAGCACAACACTTGGGGCTGTCAGGAATTACAAGCATAGCTGCTCTTGGCACCACTAGTAGTGGCGCGAGCCAGAGTGGGCAAGTTGTTTTATATTACTAGTTAGAAGAGTAATGCCCTTGCTAGCCAGTAAATAGGCAGTTTCAGGAGCTCTCTACTGAACGGGTGGCCACGTTGTTCAGAGAGGTGCCACAAGATCTGACTGAGGTTGACATTAGTGATCGGGACAAAGTGGGATATATCTAATAGTAGTGCTTTGAATGGGCCAGCTCTAACTGGCCCTCAGTACCTGCACTTTATTTTTGGCCATAATGAGGGCCAGACTATTCCAAGCTCGAGAAGCGTAAAGGTACTTCATACTATTGCCATTGTCCCACATTTACTTGTCCCAGCTCTTGTTTTCCATTTTTGTCCTGTAAAAACAGGAAAGCACAGGAATGTACATCAGCTCTCCCTGAAGTTTTGTTAACAGGGGGAATGGAGAGGGACTATTGTCCATTTAAAACGTGTGATGGGGTGGGAAGCATACCATTGCATGGTGTGTACAATAAAGACTCTTGCAGGTGACATTACATTGGGTTGCATTTTCTTACACTGTGAAAACAGTTTTATAAATGTATACTTTCGTAGGCTTTTACTGCCATCTTCTAATCAGGATGGATAAAACAAAGTTTTAATCTATTTTTGCTCAGCATGTGTCAACTGATTTATATAATGAGTGCACTTGTCTAAGCTTTGGAGGATCTGGTGCAGCTGTCCGACCAAGGTGGAGTGGGGGCACTGATTTTATTAGATCTTCTAGCTGTGTTTGAGAGAATTGATAACTGCATCCTATTGGAACGCCCCGCCCTAGCTGGTATCTCCAGCCCGGTATTTATCTGGTTTTCTTCTTTGTCATAAAGGGCACAAACAATCTTTTTCCTTTTCATTCAGCCCTGTTCCTGTGTCTTGTGTTATCCCCTATTCTTTATAATTTAATGTATATGCTATGCATTACTTACCGTAAAAGCATTTCTAATTATGGTATCTGCTTAAATTCACATGCTGTGCATATAGTCCGACATCCAGTGGTAACCGCGGAGTATTGCATCTCGTCTTTCGAGGATCGAAAGGGGACATCGACATGGGCATGCCTGTAACACTATCCCTAACTTGACGTGTAGTGTACCCAAGATCCCTCACGCATCAAGGTCCCTCTAATTGTATTTTTTCTGCCATGAGGGAGCCTTATGACTATCGTGAGCGAGTACATAAAAGAAAGTAGTAAGACGTATATGTTCCTTCTACCTGAGCAGCGAGGAAGGGTGGGCGCATGTAAATCTAAGCAGATACAATCATCAGAAATGCTATTACAGTGAGTAATGCATAGCTTCAGATGCTTGTTAATCTGCTTAGAATCACATGCTGTGCATAGACTAGCGAGCAGTACCCAGAGTTGGAGGTGGGTTGTGAGAAGGAACAGTAGAGAAAAGATGTCTTAATACTGCTTGTCCCACCTGGGAATCAGCTCTAGAGTGGGCATCTAGACAGTGTTTTGTAAAGGTGTGAACAGAACTCCAGGTTTCCGCTTTGCAAATGGACTCTAGGGGAACATTTGCAATGAAAGCTATGGAAGCCACCGTGCCGCAAGTAGAATGTGCTCTAGGCTTGAAGGACAGTTCTCTCTTAGCAACAGAGAAACAGAGTGTGATGCAATTGGCAATCCACCGAGAGAGACAGATCTCCTCTACCAGCTGCCACTGAAACGAAAAACTGGTTAGTCTTTAGTGGTCTAGTTCTTTCCAGATAAAATATGACTGCCATCTAATGTATGTAGGCTTCTTTCGGCCACGTTATTGGGGTTCTGAAGAAAGTAGGTAGTTAGATTGATTGGTTCACCTGGAACTTGGAAATACATTTAGGCGCAAATCAAGCGTGCGTGAGCAGAACCACCTTATCTCTGGACTGTAACAAAAGGGTCTAGAACTGAAAGAGCCTGTAGTTCACAAACTCTTATAATAGAAGTGATAGCTACTAGGAAGGCTGTCTTATAGGTAAGATCCTTGAGGCTTGCCTTATGCATAGGCTTAAAAGGAACCCCCCCCCCCCCCCCCCCCCCCCCCCAAGTCTAGTCAATAGCACATTTATGTCCCACCTGGGAGTCTGGTTAGAAAGGGGGAATGAATCCTTTTAACCCATTCCATGAAAGCCTTAACTGGTGTTTTCCACCACAACACCTTCTGTAGTGATGTAGTCTAGCCTGAGAGAGCAGCTAAGTGAACTTTCACAGAATTAAAAACCAGGCCCGAGTCTAGTGAGTCAGGTACAATACAATGTGTGTAGGAGTGCAGTCAATTGGATTGACGCCCTTGAATTTACACCAGATAAAGCGCTTCCATTTACTGTAGTAGCAATATCGAGTGTTAGGTTTTCTGGCCTCCGTAAGTATGTCCATGCATCTCTGAGGAAGTTGGAGATGCCCCAACTCTGACCTCAGGAGCCAGGCCGCTAAGTTCAGAGTTTGCAGGCATGGGTGCAGAGTTTCCCCCCTGTCCTGAGATAGCATGTTGTATGGGCAAGGCATCTTCATTGGAGGAGATGGGGACAGCTCCATCAGGTGAGAGGACCAGGGTTGGCAGGCCAACAAATATCATGGTGACTGGTTCCTGGTGCATCTTGTGCACCATCTTGTTGATTAGGGGAGGAGTCCAGGGAAACGGGTAAACAAATTTCCCCGACCATGTTATCCAGAGACCGTTCCCCTTGGATCAGTTCTGGGGGTACCTGAAGGCGTAATCTTTGCATCGAGTGTTCGAGCGTTGCAAACAGGTCGAACTCTGGCAAGCCCCATTGTGCGAAAATGTTGGAGACTGTCTTCATGTAGTCGCCATTTGTACTATACGGGCAGTGGGAAGTCTCTGCTGAACACGTCCGCGAGATGATGAGTTCCCCTGGAACGTGTTGGGACAACAGGAACATCCTGTGGTGGAGAGCCCATTTCCAGATGTTCTGGGACAGCTTGGATAGCCCTGGAGAGTGTGCCCAATTGCTTGTTCAGGTAGTACATGGCTGTGGTACTGTCCGAGTATCAGGACAGTCTTCCCCAGCAACTGTGTCTGAAATGCTTCCAGTGCTTTGAATACGGCGAATAGTTCCAAAAGATTTATGTGGTTGGATGCTACATCTGAAGACCACACGCTGTGCGCCGTCTGCTGATGCAGGTGGGCCGCCTCTACCCCGTGAGAGATGCATTTGTTGAGAGTGGCTTCTACTGCGGGGGTGGTGAAGGTCTTCCCCCTTCAAGAGGTTTTTCCTCGACCACCGCTGCAGAGAAAACAAGGGCTTGCGAGACAACCACTAGATCGTCCCACTGTCCGCTGGCCTGTGCCATTGGCTGTTAAGCCACTTTTGCAGGACGCCATCATTCCTAACAGTCGTATGGCTTTGCGTACCGTTACCTCTCGACCGGCTACATACTGAGGGATCTAAAACAGCAGGTTTTGAACCCTCCCCGTTGAGAGGGAAGATTAGGCAGTCGTCTGTCTGAATTAGAGCCCCTAGAAACTGCTTGACCTGACTGGGGTCTAGGCCGGATTTCTTGTCGTTGATGGAGAATCCCAAGCTGAATAAGAGGTCCATCTTCTTTTGAGTGTTGGACAGGCATGTTTCGTAGGAATGCCCTGTTATGAGCCAGTTGTCGAGGTATGGGTAAACTGGGATGAGTCCCTGCGCAGGTGCACTTCTGCCACTGCCAGTACCTTTGTAAACACCCTTGGTGCTGAGCAATCCCGAAGGAGAGAACTTTGAACTGATAGTGCTTGTGCTCTATCCTGAACCTTCGGTATTTTCTGTGCGGCAGCAACATTGAAATATGAAAGTATGCATCTTTCATATCCAATGTTGCCATGTACTCCCCTGCAACAGCAGAGGAGTTACCTCTTGCAACGTGACCAGACGAAACTTGAGGTTTGACAAATTTGTTCGCTGGGCGCAAGTCTAGCACAGGACTCATGGTGAGATCCTTAAGACGAGAGCCGCCCCCTCTCTGTTGAGAAGGGCTTTGGGTAATCAGAGTCATGTTCTGTTTTGGCTGTCTCAAGTGCCTCATCCACGGCTTTACCAAACAAGTTGATCTCCTCAACCGGCTTGTTTATTAAGGATGCTTGTGTTTCAGGCTTAAACCCAGAGTTTCTTAACCAGGCATGCCGTTTAAGAAGGGTGCCCTGGGCCAAGGTCCTTCCCACTATTTCAACAGCGTCCAGAGTGTTAAGAATGTTGTGGTTGACTTGCTTGCCTTCCGATACAATCGCAAGCAGACAGGCCCACGCTGGTTCAGGGACCTCTTTATGGCCCACTTGCAGCAGGTTCCACTGTACATCTGAAAAGCTAACCAACAGTGTGGTGTTGGCTATTCGGGTGGAGAATGCTGCAGCTGTCGTAACCCTCTTCCCCAGTGCGTACAACTTTTTGCATTCCTTATCAGGCGGCGCCTCACCTGTAGACAGGGGGACGCCCGCCCTTTTTTCGTTGCAACTACCAGGGAATCAGAAGTGGCATGCCCCCTAATGTAAAGAAGTTCTTTAGGAGATGGGAGAAACTTCTCCACCCTGGGATTAACCGCCCTGGTCAGAGCTGCTGTTAATAATGAAGGAGCCAGACGTCTCTTAATAGAGTTCCGTAATGGAATGGCCCGACTAGCAGGAGGTTTTTCCTCAACACAGCCTCCTGGTGGCGATATGGAAATGATTCGGCAGCCTTCTTTAAGATGGCGTTAAACGCCATCTGATCTTCCACAGGTGAGGCCTGACGGGCTGGTGTGGTAGGAGGGGAATCCACATACAGAGCGTCAGGGTCCGGGGTAGGAGAAGGGACGACCAAGGTTGATCATCAACCGGATGGCTGTCTTCCCAATCCTCTATGGGATCAGCAGGTTCATCAGTAGGGTCCCCAAAGGGATCATCCTGTACATAGGGATTTATAGGAACCTCATCAGTAAGGTCAAACATTTTCTTCATGAGGATCCTCAAAGGTCCTCTGAAACTTGGCCATAGGCATACAATAAATCTCCTCACGAGGCCTCTTGGGAGTGAACCTCTGAGAATTCAACTAATTTCTCCGGCCTCTTCATGCACCCCTCAAACTTCTCTCTGGTCAATGATCATGTACCAGAGGCGTCCAGGGGAGGAAAGGGTTCTTCCTGACTATTTTCCTCTCTTGAACGTCGAGAATTTTACCCTAAAGTCTTGGATAAAGACAAAGGGCTCTCAGAGTACTCTTTGAGGCTCTGGGTGTTGTGACGTGTCTTAAGACACGTCTTTAGGCCGTTCCTTCTGTTTCGACTGTTCTTTAAGTTTCACCACCGAAGCGATCCTCGCAATACTATCACTGATGCTCCGGGTTACAGGGAGGTGTGTAGGAAGAGCCAGCGGCTGCACTGTGGTTTTCGGCACACCCAGGGCCTTAAGCGGTGTCAGCGCTTTCTTTTGATGCATCTCGATGGCCATGTGTGTTTTGGTGCTAGCGCCCTTCCTATTGGATTGCCCGGACGCATGCTGCTGTTGCGGGGTCGGCTGCTGATCATCAAGGTCAGCGGACACCGCAGAAATATTCGGCGTGTCCTTTGCCGCTTTGGAGTGTTTCGATTGTACCGCCGAAGCAGAACCATGAATTATGTGCTTTGTGTGGTAATCAGGTGCGTCCCTGTCACAGGGATGTACAGTCCCCATAGCAAAACTCACGTCGTGCCTATCGGAGCGTAGGACGGACGCTGCAGAGCGAGAACTCTCTGCCGTTACGTCAATGGCTTCCTGAGTGGAACCATGGTCATACACCAACCTCTTCATCACACTCAGAGGCTGGGGAATTACTCTCGTCCTGCGACATACCGTACACCGCCCACTGCTTCAAACAGCGCTCAATAGATTTGGGACGGAGGAGCTTCGAAGCAGCACAGGACGTCTCATTGTGACTGAGGGGAAGACAATTATTGCATCGGCAGTGCTAGTCTACCACGGATATTTTGCCTTATAAGAAGGACAATCTGTAGTCCTGTCCATAGCACAGGATTACAATAGCGACCGCAAACCCAAGGGAACAAAGGTGAAAAGGAAAGTCATTCTTCAAAAGAATGACCACCCTGACCCCACTCTCCCTACTATACAGGCCGGCCAGAAGGCCCCGCTACGTGGTCGGCAGCGCCGACCGGATCAACAGCCGTCGAAGTTCCGTAATTGGCAGTCATCAGCGGTGGCACAGGAATCAACCGCCGAGAGGCGTGACAATAAGAACAAATGACCGAAGGTCGAGAATATAACATAGCAATGTTTTATGAAGAGCTCTGCATTAAGGCGACCAGTTAGCTGGGCAGAAAAAAAACTATCTGAGGTACCTCGATGCACGAGGGATCTTGGGTACACTACATGTCATGTTAGGGATGGTGTTACAGGCACCCCCATGTCGACGTCGCCTTTCGCTCCTCGAAAGACAAGATGCAATACTCTGCGGTTACCACTGGAATTTGGACTTTATGCACAGCATGCGATTCTAAGCAGATTAACAAGCATCAGAAATATAACCACTGGTTGGCAGGGAAGGATCCTACGGAAGGATGAAGGGCACATTCCACCAGGGGAATGACTACCTCTACAGCCCTGCAAAGGGGAGTCCCAATAAAAAAATTTGTGAAGTGGTACTTTCTGGTCAAGTTCTCATTTACCCCCATATTAGTTTCTGGTGTTTCCCAATTCGTCGCCACCCTTTTCTGCAAAGCAACATGAAATGGTAGTATGGAATCCGACTGAGGACCCTTATCTAAGATGTCTGTTAGACCATCTTGTCAGAACAACGGAGGTCTCCTCCACCTCATGTAGTCCACTACCTTGGACATGACTTGGCTGTAGAACGCATCTGCATGCTCCACAGCCTCTGGTCCCCCGAAATCCAAAGCAGGTGAGGTGTCAACTTCACTTGCAGTCTATCAGTTGTCATAGAGGTCCCTCAACCAGAACTCCTCTGCAATAAAACCCAGGAACATTTGGCGTACCAAATTGGAAGCCAAATTGTGCCTCTTCACCAGACAGCTCATTCTCTTCATAAATGGAAGAAAGACTTAAAATAGTCTTTCCTGGGTAGTGGTACATATGTTTTCTCAGGAATGGGGGGAATTTGCAAATACTGGGTTCGACACTGGAAGAGTCAGCGAAACTCTTCATTGGCACTGTAGATTTTACTGGGGCGCTCAACGTTGATGGCGCAGCTGGCAATGATGGCGCAGCTGATGTCAAGGGTTTGGCTGGCAAAGGCGCCACCAGCATCGAAGGTGTCAATGGCATAGACTACCTCGACTTATGCTTCCGGCTCGACTGATCCTTTGATGAGACTTCTTCATCCCGGGTTCGAGGGCGTGCAGGAATTAGGTTGAGCCCTTTCCTTCCCAGCTTCTTTCGAAGGCGCAGTAGGATCATGGCTTGGAGGCAGTTTTTAAAATATTCGGAGCATCTCTGCTCTGAAGGACTCCCACTTGGCCGGAGTGGACTTTTTGGTTGGGCAAAAAACCCTCTCGGGGCAGCTGTCTGCCACGAAGTCGACTAAGCCGACCTACAGTGCCTTCTCTTTGACTTCAAGGACTGAGTGGTGGGAGCCACACCTCAAGCTCAACCACTTGGCTTTCTTCCCCTGAGGAGTCGCTTCTCGACTCGAAGGTTTCTTGGCCGGGGTAGGAGATTTAGGGATTCAACCTACCTTCAACTTCCCCTTACATTCCTTCAAGGCCTTTCCAGTCAGACTGGCACTGGGAGCAGTCTGAGGTGTTATGGTCCGCCTCGATGCACCACAAAGATTCGACCCACAATCCCAACAATTTTTGAACCCGGTCTTCAGGGTTGTCTGTGTCGAAGAAGACATTTCGATTTCTCAAATTAATGAAGTCACAAAAGTGAAGAAGTGCGCTCTATTTTTCGAAGCTAAAAATGTCGCGGAAAAACAGAACTGAAGCTAACGGGCGCTGCGTGTGCTACACATGCCTTCAATTACATCCTCGATATGGAGGCCTTCGAAGGACATTGAGTCGACACATAGCGCCCTCTGCTGAAAAATTTTATCCAAAGCAGCTGAAGCTATAGCTTATATATCAAAGATGAGGAATAAGTGAGAGGACACAATCCATTCGAAACATACAACTTTATGCACAATGTTATGATATTTCCTTAACAGTCCTCCCCCGGCCCCCATTGCCCACACCACCCTGTACAATTAAATAATGACATTCAACTAGTCAACAAAACATAAAAACTCAAATACTAAAGGCTACAGCTCGGAACTTCACAGTGGCTAGGGTTCAGATCACTGTCCCTCCCCCCCTTCAAGTCTAGCCAGACTTGTCAGGGATCGGCCTCTCGGGTCTACACTCCCCCATTTCAGGATAAAGATTCCCCACTCAAGATGAAACGATTCCACACAGTCGTTGACCATTGCTGACAGTTTATCATATGTGATTATGTCCCAGGGCTGGTTCATCTGATCGTTCACGGAGGGTGTGGACTTCTCTTTCCACTTCTGGGCTACGGCCACTCTCCCTTATCTCAACCTAGCTTCACTCAGTTTTGGGACTCTAGGTTCATTACTATGTTCACCTGGAAGTCCCCCACCCTCCAACAACACGGGATGTGCCAGGCATGCAATACTTTAAAGTTGTGTTCCATTGCAGAAGTGTATAGGTTACCACTAAACACAAGTTTTAATATCCTACTCCAGGTGGCATCTGAGAATTCCCCTCCTGCCTGTTATACGCCGGGATGCTTGAAGGTCTGCCACCCTTCTAAATCTGCTGTAACCATCACCTTATATAGTTTGAAGAGTACTCCCTTTCTAGAGGCATCTTCGTTGAGGACTTGTACGAAGGGGGTCGTGAGATCTTAGGGTGCCACTTTGGTTCCAACATAATTCCCTTCAACTGAAAATACTCAAATACACTCAGCAAACCCGCTCGCATTACCTACCGTCTGGGGTTCGTATTTCAGGACCTGCTCAGAGAATAATTGTCCTCTCTCCAGGAAACATCCGAGATTTTAATTTCCTTCCTGGTTGTATGGCTTCTATTTCCCCCCATTATTTCCTTTTCTTGCTCCGCGCTCTCACTTTTCCTCCTGGCTCCGATGCCCATTAGGACACCAAGAATCATAGCCTTGAAGATCTCCCAAACAGTTGGGACCCCTGTTTCGTCGTTATTCAGTTGAAAGAATTTCCTGATGGCCCCCAGCAGAGTTAGGCCAAGTTCCTTATCTTTTAACAAGTCATTACAGGACCATCTACCATTCTGTTTTCCCTTGACACAATCTCCCAGGGTGACTAACCCCAGGTCATGGTCAGACCACAGTATGACTTCCGTGGTTGTTCGCAACAATGTTTCGTAGGGAGCTTTCAATAAGGAGATAGTTTATTCTAGAGAAAACATTATTAACTTTCGAGTAATAGGTGAATGGGGGATTGTGGCCCCGAAACCTAGTGAAGGAGTTCACCACACCCAATTCCGTATTAATTTGCTGAAATTGGAGAGCTCTCCTGTATTCCCCTTGGGACACCTTATAGGGTTCACTTTTCCTGTCCGGGTCCAAGAGCATTTTAAAATCAGCCCCTATAATCAAAGCGCCTGCCACAAATGTTTGAATCTTAGTCTTCACTGCATCCCAAAATTGTTCCCAACCTTCATTGGGGGCAGTACAACGACACCAGTGTTACCAGATTACCTTTGATCGCCCCCTTTACCATCACAAATTGTCCCCTCAATCTGTCATCTCAGCCCCGAACACGAAGTTCAGTTTACTAGCCACTATAATTGGCACACCTTGCTTTTTGGAGGGGTTTGAAACAAAGTATACCTTATCTATCGATCTTGCCTTCAACATTGGTTCCATTGCGCCTCCTGTGGGAACATAACCTCTAGCTTTAGGGCGGTTAAATTTGCGGATTGTTAAATATCTTATTCAGGGAATTTAACCCTCCAACATTCAACAAATCCAATGCCATAGAATTAGCTGAACTAAACGTTTCGACCGATTAAGAAATCAAGGACGCTGTTTAGCATTTCCATTGCTCTGACTGAGCCTTAAAAAGGTCACCATTGTACCCAGTATAGCAAATTTTCAGCAGAAATATTTGAAAAGACTTCGACTACTTCGGTATCCCTGCAAAACCTCCCCCCCCCCCCAATCAACCCCAACTACCCGCCCGTACCTGGGCGCCTGGACTCCTAGCAACATTCTAGATATTGCCGGGCATGACCACCAAGAGCTAACCCCCCTCCTGGTTCCCGCACAGGCTTTCCTTTAACATTACGACTCCCCCGAGGGCCCCCTCCTACCTGAACCGGCACACTCCCCAGGTTATGCACACATTGGAGTAGCAGCCTGATGTCTTTTTCAGTCCAGCATTCATAATAACTGATCATTTGTGAAAGGCTTGTGAGACCACTCTGCCCCACATTGACTTCGTCTGTTTGGCTCACGAATTAAGGAGTGTGAAAATACCACCAGCGACCATTCATGCATTGGCAAGCTCACTCACACCAACAAATACATTAGCACCACCCTCCCAGATTACATTGGAGGTTTCCGAAAGCAGATTTAGTTTTTGTGACTACCTCTGGCTCGGCAACAATCTGCAGGGCATTTGCTTTGCACAGTTAAGACACTAGTGCTTGAAAGCTTGAGACCCTCCGGGCTCTGCCACGTCCATGCGGGAGATGGTGGATTCAGTTTCTTAAACTTGCGAAAACCCTTGACTCGCCATCTTTACCCCAGGTCCTCTCCTCCCTGAACCAGTTTCCGACTCCTCCCCTGTAGGGCGTTGTGCGGGCCCTGGAAGTTCTTCCCCGAGCAGTTCCCTGGTAATCTTGCTGATATCCTCCATGGTCAGTCTGTATTTGGCTCCCTCATTCGAGCACCAGGGAGAAGGGGAAGCTTAGCTTCATGGATACCTCACTCCCTTTGTGGAAAGCAATTTGGTCAGGGGGGCACAGAGACAGTGTCTGGTCAATGTGAACGCGTAGAGATCCTGAGAGATAGTTATTTGCGAACCGGACTCATTTTCCTGGCCTTGCCTAGAATGTTAGCCTTTTTGTAGTAGTGAAATTTGGCCAGGATAGAGCGTGGGCCTCTGGCTCCACCTCCCACCCTGTGTGCTCCGATGATAGTGGGCTCCATAGTGTTATCTTAATTAAACATCTTCTTAACAACTTCACTTATTGCTCTTATATCGTCACTTTCAGTATTCAACACTCTGGGAATCCAAAAAACCTGAGGTTATTACGCCGTTCTCAGTTTTTGAAATCATCCATCCTCAGCTTAACGTCTTCGTCCCTTCGCCCCAACTCCGAGAAGCACACATCCATTTGGATTCCAGAATCTTGACTGAGGTCTGGTTGGCTTCCAACCCCTGACTTGTCTAATCCATATTGTCATCTTAATTACCAAGCCCATTCAGACTGTGACCAACGTCTGCTCGTAAGCCCCTTATTTCCTCTAACAGGGCCACCATATCCTTTTTCATAGACCTGTCGTCGTCTGCCATTGTGGGGTTGGGGGATGTTCCGGTCTCGGAGGGAGGGACTGTGCTGTGAAATGGTATTTCTGGAGCGATTGTTGCCAGTTCATGGGATATTGCGGGTGCGACCACCTGGATCTGTGTTGGGGGGGGTGGCAGGCCTACTCACTTCACCACAATGAAACTCCAGCTCCAGCCCAGGGTACTCCCTCACCGGTGAACCAAGTGGGGATCCACATCGCTTTGGCTGGCTGTGCTTAAACCAACAACGCTGCCATGCTGAGGTGCAGAGTCACCTATTCCTCTATCAGAATGCCACGACGACCTTAGACTATATCTGCTAAGGGGGAATCACATTGGTAGCTCCTCCAAGGGTTCCTGGGGACCTTTGTCCAGGTGTGCCCCCCTCCACTGGGAGCACTCTGCCTCTTTGCACCCTTTAGCGACAGGCAGCCTGGGTCTCCAATTACCTCGTCCACTTGGCTCATCCGGGCAGTTGCAGGAGGGCGTCTGGTCCACTGCTGGGGTCCCCCTACCCCAGCTCTGCTGGTACTCGCAGGCACTTTTCCCATTTGATTATTTGTATAGCGCCTATAAACGAAATGTTTCAAAGCGCTTCAAGGAGGGAGGGAAAATGGGAGAATAGTTAAATTCTCCCAAATCCTTGAAACAGTTCAGAATGTGAAAAATAACTATCAAATCATAACAGATAGTACAAGTGCATGGAACAATAAGGGAGAGGGAGGAAGAAAGGAGACAAAACTAGCAGTAACATTACTATGCCTGACGACACTTGTTTCAGTGCAAGAGTGACAAGAGGAGGGGAGGTGTGGGCGAGATGAGAGAAGGGGTAAGGAAAGGAACAAAACAAGTAATTATCATTAAAGGTCAACAACTGTTGAAGATCGTGCTGGGGTGGGAGGATAAAACAAAACAAGATGGGAAAGGGGGGACAGACAAGCTGTGATCAGACGGCAAGGGACCGATGATAAGACTAAGTGCTGAGATATCGTTTAGAGGAGAAAGGGGGGGGGGGACAAGACGGCTGCAAAGACAGGCAGCTACGAATTACTATGCCTGACGGCAATTGGGGTACTGCCGGAAATTGACAGAAGTAAAGAAAGGGAAGGAGGGGAGGAGGCGGTGAGGGAGAGGGAGGGGAAAAAAGGAGGGGGGCAAGAAGGGGAGAGTGGAGGCAAGAGAAACACAAGGGGCAAAGGGACCCAACAGGGGGCAGGGAGTGGGACTAGGCACTGGCAAGGGGACAGGGGGGACATGGAAAACGGACATGGAGACCCTGGCGAGGGGCAGGGGGGCCATGGAGACACTGGCAGGGGGGCCATGGAGACACTGGCGGAGGGGCAGGGGGGCCATGGGGACACAGGCGGGAGGCAGGGGGCCATGGAGACACTGGCAAGGGGCATGGGGGCCATGGAGACACTGGCAAGGGGCGGGGGGGGTGAGAGGGACAACTCACGTAACAGAGGGGTGGCCAGGGGTAGACAGAGCCCCATTGTGGGCCTTATCTGGGCCGGCTCCCACCTCCCGGTTGCTACAATTGGCTGAAGGCCAATGCAACCAATGGGATAGGGGGCAGGGGCTGGCCCAAATTCAGGAACAAGCAAATTTCAAATGGCTTGTTGTTCAATTGGCAGTCTCTGGATCCCCACACGACTGAGGGCTCTTCTAGGTTGTTCTGTAATGTGAGGGAGAGCGGCCGGTGACCCACAGTGGGACAAAGCATCTCCCACATGAAGCTTACTTCAGCACGGCGGTCCCCACTATTGGGATGCCTCCTCCCGCGGCTGCTCTGCAGGGTCAGGGGGCAAGAATGCCACGGTCGCCGTTAAGGTAGCAGTCACTGGGCTGCTGGCACTCCGTCCCTCACTCCTTTCAGCAGGACCTGGAGCCTGTGAATCCTCAGGACTCTCTCCATATAGGAATGCTCCTCTTGTGAAATCGAGCCGGCGGCGACCACCTCCGGTATGACAGGCCTGTCTGGACTCAGCCTGTCTGCTTTGCTGTAGATCCCCCCAGCCTTGCTTGCTCTCCCTGTGGAGATTCTTAGCAATTCGATGTGCGTGACCTCTGCGCTGGCTTTTCTCACAGACGTAACTGGGTCGTCCTTGGGCTCAGAAGCATTGGATTTGGAACAAACATGCCTCGCGATACTCTTTCTGGGGTGATGGGGGGTGGTCCAACATTGGGTTGCTGGGTCTGCAATTCGGGCCACTCATGTACACTGTTTTTAACGTTGTCAATATGGGGGATTTTCAAGTTTTAGACTGGCTCGGTTGGGTACTCAAAAAAGCTTACATGCCCACCACCCCATCTGCTACACGTTTAAAAACAAATGCATATCCACTAGCTTACTATTCTGATGGCATATGTCACAACCCTCGCCCAAAACCCCCTCTGGCAAACCCATTGGCCAGGTGGAGTCAGGACTCTGGCCTCTAGAGCCTGGCATCCTCTTCAAAAGCCCTCATGGGGCCAGTCCTAGCGCCCATGGCGCCAGGCTCATACACCAGGAACAACAATGTGCTTGGGAACTACTTTATTGTATTGTCAGCCAACATGGAGGCATCCACTTAGCTTGGTTCCCTAAGAACCAAGATATGAGGTCTAGTGTTTTGGGTGTGGCAGGCCTGGAACTACTTTCCCTGGTACTACTTTACCTGGGCTATATAAACCACAACCTGACTGCAGAACATGCTTCGTGTTACTTTGCAGCTTGCAACGGGACGCTCACTGTGTCCAGCTATTCCATCGAACCTCGGAGAAGCAGAACCTGCAAGGAGACAAAAGGAACATCATTAGCAGCATTATCATCTTACCTGCAGTCTTCATCTTTAAACACTCGCAGCTACTGAGAACAGCTTCCTCGAATCTACACGCCTCACGGACAGAACGACCTGAAAGAGGAAGATAGAGGCAACATTAAAGAAAGCTGTAGAGACATTTACAAATTACGAACTGCTCAGAAGGCTTACCTGGCTGGTCGCCTCTCGGCTGGCACCACTCCGAACATTCCACTCGCGCTGAAGAACACCGCAACCTACAAGGAAGGAAAACACAGGTTAGCAAAGGCAAAACTTTGCAGCGCTGCGCATATCGCTTACATACCGCATCATAGCGCTCTTAATGCGCCATCATTTACCAGCGGGGCTCAACCAAGTCAGTTCGCCGCGCTGAAGCTCTGCATACCTATGGAGAAAAAAAAGAGACATTTTAAACAAAGTAAGGCATGCAGGATAGCAACAAAAGGAACAGGTTACTTACCTGTAACTGTTGTTCTCCAGCATGGGTCTGGCATGGATTCACATGCTCATGAATATTCCCCGTCGTCAGGCTGGTAATCCTCGGTAAAGAAAAAACCAGTATCAGTTTTGTTTCTGATCTGTCTTTCGTAGTAATAACCAATCACTGGTCTCTGCGTCATACTGACCACAGCCAATGACTGCCCTCTACCTAAGCACCGCCTCTGGCGGTCATCTTCATATTTGGAAGCACGTGAAGTGGCAGTATGACCAAGTGAAGAGCCGCAGAGGGGTAGGCGGGAGGGTTCGCATGTGAATCCATGCCAGACCCATGCTGGAGAACAACAGTTACAGGTAAGTAACTTGTTCCTTCTCCAGCATGGGGTCTGGCATGGATTCACATGCTCATGAATAAAGAATACATAGCAGTACACACATGCACAACCACGGGAGGTGGCAAAGGCTCAACATTAAGCATTACATCAAACTCAACATTAAGCATCTTACCTCCTCACCAGGCTCACCTCAGGCGAACAGGTTGCGCAGCACTGCTTGGCCGACCCTGGACTCCTCCCTGGAATCCCGATCGACGCAGTAGAATTTCGTGAAGGTGCGCGTCAACCTCCACGTAGCAGCCCTGCATATGTCCAGCAGGGGCACACCAGAAAGGAACGCCGTGGTAGCTGCGATCGCTCTGGTGGAATGGGCTCTCGGACGGCCAGGCAGCGGTCGGTTTGCCAACCGGTGACAGTACATGATACAGCCGGAGAGCCATCTGGAAATGGAAGCCTTCGAGAGAGCCTTCCCCTGATTGACAGGTCCAAAGTTCACAAAGAGTTGTGACGTCTTCCGAAAACACTTTGTGCGGTCCACGTAGAACTTCAGAGCTCTAGCCACATCCAGCGAGTGCAAAGTCCTCTCAGCCGGCGACGAAGGCGACGGGAAGAACACAGGCAACACCAAGGGTTCGTTGAGATGGAAGTCCGACGGTACCTTGGGCATGAAGGAGGGGTGCGTCCTGAACACTACCCTTGTGTCGTGAAAAGTCAAGTACAGGGCCTTGCAGGAAAGGGCCTGGATCTCTCCCACCCGTCGTGCGGAGGGGATGGCCACAAGAAACGCGGTTTTCCACGACAGAAACTTCAACGGGGCCGAGTGCAGAGGCTCGAACGGAGGTCCCATGAGCTTGGTCAGCACCACGTTGAGCTCCCACGCCGGGGCCGGCGCCTTCACCGGCGGGAACGATCTGAACAGTCCCTTCATGAACTCTTTCACCAGACGATGAGACCACAAGGACGTCCGGCCCGTGGTTCTGGTGTATCGGGAGATCGCAGCAAGATGAATCTTGATGGACGCGTGTGCCAGTCCAGCTTTGGCCAGCGTCAGTAGGTACGGCAGTACCTGGGGAGCCGTAATCCGTAGAGGGTTAATCTTCTGTGCGTGGCACCAGACAGAGAACCTCTTCCATTTGTGTCCGTAGCATTTAAGAGTCGAGGACGCCCTGGCCTTTGCAAGAACCTCTCTGCAGTCGGCCGGTATGTCGTATCCTCCAAACTCTAGCGCAGCAGGAGCCAGGCCTGCAAGTTCAGCGATTTTGGGCCGTGGTGGAGGATGGCGCCTCCTTCCCTGGAGAGTAGATCCGCGTCCACCGGCAGCTTAATTGGCGGGGACGCTGACAAGTCCAGAAGGTCCGGGAACCATATCTGCCTCGGCCACGCATGTGCGACGAGGATCATCCTGCACCGTGACCTCTTGAGCTGGTTGATGAGCCGGATTAGCAGTGGCAAAGGAGGGAACGCGTAGAGGAACAGGCCCTCCCAGGGGAACGAGAAAGCATCGCCCATGCTCCTCGCCTGGGGAAACCTGCTGGCGAACCTCCGGCACTTGGAGTTCGTCGCCGTCGCAAACAGGTCGATCTGGCGTGTGCCCCACCGTCGGAAGAGGCGATCCACTAGATCCTGCCGTAGTTCCCACTCGTGGCACGAGCGCAGCTCCCTGCCGAGTGAGTCGGCGATGGTGTTTTTTATCCCTGCCAGATGAAACGGCACCAGAAACATCCTTTGGGCGACGGCCCAATGCCACAGGTCCTGCGCCTCCTAGGACAGTGCTGGGGACCTGGTTCCGCCCTGTTTCCTGATGTAAAACATGGTGGTGGTGTTGTCGGTGAAGATCCTCACCACCTTGCCCTTGAGGTACGGAAGGAAGGACCTGAGGGCCCAGAACACTGCACGGAGCTCCAGGACGTTGATATGGAGGGACTTCTCCGTCGGGAGCCAAAGGCCTCTCGCGTGCAGATTTTCGGTGTGCGCTGCCCACCCTTCCAGGGAGGCATCCGTGGTCACTGTCTCCTGGTTGTCTGGGGTCTGGAAGTCCATGCCCGCCGTCAGATGCGCGCGGGTGCCCCACCACCGGACCGCTCGGCGGAAACTCTCGAGTGTGATCCTCTCCTCGAAGCCGCCCGTCGTTTGGTTCCAGCGCGCGTCCAGGAACTCCTGCAACGGGCGCATCCGGAGCCTGCACATGGGAATGAGGTAGATGCAAGAAGACATCATTCCGAGGAGGGACTTGATGGACCTCACCTTGGCCGCGTCGGAAACCAACATCCGCTGCACCTTGCCCAGGATGGACCTGGTCCTTTCCTCCGACGGGGAGGCCAGAAGGGACACTGTCGAGCTTCGCTCCCAGAAACAGTGCGTTCTGTGCGGGTACCAGGTGGGACTTGGAGAATCCCAGGTCCGTGAGAAGTTGGACGGTCCTTGCCGTGTGCTCCACGGCGAGCTCCCTCGTCTTGGCTCGGATGAGCCAGTCATCCAGGTAGGGGTAGACGTGGATCCCCTCGCGGCGCAGCTGCGCCGCCACCGGTGCGAGACACTTGGTGAATACCCTGGGTGCCGACCGTAGTCCGAAGGGGAGGGCTTTGAACTGGTAGTGACACCCTTGGACCACAAACCTGAGGAATTTTCGGTGCCCCTTTAGGATGGGAATATGGAAGTAGGCATCCTCCAAATCCAACGACGACAGGAAGTCTCCTTCCTCCAGCTGCCCCAGGACGTGCTGGAGGGTGACCATCCGGAACTTCTGCGCCTTGATGAACTTGTTCAGACGTCGCAGGTCTAGGTTGGGTGGCCATCCTCCAGTCGTCTTCTTCACGAGGAAGTATCTCGAGTAAACTCCGGAGCCCCGAAGCCTCTTTGGGACGAGTTTGATGGCGCCCTTCCTGAGCATCGCCTTTACCTCCAGGAGAAGCTGAGGGACGTGAAGTTCTTTCCTGGCCACGGGGGGGGACGCGCGGGCACCTTCTCGGGGTGCTTCGGCGGGGGCCCGACCCCACGGCCGGTTCAATCCTGTTTCGACGAGGCTTTGCCGCCTAGACCTCCTTGGCGACGACAGCGGGGTCCGCCAGACTTGCATCGTCCTCTGTAGGCCTCCTGAGACGACAAGCAGGCCGCTTGACGGTAGGTGGAGAAACCGCCGCCGGAACCTTTGGAGGCGCCCTTACCTCCGCTGCTCCGAAAGGGCGTCCGTCGTTGCTGCAGAACCCCAAGGGCCCGGGCCGTCTCAGTGTCCGCTTTAATGGCCTGAAGGGAATCGTCCACTGTTTTCCCAAACAGGTTGTTCCCATCGAACGGCATGTCCAGGACTCTGGTCTGTACGTCTTGACGGAAGTCCGTAGCCTTGAGCCATCCACGCCGCCTAAGGCACACGCCGTTGCCCAACTGGCGAAACCCAGTGTCGGCGATGTCCGTCGCAATAGTGATGGCGTGGTCCGACGCCACCTCACCTTCCTGTAGGATTTCCAGGGCATCCGCACTCTTGTCGTCCGGTAGGAAGTCCAGCAGGGGAGCCAGTTTGTACCATAGCTCCCTGTCGTAGCAGGCCACGATAGCAAAGGCGTTGGCCGCTTTACTTGTCGTCGCTGCAGACGAGATGACCCTGTGTCCCATAGCGTCCAATTTCTTTCCCTCGCCGTCCGGTGGGGAAGTCGATGTGGAGGCCGCACCCCCCCCCCTGCTTTCTTCCTGGCCGCCGCGGAGACGACGGAGTCCGGGGTAGGCTGCGCCCGGAGGGACAGGGGGGCCGCGTCCGGGACCCGGTACTTCTCGTACCGGTCTCTTCTAGCTGGCGTCGTGGAAGGGTTCTTGAGGAGGGCGAGGCCCTCATCCCAAATGTCGTCCAGTAGAGGCACCGCGAGGACCGTCTTCCTCTTGGCCTCGCGCCGTTGATAAAGGAATCCTTCCTTTTTCTTCTCCTCAGGGCAGAGTTGGAAAAGTTCGGATGCCCTGGCGATCATGGAGTGGAACGATCAATCTCGTCGGGCGGAGAAGCCCTGGTGGGAGGTGACGACGGCAGATCCTCGTCGTATACCTCGTCGTCCGTACCCGTCGCTGCCGTGTCAGTCCCCGTATCATCCCCTCGGGTGGACGGGGAGGAGGGCTGGACGGGTCGCGACGGCTGAAAAGGAGGTGGAGGGTGAATCCTCCTTTTCTTGGGCGGGGGAACACCAGAAGGTCCCGGTTCAGGATCCCCCGACGGGAGAGGTTCCTCCGTCGGCAACGGTAGTCTCGTCCTTATCTCTGAGCACAAGGACTGTATAGCCAACAAAATGGCCGCCGAGTTGTCTTGCGGCGCTGGCAGAGGGGAATCCGACGGGCGATCAGGGGCCCCGTCGGCAGCCTATGTCGTCGTCACCTGCGTCGGGATCCATCCCGACGGGCCGGTCTTCATCCACGCCAAGGCCGTGGCTTAAGACCTCGATCAGCTCTTCCTCCGAGGTTGGAGCCGAATCTACGACGACGTCCTGCCCCCCCTTTTTCTTCCCCGCCGGGGATTTCACAGGGGTCCTATCGATGGGCACAAAAGAGGACTCCCTCCGAGGTGGCAGGGAGACTCTGAGCCCCGAGATCGCCACCACTGGTGTAGCCTCCACAGGCTGAGCCAGGCCCGCCGCGACAGTATCGATAGAGGGCTTGGCCGGATGGATTAAGGCCTTCACCACCTTAGGTGCGCTCACCGCCTTATCCTTGAGGGGGGGGGGGACACTGCCTCGCTCCCCCTCCGATGGGGCCTTCGAGCTCGACCGGGGCCTCTCCAGGAGCCTCGCCGGGTGCTCGCCCTTCCTCTTACCCGATCCAGAGAACCCAAATTCTCCAAAATAATGCTCTTACGGTGGCCCTTGGTGTGACCAGAAGATCACACATCTGAGATCAGGCGTCAAAACTGGCTCTCGACCAATAACAAAATCCAGCTAAAAATTGCTTCACTCAGCCATAAAGCTCTGAATAATGCCGCTCCTAGCTATCTCACTGAGATTCCTTAGAAGAACCTCCATCCGACCCATGAGACTAGCCAACTCCAACTGCCTCACCATCCCTAGATTTAAGCTATTGAATGTTGGATGCAGTAGCTTTCAGGTCAAAGCTGGCAAATCATGGAATGCCATGCCACCCTCACTCCTAGAATATCAATCATTCATTAATTTCAGACAGAACTACACTAACTGGCTCAAATCCACCAATCATTAAGGCCCTTTGTATTTATTGTTTGCTCACTTGCGTTCTTGTACATGTACCATTGCTCCACTGCTTGTCATGTGTAACTTATTCCTGCAATCTAAGCTTTATATCTCCTTGTATCCTTCTGTGCCATGATACCCTTGGGTCTGGTGCACATTATAAATGAATAAACAAACTAGGAGCAAGTTATTCATTATGGTGAGCAACATTGTTGCACTCTTACATCCCGT
Organism: Ambystoma mexicanum; assembly: GCF_040938575.1. Taxonomy (NCBI): domain Eukaryota; kingdom Metazoa; phylum Chordata; class Amphibia; order Caudata; family Ambystomatidae; genus Ambystoma; species Ambystoma mexicanum. The sequence continues at coordinate 1,463,126,704 of NC_090922.1, forward strand.
TCCCTTTGCTTCATACTTTTGGGAGATTACCAAGCACTAACCAAAGAAACGAGAGGATGGAAACCTCCCTTACTGTAACAGGTTCTTAAAAACTGCCTGGCCAACTTGGGCATCAACCCTCGAGCTCAGGTCAATGCATGGACTGGTGAAGGAGAAGCACACTTAGCCTTGGCTAGGGACATTTCTGGAAGGCAACAGCGGCCGCTTTGCCACAGACCAAATGTGCATGAACGCCCTTTGGTGGCTGAAGAGCTTAAACTGTATAAGCCTCCACGAGGCATGAAGCTTTCAAGCGCAAGATGGATGTTTCAAAGCCGGTTTCCCTTTTGGGTCACCGAAAGACAGGTGAAGAACTTTAAGTGCACCAATTCTGTCGAGGGAAAACTTCACAGCTCGTCTGCCATCTAGGTTATTTAGAACCCTCTCTGCAGCCGAGACAGGGTTCGAAAAGAAAACCAGTAAGGACAGATTGATTTATGGGGAATTCCAAGACAATTTTTGGAAGGAAAGTAGGCGGAGGGCGAAGCACAACCTTATCCTTGTGGAAAGTTAGGAACGGATATTAGACAGAGCTTGAAGCTAACTTATTCTTCTCGCAGTTGTTACAGCAAACAAGAAGGCCACTTTCCAAGAAAGGAACTTGAGCTCGGTAGTGGCCATTGGTTGAAATGGCTTATGACAAAGCTATGGTCATGTGCAGTGGCCACGCATAAAAATAAGAGGGACAAAAGAATATTTATGCTTCAACAGTGCTCCGGTCCTGTCCCAAAAGTATTGAGGAAAGGTGACGGGACGTAGGAGAATCATCTTGCAGTGACACTGTCAGAGTTTGCTGATCACTCGTAGCAGGAGTGGCAACGGAGGAAAACATATGCACAACCCCAACTAGGGGACCGAGACCACATCCCCCAAACTCCTCAGCTGTGGGAACCTGCTGGCGAATTTCTGACACCGAGTTCACCGCCATCGCGAATAGATCGACCTAGGTTTGACCCCATATGTGGAATAGAAGATCCATTCGGTCCTGGCGAAGTTCCCACTCGTCGCAAGAACGTAGCTTCCTGCTGAGCAATCCTGCAATGGTGTTCTTGATGCCAACCAGGGGAAAGCAACAAGAAACACGTCCTGCTGAATGGCCCAGTGACATTTCCTGGGCCTCTCTGGAGAGGGCCGCAGAGCGCATCCCACCCTGCTTCCGGATGTGGAACATGGTGGTGGTGTCCGTGAAGATCGTCACCACCTTGCCCCTCATCTAAGGCAGGAAAGACTTGAGGGCACAGAAGACTGCCTGCAGCTCCAGGACGTTGATGTCAAGGGTCTTTTCTTCTGGCAGCCAGAGGCCTCTGGCGTACAACTGCCTGGTATGAGCTCCCAAATCTTCCAGGTAAGCAACCGTGGTGACGGTCTCTTGATAAGGAGGGCCTTGGAATGGAGCTCCCTGCGTGAGATGAGAGCGTACACCCCACCACTGTATTGCTCGCCAGAACTCCTCGTTGAGGGATTGTGCCTGTCCAGGATCACGAAAATTGCCGCCAACATGCTACCAGAAACTCCTAGAGATGCCTCACCTGTAGTCTGCAAAGGGGGACAAGGTTTAAGCATGAAGACATGCCCAAAAGCGACTTGACGGTTCGCATCGTAGCCGAGTGCACAGACAGGCTTTACACCTTCCCCAGGACAGCTAACACCCTCTCTTACAAGGGGGTATCTAGGAACTGCTCGAGTTGTGCCTGCTCAAATGGAGTTTTCTGTGATGTATCCAAGCAGGACTTTGTATGTTTTATGGAGAATCCCAGATCCGTCACCGGACGGTCCTTGCCATGTTCTGGGTCACCACATCATGGGATTGGGATCAAATCTGCCAATTGTTCAGGTAAGGGTAACCATGGATGCCCTCGAGACGAAGATGTGCTCCCACCGGAGCCAGGCAATTCGACAAGACCCTTTGGCTGATTTCAGGCCGAAGCGAAGTTCCTTGAACTGATAGTGCCGTCCCTGGACCACAAACCGCAGGAACTTGCAGTGTTTCCGATGGATGTGGAAGTATGCGTCCTCCAAGTTCAGAGCTGCCAGAAAGTCGCCTGCCTCCAGTTGGCCGAGCATGTGCTGCAACATAACCATCCTGAACTTCTGGGCCTTCAGGTACTTTCGTTTTGGGTTCAAGCTCGGCCTCCTGTCTTCTGTCTAACATCAAAGTATCTGGAGTACACCCCAGAGGTGCTGGGACACCATCGCCCCCTTTCTTAACATGACATGAAAGCTATGCTGCGTGTTCTTGACTTGCTACAGGGGGAATATACGGGGACACCTGTGCTGCGACTTCAAGTTGTACCCATGTCGGAAAGCGTCCAGCACCCCATCTGTTGGTGGTTGTCTTCCATCCGCTGACAAACCTAGTCATCTGGCCTCCAACTGGGGTGGAGTGGGGACTAAAGTTCACATCCGGTTCAAGACTTCTTAGGTGCTGTCCTTCACTGCCGTATGTTGCGAGTGGCTTCTGTACACCTCATGCGATGGTGAACGGAAAGGCTGTCAATAGGGGGCATTGTAGCCCTTGTAGGACCAGGCAGGTTTGCTCCTTGAAGAACCCAGCAAACGCGCCATCTCCTTGATGAGTTGAAGGGACTCACTGACCGCCTTGCCAAACAGGTTCTCCCCATCGAATGGCATGTCCAACACCTTGGACTGAAAGTCGGGCCTGGAGGTTGGTGGCTTTGAGCCATCCCTGCTGACGAAGAGCCACTTAGTTTCCCATCTGGGGGAATCCGGTGTCAGCGATGTCCAGTGCCACTGATGGTGTGGTCCGAGGCCACCTTTCCCTTCCGAAACTCCTCAAGATCCTCCGCCTTCTTGTCGTCCAGTAAGAAGGCAAGAATCGGGCCTAGCTTGTACACAAGCGCTTGGCTGTACAAAATGGCCAGCGCATTTGCAGCCTTAATGGTGCTGGCAGCCGTATGACATGCATTACTTACCGTAAAAGCATTTCTGATGATTGTATCTGCTAAGATTCACAAACTGTGCATATGGTCCGTTCAACATCCAGTGGTAACCGCAGAGTACTGCATCATGTCTTTCAAGAATCGAAAGGGGACGTCGACATGGGCGTGTCTAACACTATCCCTACGTGACATGAAATGTACCCAAGATCCCTCACGCGTCAAGGTCCCGCCGATTGTATTTTTTCTCTGCCGAGAGGGAGCCTTATGACTATCGTGATTACAGAAAAGAGACAAAGTGGTAAGACCTCTATGTTCCTTTCATCCGAGCGGGGAGGAAGGGTGGGCGCATGTGAATCTAAGCAGATACATCCATCAGAAATGCTTTTACGGTAAGTAATGCAGGTCTTCTGATGCATGTTAATCTGCTTAGAATTACATGCTATGCATAGACTAGCGAGCAGTACCTGGAGTTGGAGGTGGGTTGTGAGAAGGAACAGTAGTGAAATGTGGTCTTAGTACTGCCTGTCCCACCTGAGAATCAGACCTAGAATGAGTGTCTAGGCAATAGTGTTTTGTAAAAGGTGTGTACAGAACTCCAGGTTGCCGCTTTGGAAAGGACTCTAGGGGAACATTTGCAATGAATGTTATGGACGCCCCAGTGCCTCGAGTAAAATGTGCTCTAGGCTTGAAGGGCAGCTCTTAGCAAGACTGTAGCAGAGTGTGATGCATTTGACAATCCACCTAGAGAAAGTGGATTTGGAGACTGCGTCGTCTCCTCTTCCTGCCGCCACTGAAACGAAAAACTGATTAGTCTTTCTTAGTGGTTGAGTTCTTTCCATGTAGAACATGACAGCCCTGCATACATCCAGTGTGCAGGGTTCTTTCTCCCAGGCTTGAAGGATTTTGAAAGAACGTTGGTAGTTCCATCAACGGGTTCACATGGAACTTGGAAATGAATTTAGGCGCAAACCTACGGTGAGTGCGCAGAACCACTATCTTTGTGAACTGTTACAAAGGTATCTAGGATTGGGAGCGCTTGTAGTTCACTTACTCTCCTAATGGAGGTAATAGCTATTAAAAAAAGCAGTCTTATAGATGAGGTCTTTAAGACTTACTTTATGCATGGGCTCGAAAGAGCCCCCATAAGCCTAGTCAACACCACATTTAGGTCCCATCCGGGAGCCGGGTTAGAAATGGGAAGGTGAATTCTTTTTACTCCCTCCATGAAAACTTTAATAACTGGTATCTTCCACCAGGACACTCTGTTGCGATGTAGTGTAGGCTGAAAGCGCAGCTAAGTGCCCCTTTATGGGAGGTAAAGGCCAGGCCTGAGTCAAGTAAATGAGTTGGGTATAAAACAATGTGTGTGGGAGAGGAGTTAATCGGGTTAATGCGCTGAGTTGCACCAGATGACAAACAGTTTCCATTTACTGGAATAGCAATACCTGGCATTCGGTTTTCTTGCCTCCCTGAGAATGTCCATACATCTGAGGAAGCTGCAGGTGCCCAAACTCTATGACCTCAGGAGCCAGACTCCTAAGTTCAAAGTTAGCGGGCATGGGTGAATAGTCTCCCCTCTGTCTTGCATGTTTACGGGCAAGGCAGTTTGACTGGAGGAGATGAGGACATCTCCATCAGATGAGCGAACCAGGGTTGGCGGGCCCACATGGGGGCCACCAGTATCATCGTGACTGGTTCCTGGTGCATCTTGTGCACGATCTTGTTGAGAAGGGGAGTCGCGGGGGTGGGGGATTTTCAGGAGGAGGGTGGAACGTAGACAAATTTCCCTGACCATGTTATCCAGAGTCCGTTCCGCTTGGAACGGTTCTGGGGGTATCTTGAGGCGTAATCTGGGCATTGAGCGTTCAAGAGTTGCGAACAAATCGATCTCTGGGAAGCCCCATTCTGCAAAAACGTTGGAGACTATGTTTCCGAGTAATCGCCATTCGTACTCCATGGGCAACGGCAAGTCTCTGCTGAGTAAGTCTGCCAGAAGTTTGAGTTCCCCTGGAACATGTGATAACGGGAACATGTTGAGTTTCAGAGCCCACTTCAAACTGTCCCAGAACATTTGGGACAGCCCTGGAGATTGAGTGCCCCCTTGTTTGTTCAGAGGGTACATGGCCGTGGTGCTGTCTGAGTATCAGGGTCGTCTTCTCCTGAAGCTGTGTCTGGAAAGTTTTAAGTACTTTGAACACTGCTAACAATTACAACAGGTGTATGTGGTTGGATGCTATGTCTGACGACCAAACTCTGTGCGCTGTTTGTTGAAGCAGGTGAGCTCCCCATCCTGTAAGAGATGCGTCTGTGGTTAGAGTGGCTTCCACGTCGGGGGTGGTGAAGGATTTCCCCTTCAAGAGGTTGTCCCTCGACCACCACTACAGCGAGAGAAAGAGGGCCGACAAGACAACCACTAGATCGTCCCACTGTCCTCTGGCCTGACATCACTGGCTGTTGAGCCACTCTTGCATGGGGCGCAGGCACGCGTGAGGAAGCAGATCAAGGACGCCATCATTCCTAGCAGTCGCATAGCCTTGCCTACTGTCACCTCTCGACTGGCTACATATTGAGGGATTTGAAACAGGTTTTGAACCTTCTCTTTGGAGGGGAAAACAAGGCTGTCCTTTGTTCAAATTAGAGCACCTAGGAACTGTTAGACCTGACTCGGCTCTAGGCTGGATTTTTTCTCGATGGAGAATCCCAGACTGAATAAAATATCAATTGTCTTTTGGGTATTTGACCGACATGTTTCGTAAGAGTCCCGTTATGTGCTGCTGCCACCGCTAGTACCTGTAACGCTCACTTGGTTCCCACGGAGGCGCGCCGTTGAAGGCGCAGAACTCTGAAGATGGACAGGAAGGGCCCCTCTATTCTGGCTTCCCTGGCTCGTTGGATACCCTCCTGTGCGTGAAAAGGGAGTATTACCAACTGTGGAACAATGCTCAAGCCTTCCAACCCTCCACGATACCTCCTCCACGATTCCCCGTGAAGCCTCACCTTAGGGTTTGGAAGGATGAGCTCTCCATCCTGCTTCTGATGCAGGGGCGCGTTGAAACCCAGTTACTTCACTGGATTGAGGATTGATGGGAGTTCAGGTAAGCTTGACTGTTCATAATAAAGTTTGTTGCCTAATTGCAGCAAGCGCTTATGCTCATGTCTTTTTCCCCTTAGGGGCCGGGGTTCGGAGTGCCGGAGATATGGCGCCGACCCGAAGTGAAACAGTTCTGGATGAGCGCTCAGGTAATGTCTTTGCATTCGCTCATTCAATGTCTGTCTTTTTTCCCCCATAGGGGCCGGGGTCCGGAGATGCCAGGAAGCGGCAGGACCCGAAATGCAGTGGGAATAATCCAACAGGTAAGACTTAAAAGGAAACTGAGCTTTCCTTATTCCTTTTCTCCCTCTCACCTTTGTTCTTGTCTTTTTTCCTCTAGGCGCCGGGGCGTAGCTGTTCCGGAAGATCGCGGCTGAAGATGGCAGCGCCTTGCCAAGGTGAGTAAAATGCAGCGCTGCAGCGATCGAAACGAAATGCCTTTAAAATGATGTCTTCCTTTTCAGGGCCGTTGGAGAAATGACTCCGGGATGCAGATTTAGCAGGTAAGGGCTTTTCTTCTCCTATTCTCTTCCTTTCTCCCCTTGCAGGTGTCCCAGGGTGCTGGCAGGCGTGGCTGAAGTCAGGATGCAGGAGCTGACACGGTGAGCGCCCAGCTGCTAGGTGCAGAACAACGCGAAGCACGTGTGGCTGTTCGGGTGGGGTTTAAATAGCCTTGGAAGAAGTTCCTGGTATGTATCCTTCCACCAATCAGGTATGTATCCTTCCCCGACCACACCCGGGTGGTGAAGTAGTCCTACAGGTAAAGTAGTCCCATTCGGGCCTCAAGAGGGCCTGGATGAAGCAGCAAGGTCTGCCTCAGGTAAGTGTGCACCCAAGCACTTAAACACATATCCTCTTCTATGTGCCTGGCGCCTAAGGCGCCAGGACTGGGGTCCGCTATGAGCCTGGCGCCTAAGGCGCCAGGACTGAGTCCAAAGGGCCCCAACTTGGGCCCGCTGAGACTTCCCTGGGGAAAATGATGTCTGCCTCTGGGGTTGCTGGGCCCGGCCTGGGTCCTTAGAGGTATGCATCATGACAGTACCTTTGTAAATACTCTTGGTGCAGATGCTATGCCAAAGGGTAGTACCTTGAACTGATAATGCTCGTCTTGCATCATAAATCTGAGGTATTTCTGTGCGTTGGCAACAATGAAATATGCATCTTTCAAGTCCAGTGTTGCCATGTAATCCCCCGTGATAGCAGTGGATTTACTTCCTGCAGAGTGACCATGTAGAACTATTGTGGCTTTACAAATTTGTTTGCTGGGCGCAGATCTAAAACAGGGAGAATGGTTAGATACATTTAGGGTGCAAGGATGTACACACTGAATAAATACCTTCTTTTACCAGCGACAGAGGTACGATTTCTATGGCTCTTTTCTCTTGTAGTGTCTAGACTTCCTGAATAAGTACGCAAAGATGGTCTGGTGTCAGTAGTCTTGCTTGTGGAGGTCAGAATTTTGGGGACCGGTTGAATTTTATACAGTACCCCTGGGCCACGGTCTTTAGCACCCAGTGGTCTGTAGTTATCCCCCTCCCATGCCTCAAGGTACAATGTTAGCCGGCCCCTGACCGGGGAGGCATGGGAGAGGACCTGAATGTTTGGGTCATTTCGAACCAGAGGTCGGGGAGCCTCCAGGGGTAGAGACCCGGCCCCTTCCTTTGCCACAACACTGACCCCTTTAGGGATACAGGGTGGTGTATCCGCTATTTCCCTGTGGAGAGTTCCAATTGTTTCTCGAGGAATGTTGAGTGAAGCATTGGCCACGAAAAAGCCGTTTGGACCCAGATCCTCGTCTTGTAGAGGGTCATTGTGTAATTTGATCCAGTGTTTTCAGGGTGTCATGCTCCATTTTTTCCAGTCTCGAGGGCCCCATCAACCACCGTCCCAAGCAGGTTGGATTCTTCCCTGGGTTTATCATCAGCGACGCATGCGTCTCTGGCTTGAATCAAGAGTTCCGTAGCCACGCATGTCTCTTCAGGAGTGTGCCCTGAGCCAGGGATCGACAAGCCGTTTCGGCAGAATCCTAAGTGTTCTTAAGCATGCTCTGGTTCACTTGTCTGCGCTCAGTTACAGTGGTGAGGAGACTAGTATGTAGAGTTTCAAGAAGGGACAAGTTACTTACCTGTAACTGTTGTTCTCCAGCATCGGTCTGGCATGGATTCACATGCTCATGAATATTCCCTGTCAGGCTGGGAATCCTCGGTAAAGAAAAAATCAGTTTCAGTTTAGTTTCTGAACTGTCTTTCTACTAATAACCAATCACTGGTCTCTGGGTCATACTGCCCCCAGCCAATTACTGCCCCCTACCCAAGTCCCTCCTCTGGCAGCCATCTTCAGATTTGGTAGCACGTAAAGTGGCAGTAGGACCAAGAGAAGAGCCGCAGAGGGGTTGGAGGGAGGGTTTGCATGTGAATCCATGCCAGACCCATGCTGGAGAACAACAGTTACAGGTAAGTAACTTGTTCCTTCTCCAGCATGGGGTCTGGCATGGATTTACATGCTCATGAATACAAGAATGCATAGTACACACATGCACAACCACGGGAGGTGGCAAGGCTCAAACATTAAGCATTTCAACAACTCAACATTAAGCATCTCTTAACTCCTCACCAGGCTCGCCTTCAAGCGAACAGGTTGCGCAGCACTGCCTGGCCGACTCTTGACTCCACCCTGGAATCCCAGTCGACGCAGTAGAATCTTGTGAAGGTGTGTGTCGACCTCCACGTAGCAGCCCTGCATATGTCCAGCAGGGGCACACCAGACATGAATGCAGTGGTAGCAGCGATCGCTCTGGTCAAATGGGCTCTCTGACGGCCGGGCAACGGCCGGTTTGCCAACCGGTGACAGTGCAAGATGCCGCCGGATAGCCATCTGGAAATGGAAGCCTTCGAGAGGGCCTTTCCCTGGTTCACAGGTCAAAAATTCAGAAACAGCTGTGACGTCTTCCGAAAACTCTTTGTGCGGTCCACGTACTTCAGCATACATCCAGCGATTGGAAAGTCCTCTCAGCCGGCGACGAAGGGAAGAAAATAGGTAACAGCAAGGGCTCGTTGAGATGGAAGTCTGACGGCACCTTGGGCATGAAGGAGGGGTGCGTCCTCAGCACTACCCTCGTGGACTGTCAGGTATGGAGGTTTAAAGGAGAGGGCCTGTATCTCTCCCACTCGTCGTGCAGAGGTGATGGCCACAAGAAACACTGTTTTCCATGATAGGAATTTCAACAGCGCTGAATGTACAGGCTCAAATGGCAGGCCCATGTCTGGACAGCACCATGTTTAGTTCACACCCCTGGGCCGGGGCCTTCTCCAGCGGGAACAAGCGGAACAGTCCTTTCATTAACTCCTTCACTAGGCGGTGAGACCACAACGACAACCGCCCCAGAGTTCTGGTGTAGCGGGAGATAGCCGTCAGATGGATATTGATGGAGGCATGTGCCAGCCCCGCCTTGGCCAGCGATAGCAAGTACGGCAGCACTTGAGGGGCCGCAATCTGCAGAGGTCTGATCTTCTGGGCACGGCACCAGACAGAACCTCTTCCATGTATGCCCGTAGCACTTAAGAGTCGAGGACCCCCTGGCCTTTGCAAGGACCTCCTTGCAGTCCGCCGGGATATCGTAGCCTCCGAACTCTAGTGCGGGAGGCTCCAGGCTGGTACGCCTCTTCTGATCCGGTATCTGGTAGGGTGCTGCATGAGGCAAACCAACCTCCCGACCACCTTCATGGTCTGAATAGTAGCCCTCAGGAAGGTCATCCACAGAGCTAGTATAAATGTGCCTCGGAACACTTGGCTCAGCTCACGTTTCCATACCCCTCATAGGGGGTGTCAGGGTTCTATTCTTTCCCATTTACTGAGTGTTAGAGGAGGGGCAGGGGGGAGGGACTGTCCTTGTTTAGGGGCCGTATGACCCAGAGTACAGTGATTGGTTTAAAGAAGAAATACAGTGAAAGTTTTCTTTTACCAAGGATTCCCAGCTTTAGTATATTTTATTTGTAGAGCGCTCCCATGCCTGGGGCACCTGGGCGCTTTGTTCCTCGCCGGACGGGGAACATTAATGAGCATGTCAATCCATGCCAAAGCCCATGACTGAGAATCTGAGTTCTCTTTAAGCAATCTAGTTTAGCCATGGATCGTAATTATTCCGATAGTATTGGTCGTCTTTCTGGCCGCTCTCCTTTCCTTAAAAGCCTACCAGCTTTTATACATCACAATATTGGTGGCAAGACAGGGCAAAATTAGTTTGTGATTGATGCAAGTCTTTTAGAGGTGACTGCATTAGGACGACTATCACATTTGAAGCAAATGACTGAAAGCTGGCCTTACTGATGATTTGTATATACTGTATATAACATTTGTGCACCTATTTTTGTATTATGTATATTCCTCGTGTACTGTAACCAAGCTTCGAAAATTCTTGTAAAGTCTGCGCCCTGATACCCCCGGGTTCGCTCGCGCATTATAAATAATAAAACAAACAAACAAAAGTACACCATTGTACTGAGCTTTTGGTTGGAATTGCTAATTGTAATGTTTCAGTTTTCTACGGTCCCAAGGCCGAAGCTCAGAAAATAGGGACTTGAACCGAGGGAAAGTGTGAAAATATGATTGAGTGGGGATAATTAACGAGTGAGACAAATAGCAAGACAGAATGCAAGACAAATGGAAAACTTTGTGACTGGGCAGGGAGACCATGAATTTCATAAAACTGGCTGTGGAAATGGCTTTGAGACAGTCCGCTGTCCCAAATGTATGTTCTATCTTGCACTGATAGGACTGCTCGCTTTATTATTTCTGTCAAGTGCTTGCATGTTCACAACATTCTTGATCATTATATTTTGTACATTAATAATCCCTATAGTTTGTTTCTGGCACACTGGAAATTGCCTTCTGTGTGGACTACACACTAAAGCATTTGCCTCTGTCCCCAGCCTAGGCCACCAGCTTACAGCCAGTAACCGAGGGACCACATTCCTCCTAAAGGCCTGGCCAACGCTCCTTGTCAGAAAACCTGTTCAGCCCCCCTTGAGCAGGAAACCAGCTTCAGTGTAATCCGCCACCTAGGGCGGAATCGCTATGCCCTGTAATTATCCTGCCCTCTGCAAGTCACCAAACTAGCGCATGACGGATCTATGATTTTTCCGAATTAAATAACAGAATGAATTAATAACGTAACTTTTACAACCAAAGAAAAAGAAAAAATTGGGGGTTTACCCCCCCTGTTTCACTAGGCTTTTAAACCCCCTTCCCCCAAACCATACCTTTTTTGAGTTTCGAAAACGAATACTCTGCAAGTTCCACTAGTTGTCGGCCTATGCATAACATGTGAACTAAGCAGTCTCCTCTCCCCTCTCATCTCCTCTCCCTCCTCTCCCGTTGTCCCTTTCCCCCAGTCACCCAAAGTTCCAAGGGTACCCATGCCCACCCCCAGGCCCTGGATTCCATGCCAGTGGGTGTGCCTAGCTAGTCCAGTATGTTTAATTCATACTTCTGGCAATGGGTTTACTCTGCTTCCTGTAATAAATCTGTTCACTTTTCAGTGCAGCCTGCCAGTTATTGCCATTGGCGAGGCGGCCCTCAGTGCGTCTGCGCACACAATGCATCCCCAACAGAGTGTCAACTCCCCGGCCCAAAACTGTAGCTGACTGAGGTCCCCCACATACCTCCATTTAGGCCTGCCTCCCATTTCCACATAGTGGATATCTAGGAGAGCCAGCATTACTAAGGTGACATGGAAGAACAGGTCTGATAGCTTGAAGTAGACCCAGGCATTACTGAAGCTGGCATGGAAGGTTAAGTCAAACTTCTGAGTCTTCTGAGACTGGTTAATAAAAAAGCGTAGCAAAGCCTGTAACAATCAAAGCAAAAGCTCCTCAAAGCACTGACGTATAATTTTACAACCTTGCAGTTAATATATATGAAAAGTGCTCGAAATTTATTTTTAATGCCCGATGCCATGGCAAGGGGGTGCCATGGAAGGGGGCGAGACGAAGGTAGGGCAGGGGAGTTTTAATGCACTAGGGGTGCTAGTCCTACTTTTATGTTTTTGACATGTCTTTCTTTAAAAAAAATCTGGTCACCATTAGGAAGCATTCTCAGAAATGCTCCAATTCCTCTCTACCTTAGAGACCCCCAGCAACTTTGCTGGATTTTGAGGACTTGAATGTTTAACCTGGAGAGAGCGAGACCATTTTTCCCCACTCATGTATTTTAATGTGATTTTGAACTCTTGTTTCTTTTGGTTGTGGAGTCTGACAAACTCTATAGGCATCTGTTTACATTGTGTCTGTCACACAGCACCTTCAGTGCAGTTGCACAGGGAAGTTTTTCAGATTTCCCCAGGTTTAAATGCCTTTCCTTGGATAAACTGTTTTCAAGAACCGTTAAGTGAAACTGACACTGAATCACTTTCACGTGTAGCTTTTTAGACCCAGCACACACTATATTACAATAGGGCGCTGGAGGGGTTACTTAGTAGCCCCTTGTCTAGCTTCTAATTTAACAATTTTATGTTACCCTTTCCTCGATGAATGGCTGGTGGCAGTGATTTATTTTTAACTACCGTCCCGTGAATTTACTGCAGGCATTCACAGCTGCAGTAAAGCACCCAAGGGTGCCATTTTTGTCAAAATGGCCCCACTCTTTCGTCACCATTTCTTTGTGGAAAGGTCCTTCTTGAGATTTACTCTGTGCGCCAAACCAGGTTTGGTCCCTTTGTTCATTTTGTCTTTAGCAGGATTCAAGAGGGTGTCTGACAGGGCAGGAAACAAGGGAGGTGCCCGAAACTCCCTGTGCTCAGTTTCCTAGGAAACAGGAATGTACTCTTAGGTGATTGGCCAGCGGGCTGTCCGGCAAGGACAGCCACCCTGCTAGGTGACCGACAGCTAGGCTGGAATGAGGGAGAAACCTGAATAAAAGACGAGGCTTTTTGGCTTGGAAGGCAGAGTCAACCACTGGACGAAGGAATCTAAAGAACTTGGAGAACGCCTGATGCAACTCCTGGACCGTTTGTTTACCTGGTGAAGCTATGCTGCTGTGCCGAAACTCCAAATTTGTATCGACAGAGAAGCTCCTGCAAGGACGATTTTTCCCTTTGAGTTGGTGGGATTAATCAACTCCAAATAAGCCACCTGGACATCCTCTCAGAGCTGGTTGAAATTCCACTGCAGTTGATGCTGGAACCGAATAGCCAGGGAGAGGAACACCAGATTGTGCGAGTTGCTTTTAAGCTGGCCAAGAGCTCCAAGAAGATCCTCCGGACTCCCAGGAAGCAGGACTGACAGAGCCTGGGCCCCTTCAGAGTGTGGGACCCCAGATGCAAGGAAAGCCCATCTCGACAGCCAGGAACCACAGTGTTGCTATTTGCGGTAATCGAGAGGAGCTGAAACACTGAAGTGCCACTGGTTTGAAGATTACCGGTTGCGAGGGGTGACCGTCCCATTGCAGTGTAGGCCCAGGAACACCAAGATCTACAGAGCTGCACAGGAACAGAAGTCATCTGCTGCACTTTTTCTTCAATCTAAAGGTCCTGTAAAGTCTGACAGAACTTGCCTCTTGTTGTGCCACCTTGCTTGTCCTCGTTGGAGTGTTGTCTCGGTTGCTCTTGTAGAGTTGCTTGCAGCTTCTTTACTTCACAAGCCTAATCAGCTTGTGGCCCTACTTCGATTTCTTATATTGTACAAAGACGTTTTAAACATTGTGAAAGACTTTCTACTTACCTGCAAGAAGTGTTTCAGCTCACCTTGACTTTTGCTAACTTAACATTGACTGGCCTGGCTCCCTGAATGAATCTTTGCTCTTCTGCTCATGTGTTTTGCCTTCCTTCCAGGATAGGGTTGACTGACTTTGCATTGGGGGTTATTTTGAAAGTACTTACCTGCTTAAGAACAACTGTGTGAATACTTATTTTATTCTGAACTCTCTTCTCTTTAACACTACTCCCAAGAATATTCTAAATGCAGTGATATATTGTCAGCAGCACCCCAACTATTGAAGTCACCTGAGAGTGTAGGTAGTGCTTGTATGCCATCCCAAAAGGGTACTTGACTTAGTCTGACTGATAAATGAATAACTGTTTAATCAAGAAGAACAAGTTACTCTCTTACCTGGTAACGTTCTTTCGATGGGATGGTCCGACGATGTATTCCATATCTATGACAGGTAATGTCCACAGCTGTGCTGCTTTGCAAAATTTTCGGTGTCTGCGTCCTGCGTCGATGACGTCAATGAGCCTTCCCCGAGGACCTCTTCTGACGGCCGACGTCACCCGATGGGATAAGTTGGACGCACGTAGCCTCAGTTGTAGTTTTTTCCCCCAGAACGTGCGACACCAGTTTGCTGCCAGTCAGACACACAAGGCCTTGCAGAACGCAAGCTGCAATCGCATAAGAAATTCTGCAGCGGGGAAGGTAGGGAGGGAGTGATATGGAATACGTCGTCGGACCATCCCATCGAAAGAACGTTACCAGGTAAGAGTAACTTGTTCTTCAAGGGGATTGGGTCCTCCGACGTATTCCATATCTATGACAGACTCCCAAAGCAGTACCAAGCAAGGAGGTGGGAAAAGAATTTAGAAGACAAATTTAGCATGCCCAATCAAATTGCGAAGGCCAGATCCTGCCCTCGGATGGAATCAAGGGAGTAGTGACGTACAAAAGTATGTACCGAAGCCCAGGTGGCTGCATCACAGATGTGACGAATAGGAACACCCCTCTGCAGGACAGTAGACGCAGGCACTCCCCTGGCAGAATTGTCCCGTCAGCCAGCCGGAGGGTCCTTACCCGCCAAGCGGTAACACTCGGAGATAGCTTAAATAATCCAACGAGACAAAGTGTTTCGTCACAGCTTGTCCCAAATGCTTTCCAGCGTAACCAATGAAAAGTTGAACGTCCACTCTGACCCGGGACATGCGCGAAATATAAAAGCTCAACGCTCTCCTAGGATCAAGCCTATGGAGCCTCTCCTCTTCCTTACCAGGATGTGGAGTATAGAACGCTGGAAGAACAACCTTCTTGCTCAAATGAAATTCCGAAACCACCTTTGGAAGAAAGGAAGGACGAACTCTAAGGACAACCCTGTCCTTATGAGAAACAGTGAAGGGTGGCTTAACTGAAAGTGCCTATAACTCACTCACTCACTCTGCGAGCAGAAGTAACCGCAACCAAAAACAGCTTTCAGAGTTAACAGTCTCAAAGGGCAAGAATGCAAAGGCTTAAACGGAGCACCCATTAGAAACAGAACAAGGTTCAAATCCCAACCGGGTACCAGAAAAGGTGACGGAGGGAACACATTAGTGAGCCCTTTCAAAAACTGAGAAATTAAAGAAATCTTAAAATAGGAACATTCTTCAGACGAGTGCTTGAATATGGACAGCGCCGCCAGGTAACCTTTAATGGTCCCCACTTGCAAGCCCCTGTGGGCCAAGGAAAGCAAAAAAGACAGAACCATGGGAATGTCACACTCAAAAGGATCCACATTCTTAACTATGCACCAGTCGCAGAACTTTCTTCAACGGCACATAGTCTTTGTTGCCGGCCACCTGGCCGAGAGAAACACCTCCATCACGTCTTCAGGGAGGTCCCAATCCTTATACCTCAACCTTTCAGAAGCCAAGCGTGAAGGTTGAGGGATCTGGATGGAGAACCTGACCCCCCCCCTCCCGTGAGAGCAGATCGTCTCGGTAGGAAAGAAGACATGGAGGGCAGATGGACAAGTCGAGAAGTCTGGGTACCACGTCCTCCGGGCCCACGCCGGAGCAATGAGGATCATCCGGGAACCGAACCTCTGTAACCTCCGCAGTACTTGCAGGATGACGGGGAATGGAGGAAACGCGTACAGCAGTGGGAATGACCACTCCATCACGAACGCGTCTCCTAAGGCTCCTTTTGGAGGAAATTCCCACGAGCAGAACCTCTCGCACTTCCGGTTGACACTGGAGGCGAAGAGATCCACTTGAGGGGTCCCCCAAAGGGCAAAGATCTCCAGGAGAATCTCCTGAGCCAGCTCCCACTTGTGAGAGATCGTGCTCTGCCCGCTCAGAGCGTCCGCCGTCTTGTCGTCTCAGGCCAGATGAACAGCCGAGATCGAAACTTCCTGCTGGATGGCCCAGAACTCGAGCTGCATCGCCTCCCTGCACAGAGGAAGTGATCCTGCCCCCCACAGGTAATGTCCACAGCTGTGCTGCTTCCGAACAGTTTTTTTGTTGAGGTAGTGCATGGCCACTGTGTTGTCCGTTAGAATCAGGACACTCTTTCCTCGCACAGTTGGCAGAAAAGCCTTCAGGGCAAGCCCGACGGCCCTCAGCTCCAATAGATTGATATGGAGTCTGGACTCCGACAGAGACCAACGACCGCTGACTGTCAACTAGTTGGTATGAGCTCCCCATTCCGTCAGAGATGCGTCCATCACAATCGTCACCTCTGGCCAGGGCAGCCAAAATGAGACCCCTTCATCAGATTGCCTTCGACGGCCCACCACAGAAGGTCCTGGTCGACCGAGGGCGGCACCTGAACAGGGTCGGACAGCCTGCCGGAGGACTGAGACCACTGGAGCTTGAGTGCCCACTGCAAAGATCTCATCCGCAGACGAGCCTCTGGCACCAGAAGAATGCAGGATGCCATGAGGCCGAGCAGTCTCAAGAACTCGGACGCTGGTAGATTCTGGGCAAGTTGAAACTTGTGCACCATCTGCTGAATGTGAAGAGCCCTCACCTGGGGAGGAAAACACTGCACCAGGGATATGTCGAGCACTGCTCCGATGTACTGGAGCTGCTGTGTTGGCATCAAATGGTACTTCTTTAAATTGAGGGAAAAGCCCAGCTTGTGAAAGGAGTGGCAGGTGACGGACAGATGATCCAGGACTTGCTCGGGAGAGCTCCCCCTGATCAACCAATCGTCCAGGTAGGGGTAGACGTGAATTCCCCTTTCCTGAGATGCGCTGCCACCACCACCACCATGAGCTTGGTGAAAACCCTCGGGGCGGTGGTCAATCCGAACGGTAGGACCCAAAACTGAAAGTGTGAGTCGCCAACTGCAAACCTCAGGTACTTCTTGTGCTTGGGATGGATCGGCACATGGAAATAAGCGTACTTGAGGTCGAGAGACACCAACCAGTCCTGAAGTTGAAGGGCCTGGAGGACTTGAGAGAGTAACCATCTTGAACTTGTCCTTCCTGAGGAGTTTGTTCAAACCATGCAAGTCCATGATGGGTCTCAATCCCCCGTCTTTCTTCGAAATCCAAAAATAAGGGGAATACACCATCCCTTGTTCCTATCCGCTACAGGCACCAGTTCTATATCGCCTGTCTCCAGCAGGGCTTGAATTTCCTGCGCAAGGAGCGGATCCGGACTCTTCAAAGAGAGGTTCCCAGGTGGATTGTCGTGAGGCCTCTGCCGAAAGGGAAGACAGTAGTCGTGGGTTATGCTCTCCAGAACCCACACATCTGAAGTAATGGCACGCCACTCTACAAGATGCTGCGCCAGCCTTCCCCCAACCGGCGAACCATGGGACCCGGCCTCATGACTGAGTGGTAGCGGCTGCTGTGTTGCCTGAGGGCAAAGAGGCAACTGCCCGAGCAGCTTTGGCACCTCGAGTACCCTGTTTTCCACCTCTGGCACTCTTGCGGTGGCCTCTTTGACTGATAGCTCCTCTCGCTTTACTGAAGGACGAGTAATAGCGAAAGGAACCTCCCCTCCATTGTTGTCCCCTAGGACGAAAAGGCAGAGGTTGTCGAACTGCAGCACACAACGACTTCGCTGCAGCTTTGGAGGTCTGCAACCTCTCAAGGCTCTCGTCAGCCTTGCTGCCAAAAAGATGTTCACCGTCATCTTTGACCCAAAGTCCCCGCATTTCTTGAAGCCCGGACGCGGGGTTGAAGACGAGGTAGACATCGTCACAAACAGGTTTTCACAAAAACCGAACAGGTTCCAAGAACCGAGAAGAATACAACAAACTCCAAATAGTCGAAGCATACCGAGATTCACGAAGCGAACACGTTCGTGGAAAAAACGGAACTGAGGCTACGGGCATCGTGCGTCCTACTTATCACATTGGGTGACGGCCGTTGGATGAGGTCCTCGGGGACGGCGCATCGATGCAGGCGCCGAAACTGTTCGGAAGCAGCACAGCTGTGGACATTACCTGTCATAGATATGGAATACGTCGGAGGACCCAATCCCCTCGAAACCTTGTGTGTAAGAGTTTATTTGAATACTTGTCATTGTAAATCTCTAATCCCCTACAGCTCACATTGACCCCTCTTAAGATAAGCCTGGTTTCTCAACACGTTACTAACCTGTGTAGTACAGACTTATATCAACGGTTGGGTTCCTATTGCCAAGAGGTCATGGTTGTTGTAGTGCATCCAAAGGGTACTGCATACAATCTTGCCTAACAGTCACCATACCATTAAAGACAGTACATGTCCTAAAGCGCACACACACACACACACACACACACACACACACACACACACACACACACACACTCTCTCTCTCTCTCTAGAGGGGTTTACCTTTCTTTTGGTGTTTGTAGATCTCCAGCTGCCGCTGCTGTTGTAGTCTCAGTGTATTGATGATGGCCACAGCCAATCTTAATGCTTCTTTGGGGTAGCCGTGAGAGCGCAAGGCATCCACTCGAGCACAAGCTGTGGGTACATGTTCTGAAAGCCAAGGACGGGAAAAGTCAATTTAGCAACATAGCTTCTACATACTCTGACAAAAGCGACAAGTTCATTTCTCCCATCTGCTGTGTACACTCCCCCTTGCAAACTCAATGCCCCTGCGATTGACCTGCAACTAAAAGTCGCCAAAGGGCAGTCGTCTTTATCCACCGATTAACTTGTAGATTCCTCATCCCCCTGAAACAGCCTATGGGCAGAACCAGACATCAGCCAGGAAGGCTCACATTAATCAGGATGCTGCTACTGACCAGCAGGTGAACACTAGGGCATTCTGCCAAATCCAATACCCGTCCCACAGGAGGCCCTGTGAAGTAGGACCGGCGACATACGCGCCCCCCACCGGTAAATTGGGATCGTTGTAAATCGCATGGGACTAAGTAGCGCAGCTAGTGGCGCCAGAAGCAGCCACTAGCTAGCACTCTACACATGGCATATGAAGGAATGGCTGTGACTAACCTAGCCAGAGCGGTTGCCCCTGGGAGTTGAAGAGTAGGCTCTCCCCCTCTCTCTGGTAGGAAGGGGACATATAGAAGTCGCTGCTGATGATCCTTTGGAGGTGGCTGTCCTGCCAGTGAAGGTCGCATCCCTCGATGGCTCGCGTAAACACTGTTCTTCTCGGCCTTGCCAATGAGTCTGAAAAAAGAGAAGCAGCAATTTCACTGAAGTACCACACAATCCATGCATGAGTCGGAAAGCATTTTCATTTGGCTGCGGTACGTGTCCCTTGGTTGAACTCTTGAGGTTGAGGGCTGAGTGTGAGCATGCAGAGCTGCTGCGATCACAGTTCTGCAAGGCGGGGGTGAGGGGGGTGGAGAGCATTAGGAGTCGGAAGCCTCCAGCAAAATACACAATGAGCTCATGTGCTTCGCCGACAGTATCTCATAACGGGTCATGTATTAGTTCTTGCCCGATTTACCAGAGCTACAGGACGGCCCGTGTCACACCCGAGTCTTGTGTAGGCGGCTGCGGGTTCAGTCGCTCCGATCAGACCGTCCAAAGCTCTGCCAGGATATTTTTTGTGCTGCGTAATGCTTTGCCAACTTCGTTACTAAAATCAGCGCGTTTTATGAATTTATCACTATAGATTTCAAAGGTCACAGAAAAACTAGGCCCGTGGCAACTAACTCCACACAGACACGCTACAATTCAGGCGAAGGGCCCATCCAGTGCCATGACAGCCACACTGAGCAGGCCCTGGTGACTTGCCCAGGTGCACTTGCCAGCATCCGCATCTCAGGGTGAACTTTAAGCAAGGCTGCAATAAATAAACTTGACCCCACGTTTTATGGCAGTTAGAGCTCACCTGATGGTAGGAGTTCACCTATGACTACTAAATGCAATCTGTGCTTGGTGTACCAAGTTTGGCAGGGCACTTGCCAATCTGTTAGCCAGAATCAGCTTTAATAATCTAAGATCCTAAAGATTTTGCGGTTGTGCCAGCCAATTCCATTCACCCAGACGCAGTTCATTAAATAATTGCAGTCCCTCAGATATGATTTTAGATCGAGTACCTAAATACTGAATCTATACGATTCAGGAGCCTTGGAGGATAGCGGTCATAGTTTGCTCCAGCTTTGGATAGGCCATAGCTCTCCGATTGTTGCAACAAAAATAGCCCCATACCACCTAGCCTTTAACTTCAAGTAGCCGAGATCCTGCAAATCATCAATGGCCTACCACCACTGAGATGTCAAGGGGACATTTGCCCGGCATATGTGATCAAAGACTGTCGAAGCACTGTTTTGCTTCATCACATCTCTTATAAACTCTTTCTTCACGTCACACACTGCCCCCACCAATCTAAAAGACGCCTGGGTCCACCCATTGCTAAAAAAAAAAACTCACTTGCCCCAGACATACCCACAAACTACTGCACTATTACTATGGTCCCCTTCCTGCTAAATATTCAACAGGGTAGCATATTTACTGTTTTTTATATAGCACCTATACACACGTTTCAAAGCAATCCAATGCAGGGAGGGTGAGAACAAGTATTAACATTCTTAGCAGGCATTGGTATGTTCAGAATGGGCAAGTGCTATGCGTTTAGGCGTACAACATAGGACAGGAGGAATACCTGTTACAACATATGACAAAAAATAACCAAATTCAGGCATTCCTCGAAGTCAACAACCGCCTAGGCCTAAGCTGGCTTTAGATCAGGTCACGGCACTGAAACTGTACTCTTAGACCTAAAAAAAAAAAATCAAATGGTTAAAGTCAAAGATGCTGACAAGGCATCACGGCTACTCCCGCTTGACTAGTCAGGAGCCTTTGACCGAGTCAACCATCAAATACTATGCAGATATCAGACATCATCAGCCCATTTCTCAGATCCGGCCTCCACCTGGATTTCACCCTTCTCTAACATATTTTCTAGAATCTTCTCAGGGAAATATACAGACATGAGAACTGGCTACCCCTCTCTCAGTGCTACCAGGTTAGGCCGGGTGATCTACAGAATCATATTGAGCAGACCATGTCACTTACCAATTAGTGAGTTTTGTGTATATAACAAGAAACAAAAAGCAAGAGAGAAAGACGTGGAAACATATAAAGAGACTAACACCTACCCTTACCTCGTCGAGTCCTACTACGAAGATCAGAATAAACTAGCAAGAACTAGAGGAACAAATACCAACCGTCAGAGGAATAAATTCGTAACCTTTTCCAATACCTCGAATACCACCAGTAGTGATTTTGACAGTACAAATTCAGGAGGTAACAATAATCCTAATAATGAACCACAATTTCAGAGAGGTCGGGGAGGGGAAACCACGCAACTGGCAGCAGGGGCCCCCCAGGATGCAAACCCGCAACTGGAGAGGCCCTGCGATGACATGGTAATTCCAGTTTTCAATTTATCCAACCACCAACTTTCTGAGGCCGAAATACAAGTCCTTAAAAAGGGCTTAAGTTTTGTCCACAAAGCCAAAGATTTTGAAACTCAAATAGAACTTCAGAAATTCTTCCGAGTAATTAGACTACATTATTTCTTTAAAGACTCTCCTACATCAAGTAAAAAACAAAGTATAACAGGTTTAAAACCACCGTCTTCTTTTATTCCCTGCAATAGCATGGTATCCCCAGCCATTGTGGAGTTTGAAAATAAAATCATTGAAGAAAGTAAAAAATGAATATCCTTCAATAATCGACATAAAGACAATATGAGTCGAGAGGAAAGAAAAGCCCTTTCATTGTTACAAGAAAATCAGACCTTTCACATAAAACCAGCTGACAAGGGCGGAGGTATTGTCCTATAGGACAAACTTCTTTATGAGAGAGAGAGATCAAAATACATCTTGAGAACCCTCTTTTTTACCGCAAACTCGACCGTGATCCCACTACACGTCTGAAGGATGAACTCAAAGGTCTGATGGACCATGCAATAACAGAAGGATGGATAGAAAAGGACGAATACTCCTTTTTAGTTAAAGAAAATCTGACTATTCCGGCATTCTATCTGTTGCCGAAAGTGCATAAAGATGCGGTCACTCCACCAGGTAGACCGATTGTGTTCTCTATAAATTCGGTCCTTGAACCTTTGTCGATGTATTCAGATTGGTTTCTAAGACCCTTTGTCAAAGCGATGAGGTTGTTTGTAAAAGACACGACCAGCATGGTTAATATCATTAATGATCTACCATGTCAAAAAGACAGTCTACTAGTCACACTAGATGTAACAGCTTTATATGCTAGCATACCCCACAGCTTCACAGCTAACGTCGAGGGGAGGGATCTTTAACAATAAGTATATATATATAGGACCGAGGTCCATAGTAAGTGTTTAGCAATGTCTCTCTAGGAGCTCCGTGTAAGGCGACCATAAACTGGGCGGAAAAAAACAATCTGAGGGACCTCGACGCGTGAGGGATTGTGGGTACAACGCACGTCACTATAGGGATAGTGTTACAGACACGCCTTGTCGACGTCCCCTTTTCGACTACGAAAAACAAAATGCAATACTCCGCAGTGACCACTGGATGTCAGACCTATGCACAGCATGTGAATCTAAGCAGATACAACCATCAGAAAGCCCAATCGCTGGTCGCGGCTGCGTTTGCGGGTGGGGCTTGAGGCCCTTACGGTCTGAGGTAGACGCCGGAGTGCCCTGCGTCCCCTTCGGCGCTGATGCATCCTTCGTCCTCAACGAAGAAGAGCCGTGGGTTGTGTGCTTAGGCCTATGGGGTCTGTGTGCGTCCTTGTCGCCGGGGTGTTCATCCCCATAAGCAGGGCGTGAGCCGAGCCCGTCGGGGCCGGGGACGGACGTCGAGGAGCGCGAGCGCTCCTTCTGGGGGTAAATGACTTCCGTAACTGACGTCGAGTTATCACCCTCCTCGTCACTTTCTGTAACAGCGGCGGCGGGTGAGGAAACTGACTTCGACATAGCGTAGTCCGCCCACCTCTTAACTTTCCGTTCTTTAAGAGTTCTTGGTTTCAAGAGCTTACAGGCCGCGCAGCTGTCCTCTTTATGATCGAGGGGCAAGCAACGATTACAGAGCTTGTGTTTGTCCTTCCAAGTGTATTTGCCCCTACAGCGTGGGCAAAACTTAAAAGGTGTCCTCTCCATAGCTGAGGCAATAAAAACTGGTGATAACCCCAAGGGAAAGATAGGGGAGAAAGAAAGACATTCTCGACGAGAAGATAAAAGTTCGAACCCCCACTCTCCCTACTGTATGTTGGCCGGCGAGGCCTGGCCACGTGTTCGGCAGCGCCGAAGGATCTCCTCCGTCTCTTCCCCTCCGTCGAAAACTTGCTCGGTGGAGAAAACAGCTTCACAGCTAACGTCGAGGGGAGGGATCTTTAACAATAACTATATATATAGGGCCGAGGTCCGTAGTAAGTGTTTAGCAATGTCTCTCTAGGAGCTCCGCGTAAGGCGACCATAAGCTGGGCGGAAAAAAACAATCTGAGGGACCTCGACGCGTGAGGGATTGTGGGTACAACGCACGTCACTATAGGGATAGTGTTACAGACACGCCTTGTCGACGTCCCCTTTTCGACTACGAAAAACAAAATGCAATACTCCGCAGTGACCACTGGATGTCGGACCTATGCACAGCATGTGATTCTAAGCAGATTAACAAACATCAGAAACTAGCATACCCCAAGGAGAATGTTTGAAAATTATGGAGATTGTCTTAAACAAAAGAACAGCAACCCTTGATCTTGTTCCCACACCTTTTATTTTGGAGTGTATCCGTTTAGCATTAACAGAGAATTTTTTTCCTATGTGATGGTGTGTTCTATCGCCAGATCCATGGCACAAGTATGGGGGCAACATTTGCCCCTGATCTGGCGAATTTGTATATGGACCATTATGAAGCCACATCTATATACCATGCCAACAATCCCTTTAAAGAACAGATGGGACAGTGGTATAGGTATATAGATGTTTTTATGTTTTGGAAAGCTGACGTGGCGCTGCTGGAAGATTTTCTGGTATCGCCTAACAACCAGAGTACGTACATCAAATTTACGATGAAATGGAATTCATTGTCCATCCCCTTTTTGGATTTGTTGATTCTAAAAGCAGAGAGTGGTCATTTGTCGACCGCACTGTTCCGCAAGCCCACAGATAAGAATGCTTTGCTCCAATTTCATAGTTTCCACCCTTTGGCCTTACGTGAAAACCTACCCATTGGGCAGTTCCTACGAATTAGGAGAAACTGCTCAGATATTACAGACTTTGCGAAGGAGGGAAAAGATTTGAAAGAAAGACTCAAAAATAGAGGCTATCCAAAGAGAATAGTAAACACGGCATAAGCGAGCAAAACACTCCAATAGGGACAGATGTTTACATCTGGAACCCAAAGTACAGGAAGACAAAATGACATGTGTAACCACATTCAGCCCCATAAGCAACCAACTTAGACGGACCATAAAAAAGAACTGGCATATTCTAAAAACGCCAGATTTTGAACCAGCTACCCCACGTTTCGCCTTCAAGCGACAAAAGAATGTGAGAGACCAAGTAGTGTACTCATACCCCAGAAAAGAGAAAGTGTCTATTCAGACCACGCTGTGGCAATTGCCACCAGTGGTGGGACACTTTAAATCTGGCAAATGTGTTGCCTGTGCCTTTACAAACAATCTGAAAGAAATAGAGCTAAATGGCAAAAATTGGGTTTTCCGCACTTTTACAAATTGTGGATCTACATGGGTGATTTATGGAATAAAGTGTCCATGCAACTTAATCTATATTGGTAAAACCAAAAGATGCATTAGACAACGTATCTGCGAACACAAATCGTGTCTGAAAAACAAAGTACCCAACAAACCATTAGTTGCCCACTACGAGATAGAAAAACAGAAATACACTGATATTCTGTGGTTTGTGTTACAAACCATTCCAGCAAGCAAAAGAGGAGGTAACAGAGAAATGTTACTGAGCTTGAGTGAACAAAAATGGATCTATTCCCTCAATACGGCAATCACAGGTTTAAACTCAGCAGTAGAGTGGAATTCTCTAATTACTCTGAGATAAATTGGTGCATTTTTTGAGAATATTCTGACAACACATGTTTAACCGTGCCTCAGATTTTGCATGAAAGATGCCCTTTCTCTTGCTATCCCCTTTTGAACATTTTCTATGAAGGAATAAAAAATAAAAAACGAAAAATGACATGGAAGACTGCTCCGTCTCCTGCGTTTGTCACTTTATGCTGTTAAACATTCGTTGGTGGCATTCATTCTTTTTCTGAAATATTCAGTCTTTTATAATAACCGATCGACACTTGTTTTCAATAGAGATGCTAAGTTTTGAATACAAACACACACCTAGCATCACGTACGCAGTTGTTTTGGCCATAGTTGGACAGTGCTGTCCCTTTAACTAGGGAAAACAATGCATACAGTAGTTATGTGACCATGGAAGTCACGTACTTAACCGGAAGCAAACACTGATACAATCGGACCACGATCGCTGTGACGCGACCGCGTTTTGCTGAAGGAGTCAACTATCATAATTTAAGGTGAGCGCCAAAAAGCCTGTTACCCGTTGGGAATGTGTGAACTCTCTCGTGTTTGAGATGTATACAAATGCTGCCCTTGCGGTGCCTGTTTTTGAATTACAGCACTAATGCGGTTTTGTTCTTCTGGACACGATGCCAGTGGCGTTTGTAATAATGTTACTGTGCTCGTGCTACAAATGGCAGAACCCAGATAGAATCACGTGTGCTTTTTACTGATTGCCCGCCTGTTCTGGCCACTTGTGTCTTCCTCAGGTTGTGCGAGTGCGAAGCCATGAGTGACAAATGCGCTCCGGTGTCTTTTGATAGCTGTTTGGTTACCTACGAAAGTTTGGAGTGTATATACCTCTTCACACGCCTAAGCAGACCTCAACAATTGCACACAAGGTTTACACCCATCTAGCACAAACTACGTGAGTTTTTATTTAAAACAATGTTGTTCAAAGAAAACACCTCCGTTTAAAAGCAGTGCCAGTGGTGAGAAAAAACTAATAGAATAAATCAAATTGAGATTAAATAGATTTGATAATAGTATTCTAAATCCAAACAATACAGGATAACATGATGCTGAGATAGAAATACACACGATTTCTTCGACAAAATTGTTTTTTTTTTTAAAAGAAGCAATTATAATGAGTCATTTAGTGTGTTAACAAGTGACTTGATGAATTATAAGGAGTATGAACTAAAATATAAAATTGGGCTTCTTTACAGAGCCCAATCCGGACTGAAAATTCCTAAATGGGCTTGGAGGTGATCCGTGAACGCCTGGAAATAGTGATTCAATCTTACCATTACTAGGTTTTTCCTAGTAAAAAGTTCAAGTACTACCAGGATGTAAGTAAAGGCCAATATAACCTACAGAATTTAATTGTACTGTGGCATTATGTGAAATGAGCATAAGAGAATATAAAAATGTTAATGTATTGAAATAGTAAAATCAAAGAATCATAGATGCTTGTTGAGAATGGAACCATTTTCTATAATGTGATAAATGTATATATGCTTGTTTTTAAATTATACTTATCCTGCAAAGGGGGATTGGAAAAGAGGCTTACCATCTGAAAAGAAATTTGTCTGTCCTGAAGAAGGCCTAACAATATATCGTCTGTAGAGACACTAGGGATAGTGTTTCATATGTTTATATGGCCGAAACATGTTGACACATGACAATAGACTACCTAAACCATATAGTCTTGTATCTGCAAACCACCTAAATAGATAGAGTGGCCATGACTTAGATGACGAACCCCATATGAATTATATTGTATTTTTTTAAAAATATGCGAGAAGTAGATAGTGATGTACCATACTGACTTTCACCTTGGTGTTGTACCTCTCGCTTTGTTTCCCTTTTTTAACTACGTTTGATTGGTTTTGATACTGAATAAATCAATAGAAAGGATGTCATTTTGTGACAGTATTTTATTCTTTGAATAAGATAGTTCTTCTCTCTTGCTTTTTGTTTCTTGTTATAGACACAAAACTCACTAATTGGTAAGTGACATGGTCTGCTCAATATGATTCTGTAGATCACTCAGCCTAACCTGGTAGCACTGAGAGAGGGGTAGCCAGTTCTCATGTCTGTCTGTATATTTCCCCTTTAGTGTGTCTCCCGTTTGAGAGACTGGCCCCCCCGATAACAAAAATTGAGGGAGACTACCTCTGTTGATATAACTAGAATCTTCTCAGACATAGCGTCGCTCCTCTCGCCCCCATACCCCCATCTCCTGTGCCATCCCACAAGAGTCATGCATCTCTCCCACACTCCACAATATATTCACCAAGCCCCTACCGATACACTAGAGAACATGGGAATTTCCTACACAAATTATGCAGATACAGATACTCCCGCCCCTCACTGGCAACTACATTTCCGACTCCAACGCACTGCTTTCCATCTATCAAACTATCCAAGCTTGGATGGCCACTAACTCATTATGCCTAAATGATGAAAATTCTCCTGACCGGCTCACAAGCTACGCTCAACAAACCTGAACCCAAATACAAGTCATTTACCATTGATGGCATTACAATTCCAGTTTCTAGCGCTGCCAAAACCCTAGGTGTTTATCTTGACTCTGCCTTGTACCTTAGACAGGTCAACGTGATCACTTTGGCCACTGCCCACAACACAAAATTGATCAATGCCTGCAGACCCTTTCTCTCTGCAGACAGCAGCCTTACCATCACCCATGCCCTTCTAGGGTCCAGGCTACACTACTGCAACGCCCTCTTTGGAGGCACCTCCACCAGGAACCATAAACTCCAGGTCATCCAAAATAATGCTCTCAGGGCTGCCCTGAATATCCCTAGACATGAGCATATCTCTGCGGCTAGGAGAGAAGCACACTGGCTGCCTTTCAGGCAACAGATTATCTTCAAGACCCTGGCTATCGCGCACAAGTGATAACACCGCCCCAAAGTACCTTTCGCAGAAATTACGAAAGGCCTACACCTCCAGACCCACGCAGTCATTTCACATGGACAAACTGGTAACACCCAGATACAAGCACAAAGAATCTGGTGGTGTGAGCTTACCGGTCATTGCTTCTGAGAACTGGAATGCACTCCCCCTCCGCCTCAGATCAAAACGGCCATACTGGGCATCCCGTAAGCACCTTACAACTTTGTTCGATCAGGAGCGGTCTGCCCCAGTTCTTACACACTGCTGTGGACAGTATCTTATGAATAATGCATCCTTCTCACTGAATGCACTTACCAGCAGAATAATATTTTGTGTGTACTATACGCAATAACTGCTATGTACCCATGTAACTAGCGCCCCGATGCCTGAGGGTTTGGCACGCTGCTAAAATAAATTGAAATCCATCCCAAGAAATTCTGCGAGCATAACACCCCCTCAGTGCCCTGAAGTGGTTAAAAAAAAGAAAACAAAAAAAAAACTGCAGCAGGCCCTCTTTTTAAAAAAAAAAAAGATTTTATTTTTATCACAATCACAGTTTACGTACATGACATTTACTCTTGTTCTTACTCGATTAATTTACTAAGTTAGGCATTCTGTAGCTCCAATGGCCCCTTTGGCCTATTAGATGTCCTTTGTGATTTTGAGACTTGGGTTATATACCCCAACAACATTAATAACTTCCCTCTTACCCCTCTGCACCCCCCTAACCCAAACAAGTATGGCACAGATGCAGTTCTTCCGCAATTGTTTATGCCTGGTGTCTTTCAGGCCCGCTTTCAGTGTCCATTCCCCAATTATATTCATACTACGTGTACATTTTTGAGCAAGGCTGGTTTATGGAAGTGGTGCTCCCCTGACAATCGTGGAATGGGAGCCAAATATTTCCCGTTTCGTAGCGCACATACCTTTTCCATGGCGAGCCCCCCTCCCCCCAAAACTTTTACCCACCAGCAGGCTAAACTGGTCCTACTGTTTTTCACCCCTGGGCGAACGTCATTCGGCTGCCATCAACAGGTGCATAATGAGGCTAGCTTTGGCGCCACTTGCAGCGTAAATTTCCTCCGCCCCCAGCAGAATCACAGTTGGTGAATTAGGTAACTCTGCACCCAAAATCTCCTTTATGCAACCCAATATCTCTTTACAGTAGATTTTCGCTTTGAGGCATGCCCACCACATATGATTATAGGTCCTCTTTTTCACCACATTGCCTCCAGCATAGGGAGGAATAGTTTGCTCTCATCCCGTGTAGACGGTGAGGGGTCAGATACCATCTATAACTAACCTTATATGAGGCTTCCTCAATAGCCATACATTTAGATGTTTTATGTGCCCTCCTCCAGATCGGACCCTATTCCTCTTCCATAATAGGTGCGCCAAATCCTCTCCCACCCCCCCATCCACTCATGTAGGGGAGCTTACTTACTGGTTGTGCCCTATCCAGCAGTCTATATACCCTCGAGATAACCTTTGTTATTAGGCCTTCTCGGGGGGTTAATGCAAGTCCTATTGGTGGCCTAGTGCCTGCTTCCCCTAACTTCCTCTGGATAATCCAGGTCTGATTTGTGTATACTTATACCGTTCTCTCCCATTTGGCATTTCTGCTTGCAATCCTCAAAGAACAGTAGCTTCCCACTGTGAAAAAAAAAGTCTCCCATCATCGGGTGCAGAACTGAAATTTCTGCCCAGTTGTGAAGTCGTTATTACGTGCCATTGAAGTTTGTGGCCCTAATCCCAAGGAACTGTGCTTCCACCACCGTAGTGATGTGTTAGTAGCGTCTAATAACTGTCCTCCCAATCGTGGGGCTCTGTTTCTCATGCCATGTAGTATTCCCAACAGGATGGATGGGACTCCTTGTTCATTTCACACCAGCCCTTTTGCATCTCGGGTGTTGCCCACTGCAGCATCGGCGCCATTTGAGCTGCCAAAATATAGCTCTTCATCTGGAACTGCCAATTACCCTCCCAAACCCCTGCCCCTCCACCCATGTTGGGCCGAGTAAGGCTGTTCTGTGAATCCTTGTTTGTTTTTTCCTATGCCAAATGAAAGCGATCATTTTGGACTGTAAAGTTTTGATCATACGGGCTGGTTTCTAACGGGAGCAAGTTTATTGCATACAACTGACGCTATTCGAGCAAATCATGAGAGTTCCTGCATGTCACATCTATGAAGATCTTCCAACAACTGTTTCCATAGGGTGTAATGTTTGCCCCATAAAGACCTTTATATCCCCTTGTTAGGTTTATCCCAGGTATTCTATACTCTTGTCTACTGAGATCAGTGGATATACCTTGCTACGTTCTAATATTTCTCGTTGCTCTTCGGTTATATTAAAGGCATGGTCTAGTAAAAATTGTTATTGTCCCTACGGGTCGGCCATGTTTTTTTAAGCCTAAGTGGCTCGATTTTAGAAAACTTTCCTATGGACCTTACCCGAGTTTTCGTCCATTAAACGCACGCGAAAACAGGCACCAGGGAGCCGCCATTTTGTGATAATCCTATCACTTGCCGCATCAATTCCCCCGCCCTGAGCCGGTCATCAGCAGACTCGTACCGCCCATTTCCCAACGCCAAAGCACGTCTTGTGTCAACATTCGCTGCGCTTCAGCTAATGACGTGTCGCCATGGAAATGGCAGGACGCCTCTTTCCTCAATAAGTATAAACAGACCGTTTCACTACACACAGCAGCAGATTTTCGATTCCATTCCTCTCTCTGCGTTACTTAGAGTATTTTGTGACTCGTTTCTGTGCTCTTGTCAGCTACCTTCGCCGCTTGTAGCCCGTGTGAACACCTGTACCATCTCGGTAAGACAATGCATTACTTACCGTAAAAGCATTTCTGATGGTTATATCTGCTTAGATTCACATGCTGTGCATAGGTCCGACATCCAGTGGTCACTGCGGAGTATTGCATTTTGTTTTTCGTAGTCGAAAAGGGGACGTCGACAAGGCGTGTCTGTAACACTATCCCTATAGTGACGTGTGTTGTACCCACAATCCCTCACGCGTCGAGGTCCCTATGTTTGTATTTTTCTGCCCTGAGGGAGCCTTCTAGACGTGAGTGAGTACAGAAAAGAGAGAAATATAGAAAGATGTCTATGTTCCTTCCATGCGAGCGGGGAGGAAGGGTGGGCGCATGTGAATCTAAGCAGATACAACCATCAGAAATGCTTTTACGGTAAGTAATGCATTGTCTTCTGATGTTTGTTAATCTGCTTAGAATCACATGCTGTGCATAGACTAGCGAGCAGTACCCGGAGTTGGCGGTGGGTTATGAGAAGGAACAGTAGAGAAAAGATGTCTTAATACTGCCTGTCCCACCTGGGAGTCAGACCTAGAGTGTGCATCTAGACAGTAGTGTTTTGTAAAGGTGTGCACAGAACTCCAGGTAGCCGCTTTGCAGATGGACTCAAGGGGAACATTTGCAATGAATGCTATGGACGCCCCCGTGCCTCGAGTAGAATGTGCTCTTGGCCTAAAGGGCAGTTCTCTCTTAGCAAGAGTATAGCAGAGAGTGATGCATTGGACAATCCATCTAGAAATAGTGGACTTTGAAACTGCATCCCCTTCTCTTCCTGCTGCCACCGAGACGAAGAACTGATTAGTCTTCCTCAGTGATCTGGTTCTTTCCATGTAGAACATGACCGCTCTGCGCACATCTAGTGTGTGCAGAGTCCTTTCTCCCAAGTTGGAAGGATTTTGAAAGAACGCTGGTAGTTCTATAGACTGGTTTACATGGAATTTTGAGATGAATTTTGGAGCAAACCTTGGGTGAGTGCGTAGAACCACTTTATCTTTGTGAACTGTAACAAAGGGGTCTAGAACAGAAAGAGCCTGTAGTTCACTTACTCTCCTGATGGGGGTGATATCTATTAGGAAAGCAGTCTTGAGAGTGAGGTCTTTAAGAGTTGCTTTGTGCATGGGTTCAAAAGGTGATCCCATGAGTTTTGTAAGTACCACGTTAAGGTCCCATCCGGGAGCTGGGTCAGCTATCGGGGGGTGTATTCTTTTTACTCCCTCCATGAAGGCCTTTATAACAGGGATCTTCCACCACGACACTTTGAGTTGGGAAGTGGTGTATGCAGAAAGTGCCGCTAGGTGGACTTTAATGGAATTGAACACTAGACCTGAATCTAATAAATGAGTCAGGTATATAACAATATGTGTGGGAGAGCAGTCAATTGGGTTGATGCTCTTTCCTCTGCACCAGATGACAAATCTCTTCCATTTGCTAGAATAGCAGTGGCGAGTGTTAGGTTTTCTGGCTTCCCTGAGGATGTCCATGCATCTCTGCGGGAGCTGTAGGTGTCCAGATTCTACGACCTCAGGAGCCAGGCTGCTAAATTCATGTTCTGGGGGCATGGATGCAGCGTCCTGCCCCTGTCTTGTGACAGCATGTTGTACGGGCAGGGGAGTTTCACTGGGGGAGATAGAGACATCTCCATCAAGTGAGCGAACCATGGCTGTCGGGCCCAAATTGGGGCCAAAAGTATCATGGTTACTTGTTCCTGGTGCATCTTGTGCACCACCTTGTTGAGAAGGGAGTCGGGGGAAAAGCGTAAACAAATTTCCCTGACCATCGAATCGACAGACCGTTCCCCTTGGATTGGTTTTGGGGGTACCTGGAGGCGTAGCTTTGGCATTGTGAGTTCTCCAGGGTTGCGAATAGGTCTATTTCTGGGAATCCCCATTGCGTGAAGACGTCGAAGACGATGTCTTCGTGCAGTCGCCATTCGTACTCTTCGGGCAGGGGGAAATCTCTGCTGAGTTTTTCTGCCAGCAGATTGAGTTCCCCTGGTACATGTTGTGACAGGAGGAACATATTCTGTTTGAGAGCCCACTTCCATATGTTCTGGGCTAGTTTGGACAGGCCTGGAGAGTGGGTTCCCCCCTGCTTGTTGATGTAATACATGGCTGTGGTGCTGTCTGTAAGGACCATCACTGTCTTGCCTTGTAGGTGTTCCTGGAAGGCTTTTAGCGCCTTGAACACCGCTAGTAGCTCCAGAAGATTGATGTGTTTGGATGCTACGCTCTGAGTCCACTCTCCGTGAGCAGTCTGATGGGATAGGTGAGCCCCCCATCCTGTGAGGGATGCGTCTGTGGTTAGAGTGGCTTCCGCCGCGGGTGTGGCAAAGGGTTTCCCTTTTTCTAGGTTTTCTTTTGTCCACCACCGTAGCGAGAGAACTAAGGCCTGCGAGACCACTAATAGATCGTCCCATAGTCCGCTGGCCTGACACCACTGGCTGTTGAGCCACTCTTGCATAGGGCGCATGCGCAGGCGCGCGTGAGGTACCAAATAAATACACGACGCCATCATGCCTAGCAAGCGCATTGCTTTGCGTACCGTCACCTCTCGACCGGACACATATTGAGGGATCTGAAACAACATGTTTTGAACCCTCTCTTTGGAGGGGAAGACGAGGCCGTCCTTTGTTTGAATTAGAGCCCCTAGGAATTGTTTGATTTGGCTGGGGTCTAGGCTGGACTTCTTTTCGATGGAGAAGCCCAACTGGAACAAAAGGTCTATCGTCTTTTGGGTATTGGAGAAGCATGTTTCGTAAGAATCCCCTGTTATGAGCCAGTCGTCGAGGTAAGGGTAAACTGGGATGGACAACCTGCGCAGGTGGGCCGCTGCCACTGCCAGTACTTTCGTGAATACCCTCGGTGCTGATGATATGCCGAAGGGTAGCACTCTGAACTGGTAGTGTTTGCCCTCTATCATGAACCGGAGGTACTTTCTGTGCGCTGGCAACATTAAAATATGAAAGTATGCAGTGGGATCACTTCCTGTAGGGTCACCATACGAAACTTTTGGGGTTTGATAAACTTGTTCGCTGGGCGCAGATCTAATACAGGGCGCATGGTTAGATCCTTTTTGGGTACAAGGAAGTACACTGAATAAATACCTTCCGTTACCTGAGATAGAGGCACGACCTCTATGGCTCCCTTTTCCAGCAGTTGCTGTACTTCTTGTAGAAGGATGGCAAGATGTTCCGGTGACATGCGTCGTCCCCTCGGGGGTCTGTATGTTGGGGAACTGTTGAATTCGATACAGTATCCGTGGGCTACGGTGGAAAGTACCCAGCGGTCTGACGTTATACCCTCCGATGCTGGAAGAAAGGATGGTATCCGGCCCCCGACCGGCGTTGCATGGGAGGGGACGCGAATCTTCGCGTCACTTGGTGTTGTTAGGGGCTTGGGAACCTCTGGGGGTGGACCCTCGCCCTCTTCCTTTGCCCCGACGCTGTCCTCTTTGACTGTACTGGCCACTACTGGTCTGGAAGGTGGTGGCAGGGTACTGTTGCTGCTGGTTTTGTTGTTGGCGTTGGCCACGAAAAAAGCGTTTATTGCCATATCCGCGCCTGGTAGCGGGCTTAGAGATTTGGTCAAGAGTTTTGATTGTATCGAACTCTTTTTTAGCCATCTCCAGAGCCTCATCCACCGCCTTCCCGAAGAGGTTGGAGTCTTCAACAGGTTTATTTATTAAAGACGCCTGTGTCTCCGGTTTGAACCCTGAGTTGCGCAGCCATACGTGACGTTTAAGGACTATTCCCTGAACTAGGGAACGTCCCGCAGTTTCTGCCGCATCCAGAGAGCTCTTCACAATACTCTGGTTGACCTGGGTTCCTTCGCCAATAGTTGAAAGCAGGCGTGTACGTAATGGTTCCGGCGCTTCTTCGGCGTCTTTGCGCAGTTTAGCCCACTGCGCGTCCGCATAGCTCGCGAGCAAAGAATTGTTGTTGGCAATTCTTGCCGAAAAGGCGGCCGAGGATGCAATTCTTTTAGCAAGGGCATATAACCGCTTGCCCTCCTTGTCAGGTGGTGCCTCACTGGTGGAAAGTGGTACCCCTGCCCTCTTTCTTGTGTTGGTTACTACCAGGGAATCCGGAATGGAATGTCCCCTGATGTATAGCGGGTCTGAGGGTGAAGGAGTGAAAAGTTTTTCAATTCTAGGATTGACCCCTCTGATTAGTGCGGGTGTGGACAACGAAGGGATGATTCTTCTCCTCACTGAAGCGAGGAGGGGAATTGTCTGACTGACCGGGGGTTTCTCCTTAATTACCCTTTCTACAAAGTCTAATTCAGGAGAGAGCTCCCCAGTGTCTAGTTCGAAGTGTGCTGCTGCTCTGCGCAACAGGGCATTAAATGTGGGTTGATCGTCAATGGGAGACGTGTTTCTAACCGGTGAAATGTCAGGAGGATTTAGATTCAGGACATCAGTGTCGGAATATATTGATGGTGATTGCCAGGGGTGAGAAGGTCCTTCTGGATTTTCTCCGAAGCCTTCTCCTACCGAGTCTGGGCTGTCCTCCAGACCTTCCTCCTGGTTCTGTCCGTCTTCCTCGTCCATAAAATCATCCTCTTCCTCAAAATAATGTTCTTCCCCAGTGAGGTCATACACACTGGAAGTCTGAGGCTGTGTCCTGGTGGGGATTGACTAATCTTGGAATTTTGGCCCTGGGGTCCTCCTGAGGCCCTTCTCTTATTCTCTTTGGAGTGGGAGGGTTTTGGGCATTCATAAACCTCTCCATCCTTTCCATGCAGAGATGGATCCTTTCCATGGTTTCCTGGGGTACCCCTGAGCGGTCTAGCGGGGGAAAATTGGTGTCTTGTAGCTGAACACGGCTCGACCTCTCCCATAACGTCGAGGAAAGTGTCCCGTCGCCTTCCGAAAAGCCTTCAGGTGTGTCTTTCGACCTTTGCGTAGCGCTCGACGTGTCTTTCGGCGTACGCTTTTGGGCGTCGGCTACCACGATCCTCGCCAAGCTCTCAGCGACTCGTTTGTCAGCGGGGAGCGGTGGTTTCGACATTATGGGTGTCGAACGCTCTACGGCGGCATGCGCTTTCTGCTGATGCGCTCCGGCCGATGATTTGGGGGCGGCGCCCTTATTTGCCGAAAGCCCAGTCGCTGGTCGCGGCTGCGGTTGCGAGAGGGGCTTCGAACCCGAACGGTCCGAGGAGGCCGCCGGTGAAACCTGCGTCTCCTTGGGCGCTGATGCTCTCATTGCCTTCGGCAAAGAAGAGCCATGGGTTGTGTGCATGTGTGGTCTTGTGTGCGTCAGTGTCGCCGGGGTGTTCATCCCCAAAAGCAGGGCGTGATCCGAGCCCGTCGGGGCCGGGGACAGACGACGAAGCGTGTGTGCGCTCTCTAGGGGGGGTTTACGACTTCCGTAGCGGAGGTCGTGGTATCACGTTCCTCGTCACTGTCGGAGGTAGCGACGGTGGGTGGAGCGTCGGCCTTCGACATAGCGTAGGCCGCCCACCTTTTGACCCTACGGTCTTTTAGAGTCTTCGGCTTAAGAAGCCGACAAGCCGTGCAACCCTCCTCCTTGTGATCGAGGGGCAAGCAGCGGTTACACCGTGAATGCTTGTCCTTCCAAGTAAACTTGCCCTTGCAAAGCGGGCAAAACCTAAAGGGTGTCCTCTCCATAGCTGAGGCAATAAAACGTGATAACCACCCCAAGGGAAAGGAAGGGGAAAAGGAAAGGCATTCTCAGAAAAGAATTAGAGATGTCCCACTACCCCCACTCTCCCTACTGTATTTGGCCTGCGAGGCCAGGCCACGTGTTCGGCAACGCCGAAGGATCTCCTCCGCTCGTCCCCTCCGTCGAAGATCTTGCTCGGCGGAGAAGCTTCACAACAGCGTCGAGGGGAGGATCGATATGTTCTATATTAATATAGGAAAACGACCAAAGGTCGAGGAGATGAAATCTGCAATGTCTCTCGAGGAGCTCCGCGTAAAGGCGACCAGTATCTGGGCGGAAAAAAACAATCTGAGGGACCTCGACGCGTGAGGGATTGTGGGTACAACACACGTCACTATAGGGATAGTGTTACAGACACGCCTTGTCGACGTCCCCTTTTCGACTACGAAAAACAAAATGCAATACTCTGCAGTGACCACTGGATGTCGGACCTATGCACAGCATGTGATTCTAAGCAGATTAACAAACGTCAGAAATTATTTTACTTTGTTTACCACACAATGGCTACAATAATGCCCTACATGTACAAGCCAGAGTATACTGAGGAGGAACTACTGGAAAGGGAAGCACGCGAAAACGATGGGGATTCGGACGGCAGTTGGCAGGACGAATCAACAGATGAAGAGCCTGGGCCTAGTCGCATGGACGGCGTCTCCACCTGGTGCACATGCAATCGGTGCGAGCTAATGCCAACCGAGGAAGAGAACTGCTGCTGCCGAGAAAACTCAGGATGCCTGGCCTACATTTCGGAAAGCGAGCCATGACCGCAATGCATCACCGAGCTGCCAGACTTCAGGGCAGCCTGCCTCACACGGGACGCGCAACTGTTCGTCCTCGTAATCCAAGTAAGTATACTCTGCTTGTCATGCCACTCCTATTTCATGTTCTTCTACTATATCCAAAATTACATCTACATATCATTGTAACGCATGTAAGTCGTTCAATAGTGTGCATTGTCTAGATAGCATTTGTCGTGCAGAATGCCATTCGTTGCAAGAATTGTCATTGACAACAAACGTTTATTAAACTTACCTTGGTCATTTAAAAAGAGTGTTTCATTCCTTTTCACAGGTGGTACAGGCTGGTGGCCTATCGTTCCTTTACATGGCGGCTCCACGGGAGGCTTGGACACCGCGTTCGAAGAGTGATACCCGCCTGTGCCGTTGATGCCATAAGAGAAACGTTCCCGAGTGACAGCGGTCAGTACAGGGGATTTTCTCTCGCTGATCTGCAACATGACCTGTATAATCTTTAAAGTCTTGTATTTTTGTGTCATGAAAATAAGATCCAAAATAAAACACCACATACATTTTAACAACGGTCGTTTCGATTTTTTTAAATGAATCAAGTGCGTCTCCATTCAAGGATGGACGTCAGACATCTGTGCTCCAAATGGGTGAAGGTCTGGTCGCTGTGAAGCAGGGTGGTCACTATCTAAGCTAGCATAAAATATTCTCGATAATGCATGCACTAAATAACACTTGTTCAAAGTCTTACAGTAGGTTATGTCTCTATAAAAGTCACACATAAATCTATACTAACAATTAACATTGGATTATACAGGCCTTAGGTTAAGGGTCTTGACCACTGTAATACACCGGTTGAAGTGTGGGTCTGTGCTCACAAGAATCTCTGTTATGTGGCATTTGTTATTGATAAGCAACGATATACTGCAGTAGGGGTCTAATGTTAATTGGGGATCTGCTAGGTGGGCATCATGTCGTGGTCAGTGGTCTGGCACTTGAAGAGAATACCTTGCAGGTACACAGGGTCACAATGGCAGTAAGTTTCCACTGGCGAGGGTGTGTGGGCAAGGACACGTGTATGGAGATGAACGAGCGATGTGCTTAGTTCAGGCTGGTTCACATGCAGGAAAGTGATCTCAGAGGAAGAGTCATGCTCAGTGGTCCCATCTCGCGATTGTCAACCAAAGTTATCACATAAGGGCAAGGGGTGAACCCACTACTGGAGGCACTTGGTCCGAGTTTCTACTGAGAAGTAAAGCATGAGAGGGGCCTGATGGCCCCTCGTTCCCACACACTTATCTGCACGCCCACCGGCCCATCCATCCACCCCCCCCCCATCAAAGGCAGTTCGCACCCGTGGATGAGCGCTGGCAAGTGGGGCTGTCTGGGGCGTGAACGGCCAAGGTGCCAAACAACTTCAGAAGGTATCTTACGCCGAGGGGCCATCGTTCACATGGTCTCCTCAGACCCCGTGTCTCCAGGCAGGCCTCCCCTGAGGTAGGCCGCCCCCCTGCAATCCACATAAGTGTGTCTCCATTCAGCAGTCTTCCTGTGCCTTATCTGCACGCCCCAGGCCCATCCAGCCCACCCCCCTCTATCAAATGCGGTTTGCGCCAGTGGATGCGCGCTGTCAGGGACGCGAAAGGCCAAGGTGCCAAACTACATGTACACTTCAAAAGGTATCCCACACCAAGGGGCCATCGGTCACATGGCCTCCTCAGACCCCGTATCTCCAGGCAGGCCTCCCCTTGAAGCAGGCCACCCCCCCAATACCACGACATACATATGTCATTCATTCACAAACACACCCCTGTTTCTAATACTTTATAAACCACTTGATATGTCTCATGAGAACATGTTTGTACTTTGCAAGTCAACTCCTGAACGTGCTACCTGGCAACCACTGAGATCTACGCTAATCTACTCGTCGTCGTGCTATCCGTGAACTTCTGTGACCGCTTAGAGCAAACCCATCAGTGTGCTACCTGTGGCCACCCACCTATTCTCCTGCAACATACTGCTCTGCTTGCTGAATCCAACTGTTTGTTGGTCAAGGTAAGGCCATGTATCCTAGTCATATTTTGCAGATTTTTAAATTTCTATCTATTTGCGAGTAGAGTACACAATAGTGCTATGTTCATTGGTCTCATTGCTATTGACTTGAGTTTCCATTGCTAGGCTATCAATAGATCTATTTATTTTCATCTTTGTCTATTGTCATCGAATTGCATCCTTCGGGGGTCCAGTCTATAATGTAAGCATGTTTCCTTCTCGTGCAATACAGAACATCCAAGGGATGAGTCACATGCTCAGATTTCAGTCACATCAATTATACATTTCTGCAATTTATGCAAATACTAAGCCGCACATAATGAACTGGTATAGTTCCTGCGAGCAAAACAAACCTTGCATTGATCATTGTATGATTCATTTACTTTTGTATCAAATCTTTATTCATGAAGATTGTATAATAATGTCGATATTTACTTTTCAGATTTATCAACAATGCCTGCCTGTTCGATTAGCAGTTGCCTTTCGAATACCCATGCGAAATCTGAAGGCACTACAATGCATGTATTCCCAAAAACTGTTGATCGAATAAGAGAATGGGTCAGACATTGCGGATATCCAATGGATGAGCTGGAAAGTAGAGTCCAACAAGTCTTACAGGACAAGAGGGGTGATCGATACCGCATCTGCAGCCGGCACTTTTCCTAGGACATGTGCACAACATCTTGGGTAACAAAGAAGAATAAACGGCGAACGACACGGAAATTGATCGAAAACGATATTCCCACTCTATTCGTCCACATTCCGCCACTGGTGAGTCAAGTGTCCGGATTTAGCTTTAGGCCTTGCGGTAGTGTGTAGGTAGCCGAATGGATTAATTGATATTGTAGGTGTTCTATCCCTTGTAATAATTTCGATATTGATATGAGTGTATAGTTTTTTGAATAATGACATTTATCATATTCATTTTCGATTTCATAACCCACAAAAGCAATATATATATATGGGATACATTACTCACCGTAATCGTATTTCTGATGCTTGTATCTGCTTAGATTCACATGCTGTGCATAGGCCGACATCTAGTGGAAGCTGTGGAGTATTACAGTTTGTTTTTCGAAAGTCGAAAATGGGCGTCGACACAGGCGTGCCAGTAATACTATCCCTAGTGTGACGTCCACTGTACCCAAGATCCCTCACGCGTGTAGGATCCTCAGATTGTATTTTTTCCTGACATGAGGAAGCATGAGGAGTAGCGTGAGTACAGATAATCCAAGCAGATAGACAGAAAGGTAAGACTACAAGCAATCATGCGCCTTCTCTCGGAGGGGAGGAAGGGTGGGTCGCATGTGAATCTAAGCAGATACAAGCATCAGAAATACGATTACGGTGAGTAATGTATCCCTTCTGAGGCT
The DNA here is from genome assembly GCF_040938575.1 of Ambystoma mexicanum. Classification (NCBI taxonomy): domain Eukaryota; kingdom Metazoa; phylum Chordata; class Amphibia; order Caudata; family Ambystomatidae; genus Ambystoma; species Ambystoma mexicanum. The sequence continues at coordinate 1,463,167,464 of NC_090922.1, forward strand.
TGTGGAATCTGCTTAGATCACATGCTGTGCATAGATTAGCGAGCAGTACCAGAAGAAGGAGGTGGGATGTGAGAAGGGTCATGAGCAAACAGGTGTCTTAGAACCGCTTGTCCCACTTGTGTATCTGTCTTGGAATGAGTGTCAATGCAGTAATGCTGAGTAAAAGTGTGAATAGAGCTCCAAGTAGCCGCTTTGCAAATGGTGTCGAGGGGAACATTTGCAATGAAAGCCAGAGTGGCACCAATGCCTCTAGTAGAGTGGGCCCTTGGCGTAAAAGGCAGAGTCTTTTCAGAAAGAGAGTAACACAGCTGTATACAGTTGATAATCCACTTCGAGATAGCGCCCTTAGAGACGCGATCCCCTTCTCTGCCTGTAGCTACGGAGACAAACAGTTGATCTGTTTTCCTTAGCGGTCTGGTTTTATTTACATAGTATAGGACCGCCCTACGCACATCTAGGGTGTGTAGTTTCACCTCAGCCGAGCTTTGCGGGTTCTGGAAGAAAGTCGGAAGCTCGATGGACTGGTTTACATGGAACTTGGATATGAATTTAGGTGAGAACCTAGGGTGTGTGCGTAAAACCAGTTTGTCCTTGTGGATAGTAAAGAAAGGATCCTGCACTGACAGAGCCTGAATTTCACTGACCCTTCTTATGGAGGTAATGGCTACTAAGAAGGCCGTTTTATAAGTCAGGTGTTTGAGACTACTTTTATGCATGGGTTCGAATGGGGGTCCCATGAGCTTAGCTAGCACCACGTTGAGGTCCCATCCTGGCGGTGGGTTCGAAATAGGAGGGTGAAGTCTCTTTACTCCTTCCATGAAGGCTTTAACCACTGGTACTTTCCACCACGAGACCTTGTTATGGGATGTGGTGTAAGCCGAGAGGGCTGCCAGGTGTACTTTCAGCGAGTTAAAAACCAACCCTGCATCCAGCAGGTGGAGCATGTATGTCACAACGTTGGAAGGAGTGCAATCAACCGGGTTGATTTGTTTATTCTGGCACCAGATAACAAATCTTTTCCACTTATCAAAGTAACAGTGCCTTGTATTTGGTTTCCTGGACTCCTTTAGAATGTCCATACACCTCTGTGGTAATTTGAGATGTCCAAACTCTATGACTTCAGGAGCCATGCTGCTAGGTTCATAGAGTTGGGTTCCTGATGCACTGTTTGACCCTGTTGCTGGGACAGTAGGTTGTACCAGGCTGGGAGTCTGATGGGTTCGCACACCGCCATCCTGCGTAGGTGTGGAAACCATGGTTGTCTCGCCCACATGGGAGCAACTAGGATGAGCGTCATCGATTCCTTGTTCATCTTGTACACCACCTTCCTGATGAGGAGTTGGTGGAAAAGCGTACGCAAACATCCCTGACCAGTTCATCCACAGGGCATTCCCTTGGGAGTCCGGCTGGGGGAACCTGGATGCAAATCCTGGGCATTGTTTGTTTTCGCTTGTGGCGAATAGGTCTATAGTGGGGAAACCCCACTGAGAGAAGAGATCTTCTACTACGTCTCTGTGAAGGACCCATTCGTGTTCTTCTGGGAGGGAGTCTCTGCTTAGAGCATCCGCTAGGGAATTGAGCTCCCCTGGAACATGTTGCGATGACAGGAAGATGTTCCGTCTGAGTGCCCATATCCATATTTTCTGGGCAAGCTTGGACAGATTTGGCGAACGAGTCCCCCCTTGCTTGTTCAGATAGAACATGGCTGTCGTGCTGTCCGTCCTGATCTGCACCGACAAGTTCAGTAGATGGGGCTCGAACGCCCTTAGCGCTCGGAATACTGCCAGAAGCTCTAGCATATTGATGTGGTTCTTGGCTACTGAGTGAGACCAGAGACCCTGAGCTGTGTGGTGGAGATGGTGAGCTCCCCACCCAGTCAGGCATGCATCTGTAGTCACCACCGCTTGTACTTCGGGATCGTAAAAGGGTTTCCCCCTTGCGAGATTCTCTCTTGTCCACCAGTGTAGGCTCTGTACGAGTGTTGGCGAAACGACCACTAGATCGTCCCAATGACCACTTGCCTGAGACCACTGTTTCGCCAACCATTCCTGCATGGGACGCATGCGCAGACGCGCGTGGGGGACCAGGTAAATGCATGACGCCATCATGCCCAGTAACCGCATAGCTTTGCGTACTGTTATCTGTTGACCTGACTGATAATGCGGAATTTGCAGAAGTATATTCCGAATTCTCTCTTCCGAAGGGAAGGTCAATCCTTTCTGAGTATCTAGGATAGCTCCTAGAAACTGTTTTGAGGTGCTTGGCACGAGACTTGACTTTTTCTCGTTGATGGAGAAGCCTAATTCGTGGAGGAGGTCGATGGTCCTTTGAATGTTTGACCTGCAAATTCCTGGGGTTTCCCCAGTTATGAGCCAGTCGTCCAGATAAGGGTACACCGGGATTGCTTCCCTGCGTAGGTGTGCAGCCGCCACCGCCAGTACCTTGGTGAATACCCTTAGTGCTGAAGCTATCCCGAAGGGCAGTACCTTGAATTGGTAGTGGCGACTGTCCACCTTGAAGCGCAAGTACTTTCTGTGCGCTGGGAGCATGGAAATATGAAAATAAGCATCTTTCATATCCAGGGTTGCCATGTAATCCCCCTTTTTTAGGAGGGGGATTACCTCTTGTAGCGTGGTCATACGGAATTTTTGGGGCTTGACATACTTGTTGGCAGGCCGTAAGTCCAATACTGGGCGCATTGTCAAATCTTTCTTTGGCACAAGGAAGTAAGTTGAATAGATACCCTTGTTTACCTGGTGTCCTGGGACGAGTTCTATCGCGTCCTTTTCTAGCAGAATGGCGATCTCCTCGAGAAGGATCTTTTGATGCTCTAGGGAGTGCACTCTTTGTCGTGGAGGATGATTCCGGGGACGCTGCAGTAGTTCTATACAATATCCTGCGGATACTGTTGACAGCACCCATCTGTCTGAGGTGATCCCTTCCCAAGCCTGGGTGAAGGTGGAAATGCGTCCCCCTACTGGGGTTGCGTGGCAAGGGACCCTGAACTGAGCGTCACTGTTTTGGTGGAGGCGCGCCACCTCCCTTGTTGGGGCTGCCTCTGCCTCTTCCACGACCTCTCTTGTTACCCCTGCCGTAACTCTGGGTAGACTGCTGGTTGTTATTCCATTGTGTACCCTGTCCCTGGGCATAGTTGCCTCTTTGTGAATTTTGGCCGCGTGGGCGACGAAAATTATTGTTCCCCCTCTGGTTAGGGGGTTTGTTGGTAAGCTGGCCAAGGGATTTGAGAGTCTCATATTCATCTTTGGCATTTTTAAGTGCGTCTTCGACCGCTTTCCCAAACAATAGGTCGGGTTCCACTGGCTTGTCTATTAAAGAAGCCTGGGTTTCTGTCTTGAATCCCGACTGCCGTAACCACGCATGTCTCTTGATAACAGTACCTTCTGCTATCAATCTCCCTGCGTTGTCAGCGGCGTCGAAAGTTGCTTTTAAAATGCAACCAGACACGGCTCTCCCCTCTGCTGAGATCCGAGCCAGCTGGCCCTTTAACGGTTCTGGAGCAGAGGCAATGAGCGCCGCAACTTCTTCCCATTGATGGCAATTGTAACTAGCCAACAGGGTGGTGGAATTCGCAATCCTTGCTTGGTAGGCGGACGTTGAGGCTACCTTTCTGCCAAACCCGTAAAGTTTTTTGCTCTCCTTATCGGGAGGAGCTTCTGATGAAGATAAGGGCGTGCCAGCCCTTTTTCTAGTGTTGGTCACCACTAGGGAATCTGGTTTAAGATGTCCCCTTATATACAGAGGGTCAGACTGGGCTGCCCGGAAAATCTTTTCAATTCTGGGGTTGACAGCTCTGGTGAGGTTAGGATTCACCAGGGAAGGATCTATTCTTCGTTGGATGGATTTGAGGATAGGGATGGTCTGAGCGACCGGTCTTCTCTCTCCTACAAACTCCTCCGCGAAGTCCCTTTCCTCCTGTACACCGTGGGTGTCGATGTGGAAGTGTTCCGCTGCTCGAGCGAGAACCTCGTTGAGGAGGGGCTGGTTATCAACTGGAGAGTCAGTAACTGGGGCTTCGCTTTGTACTGGGGAATCTACTCTGTAAATTTCCTGCTCATCTTCTCCCTCCTCCAGGTCCTCATCCTCTGCATAGTAATCTGTCCCGGTTTGTTCTTCCATAATTTCAAACTCCTGGTCCTCTTCAGGGAAAACTTGTCCCCGGTAACTGGGGAGTGGAGTAGAATATGGAGTGGAGTAAGGCTGAACCTCGAAGGGTTCAGGTGTTTCGACCCGGGGCTTTTTACTTAGCGGGATAGGATCGGAGGAGCCTGAGGGTGTGGCCCCTTGAGGGTTATATGAAAGAAAGTGTTCTGGGTTCTTATCATAAAAATCAGCCAAGGAAGACATCCTAGACATAACCCTGTCTATGTCTTCACTGGACCATTCCCTGGAACAGGGTATTACTTTAGCAGGAGATGATTTATGGGACTTTTCAAGGGTAGACTTGTGTTTACTTGTCTGCCTAGGGTGAGAGGATGGCTTTACAGGGGTGGAAGGCTGTGCTTTCCGCTGTTTCCCCCCCTCCCCGTGCGTGGAAAAATGTTTTCCCTGTCCCTTGGAGGCCCCAGAGATTTTCGACGCCGGGCGCCGAGGGTCTGGAGAGGTATCTGTGTGCTTCGGGCGTGGGGCCTCACTGGTGTTAACCGCGGTCTCGGTATCTTGGAGCGCGGCCTGGGGGTGGAAGTCGTCTTCGTCTCCCGACGATCGAACTTCCGTTAATGTGTGTAGCGAGGCACTCTTGCCAAGAGTGGATGATTGCCTTGCGTCGTGAGGTGATCTCGATCGAGAGCGCCCAGAGGACACCGAGTCGGACCGTTCTTTTTGTGCCTCTTTCCGGGAAGTCGACGTCGTCGAGGTCCGGTTGGTCTTAGTGTGTTTAGTGTGTGTTAGGTGTGTAGCGCTTGCGTCGCCGGGGGTCTTCCCCATAGCCGCCCTGCCGGACGACCTTCCGAGGTCGGGGACCTGCGCTTGCCGGCTGTCTTTTGACGCCGTAATGCCCTCGCCGTCCGAAAGTACGGCGTTGCTGCCATCGCTGAAGGCGCCCTCCGCTGCCATGGCCTCCTGCCTGGCGTGGTGGGCCCAACGCTTTGTCGAACGGTCCTTAAGTGTCTTAGGTTTAAACCTACTACACGCTCTGCAGTTCGCTTCGGGGTGATCCCTCGGCAAGCAGAGATTGCACGTGGCGTGCCTGTCGACCCAAGGGTATTTGCGATTGCACTTGGGGCAGAATTGAAAAGGGGTACCCTCCATACGCACCTTAAGGCAGCGGGCTGCTAAGTGTAGGAATATATAAAATGTAACTATATATCAAGAGTGAAGAGTATGTACCACCCCCCACTCTCCCTACTTGTAAGGGCCGAGGCCAGCGGCCTACTAGGCCCGGGCCGAGGCCAGCGGCCTTCCGAGGCCCAGATCCGTCGTGCAGCAGTCGACGGTCGATGACTTCTCCAGCCGTCGTCGAGGTTGAGGGTCGACGTTGGGGTGGGGAAGGGAATGAATAAGAATTATAATTATAATAACAGCAAAAGTATGGCTAAGGCCAGGGAACTCCGCAAGATGCTTCCGACCAGTATGGCGGAAAAAAACAATCTGAGGATCCTACATGCGTGAGGGATCTTGGGTACAGTGGACGTCACACTAGGGATAGTATTACTGGCACGCCTGTGTCGACGCCCATTTTCGACTTTCGAAAAACAAACTGTAATACTCCGCAGCTTCCACTAGATGTCGGCCTATGCACAGCATGTGATCTAAGCAGATTCCACAAGCCTCAGAAATATATATATAGGAACAGGGAACTGTGCTGTATTGAGCATTTTTCAAGTATTCTGTCGCCTTACATGGCTATTTTTAATATCGGCATTTCATTATCAATCATTAATTGACCTTTACAACTTCTTGACTATCCCTTGAATCTGAAGCAAGAACATTCTACATCCTTGACGTGGTCGCAGTTATCAACCACTTCTAGCGCGTATCAGGTAATCCCACTAGGCTAATCCGCTACATACTTGTTTTATGCATGTCAAGTAATAGTTTTATTCTATCGTGTAATTATTTTACTGAATGTTTGGTTAGTGCTTTCCAATTGATATACACCTTAGTTATCGTCCACTGATGTTTGTTTTCAGTTATAATTAGTGTTATCCATACTAATGCAAGTACTGTCTTTCAGGGAGATGCTGAAGTGTCCGCCACATCTACAACATTTCTAGATGTTCTTCACCAGCAGGAGGTATGGATACTGACAGCTCCATCAAGCGTCATCGTCGGAGCTGGAATTCTTGTCGTTTGATTGTTCTACACAATGTTTCATTCGTGGTTAGCCGTTGATATGTACCTGTGCTGTCGACCCCAGGTGTGTGTTATGTTTTCACTATTGTAATCCTCACTAATTTCAAGTACTATGTTTCAGGTAGTTGATGGAGTCAACCCCTGCACTTGATGCAGAGCCTGACATTCAAGTAATTCCAGGGGAAGTGGAAGCGGGACCATGCGTATACGAATCGGCGCAACAGCTTTCGGAAGTGCGCACTACATTTGCAACATCCATAGATATTCTTCAGCAGAACTAAGTATGGATACTGACAGCTCCATCATGCGTGATCATATAACATGATTCCATTTGCTATACTTTCTTCCCTATTAACGCAAGTGCTGTGTTTCAGGGAGACGACGAAGCTTCCACTACAATCACAACATCCAATTTAGATGATGCAGATTTAAATAAATCGGAGAAATAAGTCGATGAAATGTGATCATATTTAGATTTTCCTTGATTCTTTTAGACAATGCATCATTTGTGGTTATATCTTTATATGTACCTGTGCCGTCGACCCCAAGTGTGTGTTATGTTTCCAATATTGAAAACCATACTAATGCAAGTACTGTGTTTCAGGGAGATGCGGATGCCTCCTCTCCAATACAACCATTCATGGCAGTCCATGCCGAGCCAGAGGTATGGATACTGACAGCTCCATCGAAATAGATCATCACTGGTCGAATACTTGTCGTTTGATTGTTTCACACAATGTTTAAATCGTGTTTGGCTATTGAGATGTACCTGTGTGTTCGTCCTCACGTGTGTTTTATGCTAACAATATTTTGATACATAGTAATGAAAGTACTATGTTTCAGGGAGACGATGGAGCCTCATTCCGTGCTGTCTATGCGGATACAGAAAATATAGTCGTTGCAGCGCAAGAGGAAGGGTGGACATGCGGAAACAAATCGGAGCTACAGCGTGCAGATGTTGAAGGTCGAGTCAAAAAAGTTGCAAAGAAAAAAAACCAAAAAAAGGTTAGTTACAAACAGTTCAAAATTTTGAAAAAATGTTTGTGCTGGGGACTATTTTATGTTTTTTTTCCAGTCAATTGGACTACACTTTATCTTGTGTTTAAACTGAACATCCCTTTTCCAATCTCTCCTCCAGTTATCCGTGGGTGTCAGAACTATACATACACAGACAGGGAAGCGAATGAGAGATGTTGCTTGCCAGACCATGTACACTATGGAGGAACTATTAATTGAGGCGAGGCGTGTTCAGGCTCGAGATGCTCATGTCCAATGGCCAGAACATGAATTAACTGTTTGGAGAATACAGCAAAGTTGCATTGGACCATTGCTACAGTGCGACCTCACCACCACAAGAAGATGTTATTGAATGTATTGAAGATAGCTCTGAAGTAGTTGCAGATCAATTCACACAATCTACACCCGCCAAAAAATTGCCACCCAAAAACATGTCGACATTGTTGTGTTCTCCCATCAATGTTGAAGTAATAGATGTCGAAATGACAGAGAATGAACCAGCCGCAGCATCCATAGACGCATCAGAACTCGATATCAGCGATATTACTTTCCAATGTGTTGAAATCTCCACAACGTCACAGGCCGAAACAACGTTGACGTAGGATGACAGTCTAATGAAAGAGAGCAAATACATTGTATTCAACAGTTGTTTGATGGAAATTATAAGTATGCTGAAATGTGTGCATTCCGTTAAAGGGAAAGTATGTGGGAAGTCATTGATTAATGTGACTTGTCAAATAAAAGGCAGTAACGTCAAAATAAATGCCGCCTGTAGATTAAATCATAGGTTCTCATGGTCTGCACAAACGATGCTAGGGAAAATGCCAGCAGACAATCTACTGTGTGCAGCTGCATCACTTTTCAGTGGCTCCAGTTTTAGAAAGTTAGAGGCTTTCTTTCAGTTTGTGGGACTCCATTTCATTTCTAAATCGTCGTACTACACATACCAACGTGATTATCTGTTTCCGGCCATTAGTGATGCTTGGAAAATTGAACAATTGTCTCTAGCAAGTACATTCGAAGGCAAACGATTCAGGCTAGCTGGCGACGGACAGTGCGACAGCCCTGGATTTTCTGCCAAGTACTGCACCTACCACTTTCAGGACATGGATAGTAAGAAAATTATGAGTTTGGTGGTCGTGCAGGTAACACAATGTACATCAACAGTAGCCAGGGAGAAACTAGGATTTATGAAATCAGTGGAGTATCTACAATCAAGGGGAATGCACATCGACCTCATAGCCACGGACAGACACGTTTCAATTGCCAAGACAATGAGAGAGCAGTTCCCACATATTAATCATCAATTTGACGTATGGCATCTTGATAAATCAATCAGTAAGAAAATCTCGGCTGCAGGAAAAAAAAAAGGTTTTGAAAGTATTTTGCAGTGGTCCCATTCTATCACCAACCATCTTTGGTGGAGCTCAAAAACTTGTGACAGGTCAGTGGAAATACTACTTGAAAAATGGCGGTCACTGATGCACCACTGTACCAACGTTCACTGCTGGACAGCAAATCAACATTTCCACCAATGTGAACATGGCCCTTTGTCCCCAGAGGAGGCACGGAAGAAGAAGTGGTTGATTCCATCTTCACCGACACACAAAGCCATTGAGAAGATTGTTTTCAACAAAACTCTATCAAGAGATTTGAGAGGACTAACAGAATTCTGTCACACAGGAGATTTGGAGGTGTTCCACAATATGTGCCTGAAGTACAGGCCAAAGCGCTTGCATTTTAGCTTTCGGGGCATGAAACATCGCACTCTACTAGCGGTCTTGGCCCATAACAGCAATGTCGGACGTGAAAAATCTAGGACTAGGGGTAAAGTAAGGATGTCTCACTACACTAAGGTGTTTTCAAAACGAAGTAAGCAATGGGTGATCAAACCAGTCTATGATGAAATGCAGTTCGACTTTGTGAAAGGCCTTATTGTTGCTGTGTTAGAGAAGCACAGATATGGAATTTTGGACGTTTCTGTGCAGAGCAGTGATCCATTGCCACCGAACATTGCGACAGTGCCGTGCCCACCCGAAGCACAGCTGGTTGTGAAGTACAAATCCTGGTTTAAATAATTGCAATACGATTGTTTTTTTGTAAATAAATGTTATTGTACAGTGTACCTGTAACCCTAACCCCTACCTTCACCATCATGGGTGGCGAACAAGCTGGGTGTCATCTTTGAATTCTCTCTATTCACCTCATATATGTGTATGTATATATTTATCTCATGTCTCATCTAATGTAAAAGTAAGGAACAAGTTACTTACCTGTAACTGTTGTTCTCCAGCATGGGTCTGGCATGGATTCACATGCTCATGAATATTCCCCGTCGTCAGGCTGGGAATCCTCGGTAAAGAAAAAACCAGTATCAGTTTCGTTTCTGATCTGTCTTTCGTAGTAATAACCAATCACTGGTCTCTGCGTCATACTGACCACAGCCAATGACTGCCCTCTACCTAAGCACCGCCTCTGGCAGCCATCTTCAGATTTGGAAGCACGTGAAGTGGCAGTATGACCAAGTGAAGAGCCGCAGAGGGGTAGGCGGGAGGGTTCGCATGTGAATCCATGCCAGACCCATGCTGGAGAACAACAGTTACAGGTAAGTAACTTGTTCCTTCTCCAGCATGGGGTCTGGCATGGATTCACATGCTCATGAATAAAGAATACATAGCAGTACACACATGCACAACCACGGGAGGTGGCAAAGGCTCAACATTAAGCATCACATAAACTCAACATTAAGCATCTTACCTCCTCACCAGGCTGACCTCAGGCGAACAGGTTGCGCAGCACTGCTTGGCCGACCCTGGACTCCTCCCTGGAATCCCGGTCGACGCAGTAGAATTTCGTGAAGGTGTGCGTCGACCTCCACGTAGCAGCCCTGCATATGTCCAGCAGGGGCACACCAGATAGGAACGCCGTGGTAGCTGCGATCGCTCTGGTGGAATGGGCTCTCGGACGGCCAGGCAGCGGTCGGTTTGCCAACCGGTGACAGCACATGATACAGCCGGAGAGCCATCTGGAGATGGAAGCCTTCGAGAGAGCCTTCCCCTGATTGACAGGTCCAAAGTTCACAAAGAGTTGTGACGTCTTCCGAAAACCCTTCGTGCGGTCCACGTAGAACTTCAGCGCTCTAGCTACATCCAGCGAGTGCAAAGTCCTCTCAGCCGGCGACGAAGGCGACGGGAAAAACACAGGTAACACCAAGGGTTCGTTGAGATGGAAGTCTGACGGTACCTTGGGCATGAAGGAGGGGTGCGTCCTGAGCACTACCCTCGTGTCGTGGAAAGTCAAGTACGGGGCCTTGCAGGAAAGGGCCTGGATCTCTCCCACTCGTCGTGCGGAGGTGATGGCCACAAGAAAAGCTGTTTTCCACGATAGAAACTTCAACGGGGCCGAGTGCAGAGGCTCGAACGGAGGTCCCATGAGCCTGGTCAGCACCACGTTGAGCTCCCACGCCGGGGCCGGAGCCTTCACCGGCGGGAACGATCTGAACAGTCCCTTCATGAACTCTTTCACCAGACGATGAGACCACAAGGACGTCCGGCCCGTGGTTCTGGTGTATCGGGAGATCGCAGCAAGATGAATCTTGATGGACGCGTGTGCCAGACCAGCTTTGGCCAGCGTCAGCAGGTACGGCAGTACTTGGGGAGCCGTAATCCGTAGAGGGTTAATCTTCTGTGCGTGGCACCAGACAGAGAACCTCTTCCACTTGTGTCCGTAGCATTTAAGAGTCGAGGACGCCCTGGCCTTTGCAAGAACCTCTCTGCAATCGGCCGGTATGTCGTATCCTCCAAACTCTAGCGCTGCAGGAGCCAGGCCTGCAAGTTCAGCGACTTCGGGTCGTGGTGGAGGATGGCGCCTCCTTCCCTGGAGAGTAGATCCGCGTCCGCCGGCAGCTTGATCGGCGGGGACGCTGACAAGTCCAGAAGGTCCGGGAACCATATCTGCCTCGGCCACGCAGGTGCGATGAGGATCATCCTGCACCGTGACCTCTTGAGCTGGTTGATGAGCCGGATTAGCAGAGGCAAGGGAGGGAACGCGTAGAGGAACAGGCCCTCCCAGGGGAACGAGAAAGCATCGCCCATGCTCCTCGTCTGGGGAAACCTGCTGGCGAACCTCCGGCACTTGGTGTTCGTCGCCGTCGCGAACAGGTCGATCTGGGGTGTGCCCCACCGTCGGAAGAGGCGATCCACCAGATCCTGCCGTAGCTCCCACTCGTGGCACGAGCGCAGCTCCCTGCTGAGTGAGTCGGTGATGGTGTTTTTTATCCCTGCCAGATGAAACGGCACCAGAAAAATCCCTTGGGCGACGGCCCAATGCCACAGGTCCTGCGCCTCCTTGGACAGCGCCGGGGACCTGGTTCCGCCCTGTTTCCTGATGTAAAACATGGTGGTGGTGTTGTCGGTGAAGATCCTCACCACCTTGCCCTTGAGGGACGGAAGGAAGGACCTGAGGGCCCAAAACACTGCACGGAGCTCCAGGACGTTGATATGTAGGGACTTCTCCGTCGGGAGCCAGAGTCCCCTTGCGTGCAGATTTTCGGTGTGCGCTCCCCACCCTTCCAGGGAGGCATCCGTGGTCACAGTCTCCTGGTGGGCTGGGGTCTGCAAGTCCATGTCCGCCGTCAGATGCGCGCGGGTGCCCCACCACCGTATCGCTCGTCGGAAACTCTCGTCGAGCTTGATCCTTTCCTCGAAGCTGCCCGTCGTCTGGATCCAGCGCGCATCCAGGAATTCTTGCAACGGGCGCATCCGGAGCCTGCACATGGGAATGAGGTAGATGCAGGAAGACATCATCCCGAGGAGGGACTTGATGGACCTCACTTTGGCCGCGTCGGCCACCAACATCCGTTGCACCTTGCCCAAGATGGTCCTGGTCCTCTCCTCCGACGGGGAGGCCAGAAGGGACACTGTCGAGCCTCGCTCCCAGAAACAGTGCGACTTGCGCGGGCACCAGGTGGGATTTGGCGTAGTTCACGGAGAATCCCAGGTCCGTGAGGAGTTGGACGGTCCTTGCCGTGTGTGTGAATCCCCTCGCGGCGCAGCTGCGCCGCCACCGGTGCAAGGCACTTGGTGAATACCCTGGGTGCCGACCGTAGTCCGAAGGGAAGGGCTTTGAACTGGTCTAGGATGGGGCGCCATCCTCCCGTCTTCTTCTTCACGAGGAAGTATCTCGAGTAGACTCCGGAGCCCCGAAGCCTCTTTGGGATGAGTTCGATGGCGCCCTTTCTGAGCATCGCCTTTACCTCCAGGAGAAGTTGAGGGACGTGAAGTTCTTTCCTGGCCACGGGGGGGACGCGCGGGCGCCTTCTTTGAAACTCGAGCGCGTGGCCCCGGGCCAGGGCGTCCAGCACCCAACGGTCGGTGGAGATGGACTCCCACACGCTGACGAAGCCCGCCAGCCGGCCTCCCACCGGGGTGCTTCGGTGGGGGCCCGACCCCACGGCCGGTTCAATCCTGCTTGGACGCGGCCTTGCCGCCCTGACCTCCTTGGCGACGACGGCGGGGTCCGCTAGACTTGCCTCGTCCTCTGTAGGCCTCTTGCGACGACGAGCGGGCCGCTTGACGGTAGGAAGCGAAACCGCCGCCGGAACCTTTGGAGGCGCCCTTGCCTCCGCCGCTCCGAAAGGGCGTCCGTCGTTGCAGGACTCCAAGGGCCCGGGCCGTCTCCGTATCCGCCTTGATGGCCTGAAGGGAATCGTCCACTGTCTTCCCAAACAGGTTGTTCCCGTTGAAGGGCATGTCCAGGACTCTGGTCTGGACGTCCTGCCGGAAGTCCGTAGCTTTGAGCCATCCACGACGTCGAAGGCAAACGCCGTTGCCCAGCTGGCGGAACCCAGTGTCGGCGATGTCCGTCGCCACGGTGATGGCGTGGTCCGAGGCCACCTCACCTTCCTGCAGGATCTCAAGGGCCTCCGCCCTCTTGTCGTCCGGCAGAAAATCCAGCAGGGGAGCCATCTTGTACCAGAGCTCCCTGTCGTAGCGGGCCACGATAGCCAAGGCGTTGGCCGCTTTAATCATCGTCGCTGCCGACGAGATGACTCTACGCCCCATAGTATCCAATTTCTTTCCCTCGCCGTCCGGCGGGGAAGTCGATGTGGAGGCCGCACCCCCCCCCGCTTTCTTCCTGGCTGCCGCGGAGACGACGGAGTCCGGGGTAGGCTGCGCCCGGAGGCACAGGGGGGCCGTGTCCGGGACCCGGAACTTTTTCTCGTACCGGTCTCTTCTAGCTGGCGTCGTGGAAGGGTTCTTGAGGAGGGAAAGGCCCTCATCCCAAATGTCGTCCAACAGAGGCACTGCGAGGACCGTCTTCCTCTTGGCCTCGCGCCGCTGATAAAGGAAGCCGTCCTTTTTCTTCTCCTCAGGGCAGAGTTGGAAAAGCTCGGAAGCCCTGGAGATCATGGAGTGGAAAGATCCGATCTCGTCGGGCGGAGAGGCCCTGGTGGGAGGCGACGACGGAAAATCCTCGTCGTATGCCTCGTCGTCCGTACCCGTCGCTGCCGTGTCAGTCCCCGTATCATCCCCTCGGGTGGACGGGGAGGAGGGCTGGAAGGGGCGCGACGGTTGAAAAGGAGGTGGTGGATGGATCCTTCTTTTCTTGGTAGGGGGAACACCAGAAGGTCCCGGTTCTGGATCCCCCGACGGGAGAGGTTCCTCCGTCGGTAACGGTAGCCTCGTCCTTATCTCGGAGCATAAGGACTGTATGGCCAACAAAATGGCCGCCGAGTTGTCTTGCGGCGCTGGCAGAGGGGAATCCGACGGGCGAGCAGGGGCCCCGTCGGTATCCTCGACGATGTCGTCGTTGTCACCTGCGTCGGGGTCCATTCCGACGGGCTGGCCTTCTTCCACGCCTAGGCCGTGGCTTAAGACCTCGATCAGCTCCTCTTCTGAGGTTGAGGCCGACTCTACGACGCCCTGCCCCCCCTTCTTCCCCACGGGGGGTTTCACGGGGGTCCTATCGATGGGCACAAAGGAAGACTCCCTCCGAGGAGGCAGGGAGATTCTGGGCCCTGAGGTCGCCACCACTGGTGCAGCCACCACAGGCTGAGCCAGGGCCGCCGCGACCGTTTCGATAGAGGGCTTGGTCGGATGGATCAAGGCCTTCACCACCTTAGGTGCGCTCACCGCCTTATCCTTGAGGGAGGGGGCACTGCCACGCTCCTCCTCTGCCTTAGAGCTCGACCGGGGCCTCTCCAGGAGCTTCGCCGGGTGCTTGGCCTTCCTCTTACCCGACCCAGAGCGTTGGCTCGTGGTTGATGGTGCCGGGGAGGGTGCGCCCTGCCTGGCGCCCGTAGAGCCCGACCGTTCGGCGCTCCCGGTGCCAGCGGACTCGCGGTGCTTGGCCTTATGTTGGGCCCCCATCGCCGGGGCGCCCTCAAAGGTCTTAGAAGACCGCTCGGATTTCTTCTTCTTCTCGCCAGACGGGCTCTTACCCTCCAGCCAGTTGGCGAGACGTTGATGGCGGTCCTTCATGGTCCGTTCCGACATGTTGCCGCAAAACGCACAGTCCTTCTCCACGTGCGTCTTGTCCTCATGAAGGCAGTAAAGGCAGAAAGAGTGTTCGTCCTCCTTGAAGACGTTCTGCAGCTGGCATCCAGGGCAGACCCTGAACAGCTTTCCGGGCGTCGAGCTTCCCTTCTCCTGGGCCATCTCCGAGACCGGGCCTGAGAAGCTTTTGGAGTCCTCCGAAGTGTAGCTCGACGAAATCTTCACCCTTGAGGGGCACAGATGAATCCGACACGGGTCCCCGTTGATCGGATGTAGAATCGGTGGAGCTTGAGGCTCTTTTGACCGAAAGAATCGAAGTTTTTTGTAAAAAGCGCGAAAAAATAGCACTAACGCTCGAGAGCAATAGCACGAGGATCCCAACACATGAACGTGCGGTAAAAATCTGAAGATGGCTGCCAGAGGCGGTGCTTAGGTAGAGGGCAGTCATTGGCTGTGGTCAGTATGACGCAGAGACCAGTGATTGGTTATTACTACGAAAGACAGATCAGAAACGAAACTGATACTGGTTTTTTCTTTACTGAGGATTCCCAGCCTGACAACGGGGAATATTCATGAGCATGTGAATCCATGCCAGACCCCATGCTGGAGAAATGCTGCGCACTGTTAACGGAGGGGAGGCTTGCGTATTGCAAATAATAAAACAAACAATAAATCTCACTTTTAACTCAACTCCTGTGGTACTTTATACTTTCCCTGACCTTCCACCAAAAATTAAATGTCTCAATTTGGGCGGCAAAGCTCGCAGACAACGGGGACGAAATTGGGGCACTTAGAACGCGCCAAGCGGGCCGTGGCATTTGGGAGAAAAGCCAGTTCGCATTTGCACATTGAGGCGCACTACATAGAGGGATTCTAAACTTCAAGTTCTCACAGATGCCTATACTACGTGATGTTGCAAATAAAGAATGCGAAGGACAGCGGCTTTGATTTTCAGCTCGCGCCCAGATGAGGCCCACGAGTCGCACTGGAAGTATAAGGGTCTATTGTTTTGTTGACCTTGAGACAGGGACCATGCCGAAAGAACTACATTTGAAGGGGGTGCGCAATAACGTAAGAGACTTATAAGGCAGAAAATTCAGAAACTAGACCGAGTTTCATTTTAGTTCAGTATACGAAAAATCTTTGTCAAGAGCATGGTCTGTTTTACAGACTGCATTACGAAGAGACACAATGGAAATTTCAAATATAATGTGAGTAAATCTTTACACGCTTTTATGCCGGAAAGAAGATTTAATGAATGGATGCATGAATAAATGAATGAAGATCTAGGAAAAGCAAGGAAAACGTGTTCGTAGTGGGCACATGGGCATGCAGGTCCACTGGTCTCACCGATCTCGGTCCTTGGCCCAGCCACTTTTCCCTGCACTGCCTACCTGCACTACAGGACTGTCTCTGTATCCTTCAGCCCCTTCTCCCGGCATTTACCTTGCACTTGCCACCAGCTGGCCCTATTATTTAATTTGTATTCAACTAACCATGTACAGCACTTTTACCCCCCCCCCCTCCTCCTCCCTTCCCCATGCGCGTTCAGAAAGACACCTGGCCTGGTAGGATCGTTGTCTGTCTGCCCTTGTTCCCCACCTGCTTCGTCGCGCCTTGAAACACTTGAGTATAGGCGCGTTACAAATGCCATATCATATATCATATCATTCGTCACTCATGTAGACTGTCGTTTATCATTGTGTGTTGGCCTCTATTTATTTCGTTACTTTTCGCATTGATTTTAGAGCCGAACATACTCCATTGAACTATCCTTGCAAGCAAATAGTTTCTGATCGGCTGTAATAAATAAAATGAGTAATATTAATGAAGATCGGCTGGCGAGACTAATTATAATTTTTTTGTTTTCATAACAGGTATTTGCTCCCCTTTTGCTACTGCCATCGGTTTGAGACACCAGCAGACGGTTTCTTCGTGAGACACCTGCAGCTTCGTGTGAACAACTGGAGCACACTGACAATTTTATGGGACGATCGCCAAGGGCCCACATGCCCTTATGCTGTACTAGTGGCTAGAAGCAACATATCAACCTTTAAGATGGAACAGCCTTGCGGTTCACCGTGCTTCCAAAGTGCTTCTTTTAACGAAAAGCAACACCCTGTGTACCATTGCGGATACAGATAAAAGAAAATAAATGGCTTTTGGAGTTCATATGGCAATTGCTGAATATTCTCTAAACATTTATGTCAAATAAATGTACTTTACCAAATGTACCGTGTTGCGGTTTGATTTTAAAGTACAGTTTCATATTCCGAATTGTGGCGCGCTGTGTTGTGAGATGGTCTGTGTTGGCTTCCGGGTTCTGTGTGGAGTCGCGTAGAAGACGACTGGGCGCGTTTGCCTACGCAGCACAGTAACGTCACGGAGAGAGGCGGGGAATATGAATGTTTGGATAATGTCAGGCTCAGGGGCGGGGGAATTGATTTAGTGCCGCAGAAGCAGGTCAGCCAGGGCGATGCGGCAAGTGCTAGGATTATCACAAAATGGCGGCTCCCTGGTGCCCGTTTTCGCGTGCGTTTAATGGACGAAAACTCGGGTAAGGTCCATAGGAAAGTTTTCTAAAATCGAGCCACTTAGGCTTAAAAAAACATGGCCGACCCGTAGGGACAATACAATTTTTTACTAGACCATGCCTTTAAGGGCCTTAAACTTGGTGTAGTTTATGGTGAATCCTGAGACTACCGCAAATTCCAATATTCTCTCCTTCGCTCTGGGCAAGGAGTTTCGTATCTTTCAGAAACAGCAGTAGGTCCTCTGCGTATAACACCATTGTGTGTCCCTTTTCCACTTACTACCCCCTGGATCCTATGGTCGGTCTAATTATAGCCGGTAGTGGCAAATCCTTGTCTTGTACCATGAAGGATTCTGACCTGCGCTGTGTGTTGGCCATTAACCAGGAATCTGTGGGTATTTAGAAGTTCGCCAATATTCTCGTGAACTCTGGACCACACCCAAATGCCCCCAGGACCCTCCTCAAATACTACCCGTCTCGACTGTCAAAAGCTTGTCACGCGTCCAATGGCTGTATAGAGAATTTTTGCCCAGTTCTATTTCCCAGGTCTATCATATCTATTGCCTCCGTATATTATGCTGCGTCTCCCAGTAATGAATCCTGCTTGATCTTCATGAATGATCCCAGGCAGAACTGTCAATATCTCTGCCAAAACCGTGGCATAAATTCTTGCATCGCTGTTTATTGAAGAAATAGGGTGACAGCTGGCACAGTCTGCTGGGTCTTTTCCTGGCTTGAGTATTAATACTGTGGTGATTTCCCCATATCATCCATATCCATCCATATCACCCCCTGTTCCCCAATCTTGTTAAAAAGGTGCGTTAGAGGATTAAGTGTGATTTAAGTGTGACTGCCGATGTCTCTACCTCTCCTGTCCACTCCCAGGCCCTCTGCACGGCACTGGCCTCTCCCTTCATTTCAAAAACTCAGCTCATCCTGTCCTCACTATCCTCCTATCGCCTCCCTCCCCTCTACTCTTACTCTGATCCTTCTGCAGCCACCCCCCCTCCCTCCTCCTCTGCAGACAAGTTTTCTCGACAAGCCTGATCTATCAAAGTCTCGTCGAAACAGGTAAACCCCTGTTCCTCCAAAACTATCAAGGATCACATCGACTCCCTGGCTCCTGCCCTGGCCGATTTCTGCAATCACTCCTTCGCCGCCGGAGTCTTCCTATCCCACCTGAAGCACTCCCTTGTGCACACTCTTAAGAAACCCTCTGCTGACTCCTCCTGCCCAGCTAACTATCGCCCAATCTCCATCACTCCCTTCCTGGGCAAGCTCCTGGAGAAACTGGCCATCTCCAAGCTTATTCTCCACACCGAATCTGTTGGTTGTCTTCATGACCATCAGTCTGGTTTCAGGGCTGCCAGAAGCACAGAAACTGCTCTCCTGAACATCCGTGAAGGCCTGCTCTCCAACCTTAACTCCAACAACCCGTGTGTCATCTTGCTTGATCTCGCTTCTGCCTTTGACAGTCAATCATGCCATCCTGCTCAACCGTCTCCGTGACAACGTGGACATCACTGGACAGGCTCTGGTGTGGCTGACTTCTTTCCTCTCCAACCGAGCCTCCCAGGTCCAACTCGGGTTCTTTCTCTCAGATATCTTTTGCTCTACCCGAGGTGTCCCCCAGGGGTCTAACCTCTCTCCCTGGCTGTTCAACCAATACTTGGCACTCCTTGCCCATCGCATCGCTGCTCTCTGCCCCAACTTTCAGTGATATGCGGATGATACCCAGCTCATTTGCAAGCTACGCTTGGCCTCCTCTTCTCCTTCCCTCATCTCTGACTGCCCGTTATCCAGGAATGGTGTGCCGCCAATGACCTCAGCCTTAATGCCGGTAAGACTGAGATCCTACTCATCGACACACCCACTCCCTCCTTCCCTACAGCTCTCTGGCCGGCCTCTTGGCCGTCATCTTCGACTCCACACTCTCCTTCTCTCCTCACATCTCAGACGTCTAGGAAATCCCACTACCAGCTGCACCTCCTCAGAGGTATTCTTCCTTTCCTCTCCTTCCCTCAGAAGCTCACTGTCTACAGAGCCCTGCTTCTCTCTAAGCTGGACTATTGCAACAGTCTCCATCTTAATCTGCCTGCCTCTACTCTCCGCCGTCTGAAACTTATCCAAAACAGGTCTGCAAGACTAGTCCTTGGCCTCAAGCCCAGGGATCGTATCTCTCCAGGACTGAAATCTCTGCACTGGCTCCCAGTGGCTGCAAGGATTAAGTACAAAACCCTCTGCATTGTCCACAAGGCCTTCTGGGGCCGCAATACCTTCAACTCTCTCTTCCCAAATAACTTCCTTCTCGGGCTCTTCGCTCATCTGCCTCCAACTCTCTCAGGGTCAGTTGCTTCTCCAAGCAACGAGTGGGTGGTCGAGCTCTCTTCAGCAGGGCCCTCCCTCTGGAACAGCCTTCCTGCCTCCCTGAAACCTGAGAACCATCTCCAGTTCCAGAAAAACTTCAAAACCTTCCTCTCGGTTTATGCTTTCTCCCCTGCTAAAATTCCTGGCTGAAACTGCACTGGTTACATGGCCGCCCTTTCTGATCTTGGGTCCAGGCCAGGCCAGGCCACGCTTTTGCACACCTGCCCCCCTGGCAACCCATCGCACCTGGGGACTGTTTTCTGTATCCCTACAGTCCCCCTACCAGACTTATTTTTCTCTTAACCTGCACTTGCCACCATATGATCGCTTTTATTTATCTTATTTATTCTTCTATCCCTTGCAATGCACTTTTCCCCTTTCCCTTTCCCCAGGCACTTGCCCTTTCTCCCTACTCATGCACTTGCGCGATCTGAATGACAACTGGCCTAGTAGGATCGTTGTCTGATTCCCACTGCCTCGTTGCGCCCCGAAACACTTGTGTATGGGCGTGTTATAAATGCCATATATCATTGAAAGATTTTATAGTATCCATTCCCGAAACTACCGGGCACAGGTTTATGTTGCCCGGTAGGGATGATATTGAGCTGTTGACCTGTGCCGTAATAGGTTTCTCTAGAATGTATTTTCCCTCGCTAGTTATCTGGGCAGCTGTAGATCCTCCACACAGCTTGTCTGAAGATTCGGGTCAAACCCTTCTTGTTTAAGTAAGCCTGCATGAAAGGACTCCATGACCCTTACATTTCTCCTTCTGCCGTATGAGAATGCATTACTTACCGTAAAAGCATTTCTGATGGTTGTATCTGCTTAGATTCACATGCTGTGCATAGGTCCGACATCCAGTGGTCACTGCGGAGTATTGCATCTTGTTTTTCGTAGTCGAAAAGGGGACGTCGACCAGGCGTGTCTGAAACACTATCCCTATAGTGACGTGCGTTGTACCCACAATCCCTCACGCGTCGAGGTCCCTCTGTATTTTTTCTGCCCTGAGGGAGCCTTTTAGGCGTGAGTGAGTACAGAAAGAGAGAGAGATATATAAAGGAAGTCTATGTTCCTTCCCTCCGAGCGGGGAGGAAGGGTGGGCGCATGTGAATCTAAGCAGATACAACCATCAGAAATGCTTTTACGGTAAGTAATGCATTCTCTTCTGATGTTTGTTAATCTGCTTAGAATCACATGCTGTGCATAGACTAGCGAGCAGTACCCGGAGTTGGCGGTGGGTTATGAGAAGGAACAGTAGAGAAAAGGTGTCGTAATACTGCCTGTCCCACCTGGGAGTCAGATCTAGAGTGTGTATCTAGACAGTAGTGTTTTGTAAAGGTGTGCACAGAACTCCAGGTAGCCGCTTTGCAGATGGACTCAAGGGGAACATTTGCAATGAATGCTATGGATGCCCCCGTGCCTCGAGTAGAGTGTGCTCTTGGCTTAAAGGGTAGTTCTCTCTTAGCAAGAGTATAGCAGAGAGTGATGCATTGAACAATCCATCTAGAAATAGTGGATTTTGAAACCGCATCTCCTTCTCTTCCTGCTGCCACCGAGACGAAGAACTGATTAGTCTTCCTCAATGGTCTGGTTCTTTCCATGTAGAACATGACCGCCCTGCGTACATCAAGTGTGTGCAGAGTCCTTTCTCCCAAATTGGAAGGATTTTGAAAGAACGTTGGTAGTTCTATAGACTGGTTTACGTGGAATTTAGAAATAAATTTCGGAGCAAACCTAGGGTGAGTGCGTAGAACCACTTTATCTTTGTGAACTGTAACAAAGGGGTCTAGAACAGAAAGAGCCTGTAGTTCACTTACTCTCCTGATGGAGGTGATAGCTATTAAAAAAGCAGTCTTAAGAGTAAGATGTTTAAGGGATGCTTTGTGCATGGGTTCGAATGGAGAGCCCATGAGTCTGGTAAGTACCACATTAAGGTCCCATCCGGGAGCAGGGTCAGCTATCGGGGGGTGTATTCTTTTTACTCCCTCCATGAATGCCTTTATAACTGGGATCCTCCACCACGACACTTTGAGTTGGGAGGTGGTGTATGCAGAAAGTGCCGCTAGGTGGACTTTAATGGAGTTAAACACAAGGCCTGAATACAAGAGATGGGTCAGGTATAGTACCACATGTGTGGGAGAGCAGTCAATAGGGTTGATGCTTTTACTCCTGCACCAGATGACAAATCTCTTCCACTTGCTAGAATAGCAGTGGCGAGTGTTCGGTTTTCTGGCTTCCCTGAGGATGTCCATGCATCTTTGCGGGAGTTGTAGATGTCCGAACTCTATGACCTCAGGAGCCAAGCTGCTAAATTCATGTTCTGGGGGCATGGGTGCAGAGTCCTGCCCTTGTTCTGAGATAGCATGTTGTACGGGCAGGGGAGTTTTACTGGGGGAGATAGAGACATCTCCATCAAGTGAGCGAACCATGGCTGTCGGGCCCACATTGGGGCCACCAGTATCATGGTCACTTGTTCCTGGTGCATCTTGTGCACCATCTTGTTGAGAAGGGGAGTCGGGGGAAAAGCGTAAACAAATTTCCCTGACCATTGCATCGATAGACCGTTCCCCTTGGATTGGTTCTGGGGGTACCTGGAGGCGTAACTTAGGCATTGAGAGTTCTCCAGGGTTGCGAACAGGTCTATTTCTGGGAATCCCCATTGTGTGAAGACGTCGAAGACGATGTCTTCGTGCAGACGCCATTCGTACTCTTCGGGCAGGGGGAAATCTCTGCTGAGTCTGTCTGCCAGCAGATTGAGTTCCCCGGGTCCATGTAGTGATAGTAGGAACATGTCCTGTTTGAGAGCCCACTTCCATATATTCTGGGCCAGTTTGGACAAGCCTGGAGAGTGGGTGCCCCCCTGCTTGTTGATGTAGTACATGGCTGTAGTGCTGTCCGTAAGGACCATTACTGTCTTGCCTTGTAGGTGTTCTTGGAAGGCTTTTAGCGCCTTGAATACCGCTAGTAGCTCCAGTAGATTGATGTGTTTGGATGCTACGTTCGGAGTCCACACTCCGTGAGCAGTCTGATGGGATAGGTGAGCACCCCATCCTGTGAGGGATGCGTCTGTGGTTAGAGTGGCTTCCGCCGCGGGTGTGGCAAAGGGTTTTCCTTTTTCCATGTTCCCCTTTGTCCACCACTGTAGCGAGAGAACCAAGGCCTGCGAGACCACCACTAGATCGTCCCATTGTCCGCTGGCCTGACACCACTGGCTGTTGAGCCACTCTTGCATTGGGCGCATGCGCAGGCGCGCGTGAGGTACCAAATAAATACACGACGCCATCATTCCTAGCAAGCGCATTGCTTTGCGTACCGTCACCTCTCGGCCGGTCACATATTGGGGGATCTGAAACAGCATGTTTTGGACCCTCTCTTTGGAGGGGAAGACGAGGCCGTCCCTTGTTTGAATTAGAGCCCCTAGAAATTGTTTGATTTGACTGGGGTCTAGACTGGACTTCTTTTCGTTGATGGAGAAGCCCAGTTGGAACAAAAGGTCTACCGTCTTTTGGGTATTGGAGAAACATGTTTCGTAGGAGTCCCCTGTTATGAGCCAGTCGTCGAGGTAAGGGTAAACTGGGATGGCCAACCTGCGCAGGTGGGCCGCAGCCACTGCCAGTACCTTTGTGAATACCCTTGGTGCTGAAACTATACCGAAGGGTAGCACCTTGAACTGGTAGTGTTTGCCCTCTATCATGAACCTTAGGTATTTTCTGTGCGCTGGCAACATTGAAATATGAAAGTATGCATCTTTCATGTCCAATGTTGTCATGTAATCTCCCTGTGAAAGCAGCGGGATCACCTCCTGTAAGGTCACCATACGAAACTTTTGGGGTTTGATAAACTTGTTCGCTGGGCGCAGATCTAATACAGGGCGCATGGTTAGATCCTTTTTGGGTACAAGGAAGTACACTGAATAAATACCTTCCGTTACCTGAGATAGAGGCACGACCTCTATGGCTCCTTTTTCCAGCAGTTGTTGTACTTCTTGAAGAAGGATGGCAAGATGTTCCGGCGTCAACCGCCGTCCCCTCGGGGGTCTGTAGGATGGGGAACTGTTGAATTCGATACAGTATCCGTGGGCTACGGTGGAAAGTACCCAACGGTCTGACGTTATCTCCTCCCATGCAGGAAGAAAGGATGTTATCCGGCCCCCGACCGGTGTTGCATGGGAGGGGACGCGAATCTTCGCGTCACTTGGAGTTGTTGGGGGCTTGGGAGCCTCTGGGTGTGGATCCCCGACCTCTCCCTTTGCCCCGGCGTTGGCCTCTTTGGCTGTACTGCCCACTATTGGCTTGGTAATTGGTGGCAGGGTATTGCTGATGGTGACCTTGTTGTTGTTGCCGTTGGCCACGAAAAAAGCGCTTGTTGCCATAGCCGCGTCTGGTAGTGGGCTTAGAGATCTGGTCAAGAGTCTTGATAGTGTCGAACTCTTTTTTGGCCATCTCTAGGGCTTCATCTACCGCTTTTCCGAAGAGGTTGGCGTCCTCGACAGGTTTATTTATTAAAGACGCCTGTGTCTCCGGTTTAAAGCCTGAGTTGCGCAGCCATACATGGCGCTTTAGGAGTATTCCTTGTACCAGGGAACGTCCTGCTGTTTCTGCCGCGTCCAGAGAGTTTTTTACAATGCTCTGGTTCACTTGTGTTCCTTCGCCAATAGTCGACAGTAGGCGTGTACGTAAAGGCTCCGGTGCTTCCTCTGCGTCTTTGCGCAGTTTGGCCCACTGCGCGTCTGCGTAGCTCGCAAGCAAGGAATTGTTGTTGGCAATTCTTGCTGAGAAGGCAGCCGAGGAAGTAACTCTTTTTGCAAGGGCATATAGCCTCTTGCCCTCCTTGTCAGGGGGTGCCTCACTGGTGGAAAGTGGTACCCCTGCCCTCTTTCTAGTATTAGATACAACTAGGGAGTCCGGTATGGAATGTCCCCTAATGTAGAGCGGGTCTGAGGGTGAAGGAGCGAAAAGTTTCTCAATCCGTGGATTGACCCCTCTGATCAATGCGGGAGTGGACAGCGACGGGGTGATCCTCCTTTTAACTGAGGCGAGGAGTGGAATGGTCTGGCTGACCGGGGGTTTTTCTTTAATGACTCTTTCTACAAAGTCTAATTCTGGAGAGAGTTCTCCCGTGTCCAGTTCGAAATGCGCTGCTGCTCTGCGCAACAGTGCATTGAAAGTAGGCTGATCGTCAATTGGAGACGTGTTCCTAACTGGAGAATTATCCGGAGGAGTTAGATTTAGGGCATCAGTGTCGGAACACACTAATGGTGATTGCCAGGGGTGCGAAGGTCCTTCTCCTGGGCTAATCCCGAAGCCTTCTTCTATAATGTCTGTTCTGTCTTCTAGACATTCCTCCTGGTTCTGTCATTCGTTGTCCATGAAATCATCTTCTTCCTCGAAGTATTGTTCCTCCCCAGTGAGGTCATATACATCTTGGAAGTCTGAGGCTGTGTCCAGCAGGGGATCGACCAGCCTCGGTTTTTTGGCTCTGGGGTCGTCTTGAGGCCCTTCTCTAGTTCTTCTGAGAGTTAGAGGGGCTTGGGTACTCATAAACTTTTCCAACCTCTCCATACAGAGGTGGAGTCTCTCCATAGTTTCATGGGGTACCCCAGAGCGGTCTAGCGGGGGAAAACTCGAGTTGTCTACCTCGAAATGGCTCGACCTCTCCCAAAGCGTCGAGGAAAGTGTCCCGTCGCCCTCCTCAAAACCCTCAGGTGTGTCGGGAGACTCCCTGACTGAAGGGGGTAGTCCCTGCTTTCCTTCGGGTGTTTTCGGCGTATCCTTTGATCTATGCGTAACGCTCGACGAAATCTTCGGCGTACGCTTTTGGGCGTCGGCTACAACGATCCTGGCTAAGCTATCGGCGACATTCTTGTCGGCGGAAGCTTGAGTTTTCGACGCTATGGGCAGTGTTGCCAACTTAGCGACTTTGTCGCTATATTTAGCGACAAAGTTCGGGTCCCTAGCGACTTTCTTCACAGAAAGCGACTAGCGACTAATCTAGCTACTTTCTCCCGAGTGACGAGTCCCATTGGTTTGAAGACGTACACTTTTTTTCTATTGGTTTGGAGACTTGCAAGTTTCCAAACCAATAGAAAAGGGTGTACGTCTCCAAAACAATAGGGAGTACCTCCGCCAATCAATGCCCCAGTACTTGCAGCCAGGTAAGGTTCCCATACAACACGTGACGTCATGTCACCGTCCGAGTCCGGCTCAGGCCGCGTCCTGCAGCGAGAGGCGCGAGAATGCGGCGAGATTTGTCGCCTACAAAATGAAAGGAAATGCGGGCAGTTTCCCATTTCATTTCCTATCCTGAGACGTGCTGCCTGTTGCTGTGATCTGCATCGTTCCTGTGTTGCAGCCGGCCCTGCCTGCCTTCGCTTTGAGCGCCTCTGCTGCCGCCAGTTACCTCGTCCTCGCCTCGGTGGTCTCCAGTGTGAATCCTGTTGCCTGGCCTGGCTGGAATCCTTCTTCCTTCTTTCCGACTCGCAGTTGCCACTGCTGAACAGCTGCAAGTCTCCCACGTTAAGGTAAGTGCTGCCATACGGATTGTTTTTAATGTATTCCTGTGCATGCTTTTCGCGTGTTGTGTAGGGGGGCTTTTCCTTTAACGTATGTGTGGATGGGTACTGTATGCTGTGGATGGTGTGTGCACGTTGTCTAGGGGGGGCTTTTCTTTTAATGTATGTGTGTGGATGGGGACTGTGCAGTGTGTGCGTGTTGTGCAGGGGGTCTTTTCCTTTAATGTATGTGTGGATGGGTACTGTATGATGTGGATGGTGTGTGCACGTTGTCTAGGGGGGGGGCTTTTCTTTTAATGTATGTGGAGATGGGTACTGTATGCTGTGGATGGTGTGTGCACGTTGTCTAGGGGGGGCTTTGTATGTGTGTGGATGGGGACTGCAGTGTGTGCGTGTTGTGCAGGGGGTCTTTTCCTTTAATGTATGTGTGGATGGGGACTGTATGCTGTGGATGGTGTGTGCACGTTGTCTAGGGGGGGGCTTTTCTTTTAATGTATGTGTGGATGGGTACTGTATGCTGTGGATGGTGTGTGCACGTTGTCTAGGGGGGGCTTTGTATGTGTGTGGATGGGGACTGTGCAGTGTGTGCGTGTTGTGCAGGGGGTCTTTTCCTTTAATGTATGTGTGGATGGGTACTGTATGCTGTGGATGGTGTGTGCACGTTGTCTAGGGGGGGCTTTTCTTTTAATGTATGTGTGGATGGGTACTGTATTCTGTGGATGGTGTGTGCACGTTGTCTAGGGGGGGCTTCTTTGTATGTGTGTAGATGGGGACTGTGCAGTGTGTGCGTGTTGTGCAGGGGGTCTTTTCCTTTAATGTATGTGTGGATGGGTACTGTATGCTGTGGATGGTGTGTGCACGTTGTCTAGGGGGGGCTTTGTATGTGTGTGGATGGGGACTGTGCAGTGTGTGCGTGTTGTGCAGGGGGTCTTTTCCTTTAATGTATGTGTGGATGGGTACTGTATGCTGTGGATGGTGTGTGCACGTTGTTTAGGGGGGGGCTTTTCTTTTAATGTATGTGTGGATGGGTACTGTATGCTGTGGATGGTGTGTGCACGTTGTCTAGGGGGGGCTTCTTTGTATGTGTGTAGATGGGGACTGTGCAGTGTGTGCGTGTTGTGCAGGGGGTCTTTTCCTTTAATGTATGTGTGGATGGGTACTGTATGCTGTGGATGGTGTGTGCACGTTGTCTAGGGGGGGCTTTGTATGTGTGTGGATGGGGACTGTGCAGTGTGTGCGTGTTGTGCAGGGGGTCTTTTCCTTTAATGTATGTGTGGATGGGTACTGTATGCTGTGGATGGTGTGTGCACGTTGTTTAGGGGGGGGCTTTTCTTTTAATGTATGTGTGGATGGGTACTGTATGCTGTGGATGGTGTGTGCACGTTGTCTAGGGGGGGCTTTGTATGTGTGTGGATGGGGACTGTGCAGTGTGTGCGTGTTGTGCAGGGGGTCTTTTCCTTTAATGTATGTGTGGATGGGTACTGTATGCTGTGGATGGTGTGTGCACGTTGTCTAGGGGGGGGGCTTTTCTTTTAATGTATGTGTGGATGGCACATTCAAAGACGACCCATACATTCCGTGAAATTGTTGGTGATGCTAAAAACTTAATGCGCACATCTGTGGAGATATGACAAGTGTTTGCAGGCTCTGATCTGTTAAACAAATGGCGAGATGAGAAAATATACGTGCATGCATTTATTGGGCCTTTGCTCTCTGGTTTCGATAAATTGTGTTTCGTTTCTTGGAACGTCTGAGCTGCTATGTTAGATAATTATGTAAGCCAGGAAGAATGCATGACGAAAAAGCAATCGGAATCAATGCAAAAAGCATGAGTAATGCTTAACAAATTAACCTGTCAATAGCGCAGCACATTTAGCAAATCAGTTTGAAAAAACATTTAAATGAGTCTCAGGTCGGAAAAAAAACATTTAAATGAATCAGAGGCTGAAGAGCTTGCCTACTCAACCCAGCTATACCCAAAGTACATGTCTGAGCCAAATACTTCAATTAAAAATAGTCATAATGCGTGCTGGCCTGCCATTGTTTAGAGAGTGGATTGGGTGCAATGTCTTCATAAAACGACTTTTATAGATTCCTCTGCTGTTGAACTGTTTGTTTAATTTTCCTGCTGGAAACGGATATTGCTAGTTTTTTTGGATTTGTAAAAAAGTGAAAGTTGAAAGCGATCCATGCCCCTTTTTAGGTCATGTACTTGCTTCAAATGAATGTAAATTGGCTTTTATCTTGCTGGCACTGTAATATGTCCATTCAGAGTATAAAGATTCTCTCAGTTCTGTCTGCACTTTGAACAGATGTGTGCTGACAGCAGTTATTAGTGAATTAAACTGTGGGTTCATGGGTGCTAAATTTTGATTTTCACTACATGGGCACAACATTTAATTGTAGCGGAGTTCAACTGCCAGTGCCAGCTCTGCCTCATTCAAACTCCACCCCTACCCCGGCCCTTGTGTGATTTGCAGCCTAGTTGTGACATAACCTTTTGCAGCCTAGTTGTGACATAACCTTTTCCCCTCCTTTTTCATGTAGCTCCTATCGGGTTCCGTGGTTTCTTGATGTTCCCTCTGGTCTGTCGCGACCCTTAGTGACTGATCCCTCCGCTGGCTGATCCCGCCCTTTTACATTCACTGTATTTGTTGCCTGTTATTTGTGTCCGAGATATTAACTGCACAAGCATAAATCGTTGCATTTGCCTACCTCATCATGTCTCAGACAAAACTGTACACACAAAAGTACAGAAAGGAGTGGGAAACAAACCCTGCATTCAAAGGCTGGTTGAAACCACTTATTGGCGATGATACACGGGCATCATGCCTGTATTGTAAGGCTGATTTTTACGCCAAACTAAGTGATGTCAAAAAACACATGGCCACACAAAAGCATACCATAAAGGCAAAGCCTTACTGTCCCACCCAAATCAAGCTGCCATTTATGGTTCAACAAGTTGACTCTGCTAAAAAGGCTGAGGCCATCATGGCATTAGCTATCGCTGAACACAGTTCCATGTTGGCATCTGATCACATTGGCGAAGCATGTAGAGCTGCTTTCCCAGACTCTGCTGCTGCTACCCGTTTCAAACTGCACAGGACAAAGTGCACAGAAATGATTAATCGTGTTATAGCGCCCTACTTTCTGAAAAAGCTGGTTGCTGATGTGGGTGACCTGCGTTTCAGCCTCCTGCTCGATGAGTCCACAGATATAAGTGTTGCTAAGTATCTGGGGATTGTGATAAGGTACTTCAGTGTCACAAAGCAGACAATTGTGTCTACATTTCTGGGGCTTGTTGAGTTGGAGGGAGGAGATGCCAGCTCTATAGCCTGTGCTGTTGTGGCTTTCCTCGAGAAGTGTTCTCTCAAAAAAGAGAAACTCCTGGGGATAGGGACTGACAATGCCTCTGTTATGACGGGGGTTAACAATGGAGTGCATAAAGTGCTGAAGGAGGAGTATGGCCTGAAGGATCTGATCCTTATTCGCTGTGTGTGCCACTCTCTGCAGCTTGCTGTAACGAATGCTTCCAATGAAGGCATCCCCCGCAGCGTGGAAACTTTGGTACGGGAGACTTATAAATGGTTTTCAGTGTCTCCCAAGCGCAGGTTGGCCTACAAGGCTGTATATGAGACCATCAACTGTGGGAAGAAAGCCTTACAGATAACAAAGGTGTGTTCCACACGTTGGCTCTCCATAGAACCTGCAGTTTCACGCATTTTAGACCAGTGGGAGGAGCTTAAGCTTCATTTCTCAGTTACCAGGTCCAGTGAATACTGCTACATGGCTGAGATGTTATACTCCATGTACAGTGATCCACAACACATATTATATCTGACCTTTTTAAAGTCAGTGCTGGGTGAGGTACAGGTGGCCATCAAGGCTTTTGAGGGAGAGCAGGTGGATCCTCTTAAGCTTCTTGACAGCTTGGTTAGCCTGATCAAGTCTGTGAGCAGCAGGGTACTCAATCCTCTGGCAAAAATTGATGTACTGAAAAGGCCAATAGATGGTTACATCTGTCCAAAACCGTATTTTGGGCACCTTTTTGAGTCCAAGGCAGCTGAACTCCGCCTTGCGCCAGAGGATGAAAGCAATGTCCGAAAGCGGTGTACAGCCTTCACCATCTCCCTCACAAATGAGTTGAGGGTGCGGCTACCGGACAACATTGATGCTTTGCAGTACATGTCTGTTTTCAATGTGCAGGAAACTCTGAAGCATAATAAGAGCCCTGGAGAGGTAGTAAAAATAGCCAAGCTCCTTGGTTACTCCCCTGCAGAGATAGACAAGATTGTCCAGCAATGGCTTGTCATCCACCTCAGGAAATGGAACGAGACCAAAAGCACACTGGGCTTCTGGAGTGAGCTTTGGAAGTTCAGGGATGCTGCAGATATCAATCCATTTCAGGAACTCGCCATGGCTGCTGTGTCGGTGTTGTCATTGCCACACTCAAATGCTCAAGTTGAGAGAGTATTCAGCCAGATGGGTGTTGTAAAAACCAAACTTCGCAATCGGATGTCCTTGCAGAGCCTTAACTCTATCCTGTACATCCGATATGGACTGAAGCTGTCTGGTGAAGCCTGTTATGAGCACCAGCTGCCTGACAGTGTTTTGCAGCAATTTGGTACATCAGTTGCTTACTCATTCAAGTCAGCTCCCTCAGTTTCTGAACCTGCCATAGAGAGCCATGATGCAGATGATGACAATTTCCCACTCTTTCTGTGAGCCAGAACAGCTTGTGGCTTTTGTGTGTGTGTGTGTGTGTGTGTGGAGGTGGTGGGTCTGGAAACAAAACAATGAGCTTTGAATTAAGGCCCATCTATTTTCCCACATTGACAGGTTTTTTCTATTGCCAATTTTTTTCTATTGCCCGTGTTTTCTGTTATCTTCTTCCATTTTAGTTAACTAAATGCAAATTGTATAAAAAAAAAATGGTATGCTCATGTTTTACATTGACTTGTTCAGGGCTCCGAACTCGGCCATACAAATAAAAACCAAACATGAGAAAACTAAACACAAAAATAAAAAAAATAACAAACAAACAAAGCAACTCTGCCAGTGTGTATTTTTGGGTCATGTTTGCCTTCTAAACATATATGTAGGGTGTTTTTATTCACTTTTTGTCACTCCCATGTCATTGATGCCCTCTCCTACGTCCATTGCACAACTTGCCAACACAATTATGCAAATTAGGCGATGATGTCATTTAGCTACTTTTAGCTACTTTTAGGACAGTCTCTAGCTACTTTCTGGACTGAGGAGTTGGCAACACTGGCTATGGGTATCGAGCGCTGTACGGCGGTCTGCGCCTTCTGTTGATGCGCACCGGCCGATGGTTTGGTGGTGGCGCCCTTGTTTGCCGAAAGCCCAGTCGCAGGTCGCGGCTGCGAGAGGGGCTTCGAACCCGAACGGTCCGAGGAGGCCGCCGGTGGAACCTGCGTCTCCTTGGGCGCCGAAGCTCTCTTCGACTTAGACGAAGAAGAGCCATGGGTTGTGTGCTTATCTTTATGTGAATCTTTGTGTGCGTCAGTGTCGCCGGGGTGTTCATCCCCATAAGCAGGGCGTGAGCCGAGCCCGTCGGGGCCGGGGACAGACGACGAAGCGCGTAAGCGCTCCTTAGAGGGGGTTACGACTTCCGTGGCGGAGGTCGTGTCATCGCGTTCCTCGTCACTGTCGGTGGTAGCAGCGGCGGGTGAACCTTCGGCCTTCGACATCGCGTAGGCCGCCCACCTTTTAACCCTACGGTCTTTTAGAGTTTTAGGCTTCAGAAGCCGACAAGCCGCGCACCCTTCCTCTTTGTGATCGAGGGGCAAGCAGCGGTTACACCGTGAGTGCTTGTCCTTCCAAGTGAATTTGCCTTTACAAAGTGGGCAAAACCTAAATGGTGTCCTCTCCATAGCAGAGGCAATAAATCGCGATAAACACCCCCAGGGAAAGGAAGGGGAAAGGGAAAGGCATTCTCAGAAAGACCCAGAGATGTCCCACGACCCCACTCTCCCTACTGTATGTGGCCAGCGAGGCCAGGCCACGTGTTCGGCAGCGCCGAAGATTTCCTCCGCTCGACCCTCCGTCGACGATTTTGCTCGGCGGAGAACAGCTACACTGCGTCGAGGGAGTGCTGTATTAATCTTCGTAGAAGAAACGACCAAAGGTCGAGGGTTGCAGTGTCTCTCGAGGAGCTCCGCGTGAAGGCGACCAGAAGCTGGGCGGAAAAAAACAATCTGAGGGACCTCGACGCGTGAGGGATTGTGGGTACAACGCACGTCACTATAGGGATAGTGTTTCAGACACGCCTGGTCGACGTCCCCTTTTCGACTACGAAAAACAAGATGCAATACTCCGCAGTGACCACTGGATGTCGGACCTATGCACAGCATGTGATTCTAAGCAGATTAACAAACATCAGAAATAGTGTTCCCGGCCGTAACAAAGTTGGGTGATTTAGTTCTGGGTTTTTTGTTTGTCGTTTGGCTTCTAGAAGACGGTTGGCCTTGCCCCAGAGTGCAATAGGTTTGTTTGGTGTTTAGTAGGGTTTGTGCAGAGCGTTCTACCATGTGCCCTTCTAACTGTGCCCTGATCTTTAACGCTTGCAATGTTTTCTGCAATTGTCTTTACTGCTGTGTTTCTGCAATTCTGACCTCCCCTCCAGTTTCTTCCGGAGTATCTCCTCTCTGAAATATGCTGTGGCCTGGGATATGAATTCTCCCCGAAACACTGCCTTCCCTACATCCTAGACTATCCGCCAATCCGTTTCTCCAGTATCGTTTTCTCTAAAATAGTGTATTACTTTCTCAATATGTACCCATAGGGCGATATCCTTAATGATCATCTCATTCAATTGCCAGTGTTTCTGGGTCTCTACATGATCTATTTGCAGTGTCACTGGGGCGTGGTCAGTGAGGTAGTTGACCCCAATTTCAATTTTAAACACCTGGGGGATTAGTGTTGCTAAGGCTAGGTCCACATCTATTCTTGAATATGCCTTATGTACAGCTGAGTAGTGAGAGTAGTTCAGTATTGTGAAAGAATCTCCAGGTTTCTATCACCCCCAGTTCTCAAAATCCTCCCCGGTGCCTGGCGATTTCTCATCTGCGGATGTCTGGGAGAGGGTTTGGGGGGCAGTGTTTTGCCTAATTTCAGGTCCATTACACAATTGAAGTCAACTCCAATTACCACTTGCCCTTCACACCAGCTCCCTATTTTCTGGAGTAGCAACTTCAGGAATAGATACTTTCATTTTGACCATATACTGAAACCAATGTATATGTTTGGTCTTCCAGTATACCTTTGAGTACTAAATATCTCCCTTTTGGATCTCCATAGAGGAAATGTTTTCTGAATGCTAGTTTGGCTCCTATCACGATTGCCACCCCCCTTTGTTTTCGTACCACTGGACGTGTAATACTGTGGGGAATGCCTCATGTGTCACCCTCCCTTCATCCTTGGGGAGGAATGCATCTCCTGAAGCAATACTAGGAAACCTGGAGATTTGAGAGCCTCCTCAATATTGAGCAGCGTTTTGTTGGCGAGTTCAAGCCCTGCATGTTTAGTGTCACTATTTGTACTTGCGCCATTTCTACAAGGTCCCAGTACGCACTTGCCCTCTTCCTAGCTTTGCCCCTTTATTTCCTTCAAAGCCCAAATTAAGTTCGGTGCCATACAACTGTCCCACAAACATCCCAAACTTCCAAACCTCAGCCCCAACTCGCGCCCGCCCTTCTCCCCCAACCCTTCCCCCATCCCTCCCCCCATGCTCCCTCCCCCCCCCCCCCCCCCGATTCCCCTTACCCGATCAGGGCCTAGGTTCCCTGAACCCCCCCGTGCCCCTCCGATACTAATCCAGGGCGTTGGACATTGTATAACCCTGGGGAGTACGCTTGCCAGAGTTAACTAAACCCTGATTTGGACTCTGACTTCTTTCCCCGCTCCTGGGCCGTTACACCCAGCGAACCTGGCACTCCTGGCGTCTTCTTTATAGTCTGGTTTGTTTTCTTTTCCTTGTGGTACCTATCTCGGGTAGTTTTAACGTACTACCTCAGCGCATTGTCCTTTAATGTCAATTTCCATTCTTAGGATGTGCTCCTCCAGATTTATTTGGTGCCCCCCCCTCAGTTGAGTGTCTCTGCTGCCTCTCCGTCTGCTTCCAGATAATTCCCAAGGTCTCCAGACCGCACTGGGAGTCGGAGGTCTATTTGCTTGCTTCTGACTCCCTTCTTCCACCTCCAAGTTCATTACCGACAGACAGGCCTTCCTCGCATGTCGTGGCATGTTGCCTCCCCTCCCCTGAGAAAAAGAAGACCAAGCTGGAACGTCTATTTATAGGGAATATGCCGGTCTGTTAGCACTTTGCTCACCGGGTTCATTGCCCTTCTCGTCTTAGGGTAGATAAAGCCAAGTCTTGATATAGCTGGATTTGGGCCCTGTTGATAGTCACTACTGGATGGGCCCCAACTGTTTGAAATATGGCATCTTTCATAGTATATGACGATAGGGCCACTAGCACATTTCTGCTCCGGGGTCTTGCCTCCTAGGACTTACTCTATGGATGCAGTCTCTTCACACTTCCTCTGGCAGCATCTGCTTTAAGAGGCTTCCAAAGCACTGTTGTATAGTTTCTTTCAGAACCGCGTCGAGTTGTTTCACTGAGGCCATTCACACATTTTTGACCTACGAGAGATGTTCTCCAGATCTTCTGCCTGCAATTCAGATTGTGGGTGGCTCTCGCCACCTGATCTAAAAGATAACTTCTATTTCACCTCTTCAGCCACTTCCGAGAGGCCCCTTTCAGTTATATCTGCTCTGGACCCCAAGTCAGTGACATCCTTCCTTGCTTCCTGTAAAGAGCTCTGCAGTTCGGCCTTCATTCTGGAAAGCTGGTATTGGAAGGAGGTTACCATTCTGTCCTCCATGCCCTGAAGACACTCCTGGAGGTCCTCTTCGTTCAGAGCCATGTTAGGTGGTTCTCTTTCTTTAAAGCCGCTCTTTAATAAGTTCTCAGAGCTCGCCGCCAGAGCTGCTTCTGGTAGCCGATGGCAGCACCATTCCAATTGTCCCCCTTGTGGGTCTACTCTTGGGATTTACCTCAGGTGTCCCCACTTTCTGCTGGTTTGGGTATGACTAGAATTGAAGGTGTTAAACTCATTCTTCCTTCAGGATGTCCCCACGTCCTGGGGGGTGGGCCTGGGGGTGTCCAAGCAACAGTTTACTCTGTTAGCATCCGGAACTTCCCAGTTTACCTGCACTTTTACCCCAGATTTCCTTTAGCTCTTTCCAGCATCAGAGGCGGAAGTTCCTTATTTATGCATGTTGTGACTTCTCTGAATGTATTTCCACTGTTCGCAGCTTGTTTGAAGTTACTGGGATCAGTGATATGATAGGACAGGTGATTGTGGTCTACTGAGACTTGTCTACTGAGACTTGTTAGCCTAGTTTCCTTTTCATGCAGTCAAATTCATACTTAAGCTTCAGAGCTACAGCCCTTATGCATATGCGTCTCTCCTGAAGAGAGCCCTCTGTATGTTTTATGATATTTACTTGTTCTTTCCCCAGTGCCCAAGCGGTTTCTCTGGCTCCTCCTCTGACTGTGGGTCAATGGGTAGCCCCCCCCCCCTTTGGGATCCGGATGGAGGGGGGCAACTAGCAGATCCACCACAACTGAGGTGGGCTCCTGTATTGCTCGGACAATTCTATACTGCTCTTTTCTGTTACCCAAGCAGACACCCTGGTTCTCCTGCTGTGAGCCTTGAAACATCGGAGTGCCCATGTTTTCAGTGCTGGGAGTGGGAGTGTCGGGGGCCCACTGCCATCTGGTGAATTCCAGTTTTCGCCTGCCTCCTCACCACACCCCACAGGGGGGTTTGAGCTGTTCTCTGCTCTGTCCCTCGCTCTCCGTAGTTGGCTCCGGTGTTGTGAGCCAGCTCCTCGCGCCTCCTACACCAAAGAGTGCCGATTCCAGAGGTGCGTCTCCCCCATCACCTCGAGCTCCGGCTCGGGAGAGCACGTCCCTCTTTGGCTCCCACTGGTTACTGCAATCACTGGCGGCAGACTTCTGCCATAACAGTCGTCTGTACCTCACAGCTACTAGGCAGGAGTTTCCACTGCACATTTCACCAGACGAGCTAACGGGTCCATTGTAGGGAGTCATTTGTAATGAATTTTCACACAGAATAGCTTCTTTAATCTGACAGCCCTAGGGCTTGCTGCTGTAGGCCCGGACAGAGGACAGGAAAGCATGTCCTTGCACGTCGGCAGCCATCTTGGAAACCTGCAGGCCCTCTTAAATCACTGCTGTCCCCTCCCAACACCAGTCAACGTAGCAATGTTTGAAGGGCTGAAATTAGAATTTGTGCGTCGAACCTATAGACAGAGCCCTAGCTTTGCCCCCTTTAATAAAAGTTAAGAGGCAGTGTGTGGTCTGAAAGGAGGGCTTTCGGTTTGCTTTTGGTTAGCTACACCTTAAGCCTTCTTGTAGGCCTATGTTCATCTAGGATATTGCTCAAGGTTAATCCTTTTCTTTTGGACACTACAGGCTGCAGCAGGGTCTGTATCCACAATCACCTTCAGATCAATTTCCCTCATATAATGTCTCAAAATATTGCTTAAGAAACAGGAAAAGCCATGTATACCAACTGATTAGTTAGGAGGCAATGGTTTCCATGAGGCTTAATACCACCTCACTCACTGGTCTCCAAGCCTACATGCACCTACAGAAGGCCCAGGCTTACCACCAGCAGGTCTATTCTTTAATGTGCTCCGTGTACATATGAATGTGTAATCGCTGCACCCTAGGTTAACGGGTCTCCATGCATCTGTGTGGTGCAGAACATTTGAGGAAATGCCTACTGCAGGGACATATCTAACAACCTATCCCACAATACACACAGTACAGCGTTACAATCTGCCATCAAGATTCCTTGTTCAGTAAATTCAGTGGTCGAAGTGTACGAAAAGAAGTATGGGAACTATGTTCCTTGCTGGCCTGCACCCACTCCCCACAAACCCCCATCATCATGTCTCCTCCCACA
The DNA here is from genome assembly GCF_040938575.1 of Ambystoma mexicanum. Lineage (NCBI taxonomy): Eukaryota > Metazoa > Chordata > Amphibia > Caudata > Ambystomatidae > Ambystoma > Ambystoma mexicanum. Next base: position 1,463,204,724 of record NC_090922.1, read on the forward strand.
CACAATACACACCACCAAAACACTTGCACCTGCTGTTTAAGGGAACGTTCAGTGCAGCACACTGGAAGTGCAAGCTGCAATGTCTTCCTACACTTTTATTTTAAAACGAAACTGTTCCGGAACTGTTTCTTTTTCAAATAAAAGTATAGGAGCTGTAAAAGGTAATTTAAAAAAGTAGAGGAGCACCGCTCCCGACCGCTCCTGCTCACTTGGACCACTGAGTAAATTCGGTGCTTAATGGCAACAGATAATTCAAGAGCAGGCTCAGTTTCTTGTTCAATACATAACCAGATCACTTGATGGTGGCGTACAGCCTCCTATAACACACAAAGGTGACAAATCAAATACATGTGATGCTTAGATTAAATCAAAATGCAAACTCAACTGTCTCTAGCCCTCAACGGGGTTGAGTATAACCCTAGGGAAAGGTGTTGCGCCACCTATTAACAGGGATAGTAAAAAGCAAAAATAATTCAACTATACTCAACTAACGCAATCAAACAAGCATACCTAATGCAATCAAACAAGCATACCTAATGCATGGTCACCAGTGAGATCTTGCTATTTTTCACATCTGTGATTGTCCCCTAGAATGCAGTCTCTTACAGGTAAGTAACATCCATGCTCTTCACTTGGTGTTCACCAAAAAGATACAGGACAAAGTCATTCATAAAACACTACAAATCTAAAAACACCTAAAAAGGTAATTGTCGCTGGACAAATCTCATCTATATTAAAGGGGGGGGGGATTTTAAACTTAATTATACCCACCTCTAGTATGTATCCTTATGTCTGACCCAATAAATTGTTCATTACTACTGAGCATTAAGCAAAGAAGCTGGTAAAAACTTAATGTGGTATCCCTATAGCTTCAATCAATAAAGGATAGCCATAAAGTATGGGTCGGTTGCTTTGTCGCACAGGACGTGCCACCTTCTTCATGACCAAAACACACAAAAAAGGGCGGGGGGTGATCCCTCCTGTTTTTGTTAGTGAATACATGCGGCTGTTGAAGGCTCTATATAGGAGACAGGAAAATTAATTGAATAACCCATGTAGACTCTCCGCTTCTCATCTTAGATATAGCTTTTTCATAATCTACTACACTACACAGGATCCTGTATCCAGCCCTACAGATAAGGGGTGTATTGGCCACTTTACTCCCTAAAAATAGGCAAAATGGGCATTACCGAGACCTGGTTCTCAGAAGACTACGAGCAGATCGTGCACAACACCACGAATCTCTTGGCAATACTGCAACTTTCACCCTCCACCTCACAGTTTCCTACTCATCTACAGACTCCCCTCCCCCCGCCATCCCCAGCTACAACAAAAACTTTGCAGATACTTGGTGAAGCACTGGCCTCCGACCTCCTCCTACATCCAACACTTACCATTTTAGGGGATTTCCACAAATGGTTCGACTCCCCCTCAAACCCTATGTCCCGATCACTCAGAATCTAGAATCGCTCAGCCTGACTAAATACATCTCCACGCCCACACGAGAGCACCAGAAATATCTACCAATCCCCCACACCTTATCATGGACTGATCACTCGGCAATTTACTTCTCCATACCTCAGAGCACAGCGGCTGGCGTTCAAATCCACAGAAGACCATCGCCCCCCCCCCCCCACTTCCATTCCAATATGGAACAAAGTCGTAATCACACCAGATATAGCACACTCACTCCTCAACTCTCTCCATACACTGCCTCCAGAAAGGACCTCCAGCAGTCGAATCCTTCAACATATGGCTTACAAACACCCTTGTACCCCTCACTCCAATAAAAAGGACCTCGGAGATCAGGACCAACGACGAGGTGGCTCACCGTCAATCTCAAATCACTCAAAACTCTCGAGCTCTGTCTGGAACGTACCTGGACCCCCGATCCCACAGCCCAGAACAAAACCGTCCTAGCAACAACCACCAGAACATACAGACTGGCAATCAAAAAAAGGAAGAAAAAGTTCCATGGAAACAGAACCCTAAATATTCGAAACCAGAGCAAGGAACATATAATCGTAGCCAAATTCAAATCCCTGCATGCTCGAGCCAGCCTCCACCAATCTCCCAAGCCCTATGCGACACCATCACTGCACTTCCACAATGCTGATAATGACGGACACGCTACCATCATCTTTAAATTAAAACAAATGCCCCTGCAATCCATCCGCCCACAGATCGATCAAACCCCTCCCGCCCCCCACGACAAAAATCATCAACTCTTTCTCTCCCATCCTACACCTGGAGTTCCTCTCGCCCGTAGCAGATACTCGCCTGTCAGGCTCCCCCTGAGGACCCCTGCCCACCCTCACTCCTCAAAAACAGCCTAGTCTCCACCTGTGCAGGTAGTGTTGCACGCACAATACTCAACCACTCACATCAGGAGCTTTCCCGAAAGACCTAAAAACCTCCTACATCAAACCCATTCTCAAAAAAAAAATACTCGACCCACTCCTCCCCCAGAACTACCGGCCTATCTCCAAATCATACAGCTTGGCCATTTTGCCGAAGAGAACAACATCCTAGACCCTGCACAATCAGGCTTCAGGCAATTCAGGGGAACAGCATCCTCCCTAGTGTCCTAAAAACGAACAGTCAACGCAGAAGGCTGCGCTGTACTCCTACTGGACACCTCTGCAGCCTTTGATACTATCGATCACACCATCCTACTAGATAGGCTACACACATTAAGAATCAGAAGCACAGCCCTCTCATGGATCTCTTATCTGAAATAGATGACAAATCTAGCACCTCCACCAGTTCACACCACAAGTGTTCCACCACAAGGAGCATCCCCATCTGCCCTAATCTTCAATTTCTACTTAAAACTCTTACCCGCGTTCATCTGCTCATACAACCTTACCTGCTACAGCTACGCAGACGACACCCAGATAATCCACAAAAATCCCAAGGCTCTGGCAGTCCGGTTCTGTCGTCATGCCTCTCGGATATTGACCACTGGATGACCAACCATCTCATCCTCAACCCTGACGAAACTGAAATACTACGTTACAGGGAAACAGCCCTACTCCCCCAACCAATGCCCATAATTCTGTCACCTCTTTAGAAACTCGCATTCGTGGTGTTCAATGGCACTGAACTGTGTTTACAATAGCATGTGGTGCCTACATAAATTGACAATATTTCATACACTGCTTAGAGGCCAGATTCAAAACCTTGCTTCAAAGTGAAGATTGCCAAAAAGTCCACCTTTCTATGCACACAGACTACCTTTCCCAGAGCTTGAACTTCAGGCATCCACCAAGAAAGTAGTAATAGAAGGGCCAGATTGTAGTCCTAAACCGGTGCAAGGCTACATAACTTACTCCGAGTATGGGGAGGAGACCGTTTGTCCACTTCAGGCAGAACGGAATTGGCATATACGATTTCGTCTGCATCGAAAGACTAATGCAAAAATGCTGATGGTTTCATTTTTGTGTGAGCCCCCTCTTCTGGTTCATTGAATCCTAGCATTGTGTGCCGGACTTCAAGTAGATACACTAGTTGGGGAATTGAACATATTTGTCCTTTCATTTGCAAAGAACTACGTACGCAGCATGTGTGTCATGCATGTTTAAGTGTTAGATCCATGCATTCTCTTCAATTAAAAACGTATACAGTTTTCTGACGAGACCAAGCCTCCTCGGCAAGAGTTTATGAAAAGCAGCTGTTCATTGCGGCTTCCTGCTCGAGGCACTGGCTTGGCTTGCGAGCAGATATCAACAGCTGAGGCCTAGCCAGGTAAAACGTCCCACAGCTCGGAGGAGTGATGACACCTCTAGAAATCTTTACCTCACAGCCACCGGCCTGGGGTGCACGGCGCTAGCACCACTGGCAATAATTGGTACCTAGGTGGCAATCGGAGAGATGAGGATTGCCAGCTCCTGTCCTGCCCCTAGAGGTCCGCTCTGTAGAGAAGCCGGAGACTACACTAAGAGGCGGCGAGCAAGAGGCGACAGAGCTGATGAAGCACACAGGCGACCCAGGAGGGAAAGGGAGTCCCTCGGTGTACACCAGCCACGCGTTGGAAGCAGGCTTCGTTAGGAAGAACATTTACACAAGCGCATAATTAGAACTGCGGGAAGACATCCCCCTGCCCGTCAGACTAGGACAGTTTTATGACCGGAAAGGGGGCAGCCTGCCCTTCGCGAGAAGGGCTATATTTCACCCCCAAACACCAACGCCCGGCTCCCTCTCCCTAGCAAGCCTGCTCTTACAGTACAGAGACCCAGGTAGTCCGTGCTACTGGACTCCCAAAATCGGATATGACCATGCGCACACACTGCTACAGGGCCAAACGCCCAGCTGACATGTGGCAACTTTCACGTGTGCCGCACGGACGGTAACTACTTAATTTAGAAGAGAAAATGCAAGAACATGCGAATGGAAAATCCGCAAAAACAGACTGGGTGAATGGGCAGAATAGTGAAGACAGGGGCTTTTTGCTTAGAGTTAATGGAGTACTAGAAAGGGAAAGGAAATGCTACCCTGGTTAAGGTGACCTAAACAAACTTCAGTGGTAAGCAGGCAGGGCTGGAGTACAGATCTTTTTTTTAAAACTTTATTTTAAAATGTTTTATATTGTTCGAATTGCTGGTCCCAACTCCAACGCATCACTGTAATCCTAATACAGGGTTATAGCCGTTGTCTCTCCATATGTTTTGGACTACAACTTAAACCAGCGCCAGCCAGCATATTCAGGAGATTATAGGAGTGTGGCAGGTTGCAGACCCCGCCTTAGTACAATGATTACTACCAGTGCAGGGCGAGCATACCCAGCTACAATAGCACCAAGCCTCGTGCAAGAGGACCATTATACCCAGCTCCAACACATCACTGTAATCCTAGTGCAAGATCCCCTCCCAGAGTGCTGGCCCACCATACCAGCTCCAACAGCACTGTTGGTGCACAAGGACCACCTTTTTTAAATGTTTTATTGTGATATAACCGATTAGGTGTTTTACACATGTTATCCACATTACAAAAGTATATAAAAGAAAAAAAAGAAAAAAAACAATATCATCTCAAACTACAATTCCCATTATAACTATATCATGGTACTAAAACAGAATATAACCTGAAAAGGAGAACAAAAAACATTTCCACAATTCCTTCAGTAACAAGAAAGTAAAGCCCAATAAAAAAAGAAAACAAGTCTGTTCGGAACACTGTAGTAAGAAACCACATTAAAAAGGGAGGAAGGATGGAATTCACAGTCCTCACAACAGAAAGGTTACCAGAATGCATGTGGAATAAACCCTGTCTGCTGTAAAACTCGTACCACATTCATTGTTAGCTTCGTCTCATGTCCCGAGATCATCCTTTCCCAAAACGAGTTTGAGGAAAGCCTGTCAGTGGACTTAAAGGGGGTCAACTACTGTACCCTACTGTCCCAACTCCTATAAAATCTCAATAGGTGTTCAATAGTTTGATCACAAGGGTTGATACATTCAGGACAAGAATTATGTTTATCGACTGCTAAGCCCCATTTGGTCAGAACTGAACCCGTCCTTATCAGTTAAAGTGTAGTCTAAGAAAGTTCCACCTAGTTTTGACATCCGGGAACTTTGTAAGATATTTAGCCAGATATCCCTGTTTTTGCCATATTTGGAGAATGAAATAGGACCTGTCGTGATCCAATCCCTTAGCGAAGAAGCTTTTTTAAACTTCATGGGATTAGTGAGCAATGTATGTTCATCAAGCTCACAAAGTAAGATCTCCTTCAATTTTTTCCTAAAATCACTCAGGATATAGGAGGATTCAAGGTTCAAATGGATCAAAAGATCTTCATAAAGCGTATTGTCAATTGGGTCAATATTTGACCTGTAAGTGAGAGTAGTTTCCATTCCATTTGCATCTTTAGAGATCTTAGGCCCAACTCATACCTCAGGCCTGCCGCGAGTAGACTTTTAGGCAGATCCAGCACCTGCTTCCAAATCACAGCTTCAATTTTCTGCCAGTTAATTGACCATAATAAAGCTTTAGCCTCTATACCGTAAAGTAAAATAGGTATCACCTATGCCACATTTAATCTAATTAACGGCAAGATTGAGAATTTACAGTATAGACCCAGAATCTTTTTCATCTGTTCTGTTAATTGTTTACTCTTGGCCAGTGTTTCGGCTAACCTCAACCCAATGGTTGGGACAGCACGTAAAGTGTAGCCCAGATCTGTTATTTCCTTTATCACAGGAATAAGTTGGCCACCTATTGACCAGGGAAATCTGACTCAGAGTTCCCCTCGCCCCAAAAATGAGAACCCTAGATTTCTCTGAGTTAACGACAAGGTCGTTGGCTTTCATGTAGTGCTCTAATGCTCGAAGGAGGCTTTGCAGACCTACCGGTGTTCTATCTAGCAAGACAATGTCGTCCGCATACATGAGCCATTTTATAGGTAGCAAAACCAGCTTAACACTGGCCAGAGCTGAGGAGTAGCTCCTGTCCAAATTTTGCAAGATAAAAGGTAAAGAGAAAGGGAACCACCATACAGCCATGTCTTACCCCTCTATTAACCGTGATGTGTTCTGACAGATGGCCCATCCAGGGTGAGTAACCCTTACTGCATTTTAGTCATGGATACTGGCAAGAATGTTCACAAGTCCCTTTGGCACACCCCTCTTCACATGCTTAGACCAGAGCCGATCTCGATTAACAAGATCGAAAGCGCTTGAGAGATCTATGAAAGCCGCATATAGCTTGCATACATTAGTTTTGTCCTTAGTATTTATTAGGGATGCAAATATAATGCCATTTAATGATGTTGAATGGCCCCGTCTGAAGCCTGTCTGTTTAGGAAGAATATTATTCTTTGTCTAGGCTTCAAGTTCTCTTAACACAAGCCCCGTAAATAGCTTGCTCTCAGCGTCTAATAGCGCTGTGGGTCTATGGCTGGATGGGTCTTTCCTGTCCCCCTTTTTGAAGATCAACACTATAAGGGCCAACTTCCTTGACGAGGGGGTTGGGGGGGGGGGGAAATCGTTTTAAATTCAATAATTCCTCTAAAAAATGTATGAAGAATATGTACCCATAAGTCAGGGTTACTCTTGAAAACTTGATGAGCAAGACCATTAGGTCCAGCAGATCTCGATGAGGATTTTCTGATCAGATCTAAAATATCTTTAGTGCATCGTAGTGCCCACTTCCCTTCCGCTATAAATGTAGGATCCCCTTGCGGTTTGTGATATTGCTCTTCGAAATATTGCTCTTCGAAATATCTAATCCACTCGCACTCCGTCATAATGTTTGTTTGGACGACCTTTTGATCATTATTGATATTAATTAGTGACCAGAAATTATGGGTGGAATTGGAAACCAAGGAACGTAGCTTAGTTTCTCAGTCATTTAGCAGACGGGTTGTTTTATGATTTTTGAACCTACTTCGAAAATTTAGAATGATTTTTGTCTCAGCGGCCAGAATACATTTATTCAATTCTTCTTTCCTTAATGCTCTTAATGCACTACGTGTTCGTTTTTTTGGACCAAGTTGCCTTGTCGAAAACGTGTTTATGTGTGTGTTTACCTTGTGGCAAATTCTTTGGATAATCAATGGACCACAGAAAATTATGGAAAGTAGTTGTAAAATTATATTCCAGATCATACAAGGACATCGTATCCCAAAGTTGGCCCAAATCATTAAGGCGATCACGGTCTCTAAAATATTTTGCTAGCCTATTTTTATGAGCATTTACAACTGAACGCGATTTGCCATAAAGCCACAGTCTTATTAAAGTTCGAAGTTATAAGGGCTTCAAGCCGCTTATGGTCACTCGTGCCACCATCTTTTACCGAGCAATCAGCACACTTTTCAAATAGGTTCCTAGATAAGAAAATATAATCTAGTGTTGACTCTATGGATCCCAGAGACCATGTGGCAACAGGAAGATCCCCTCTATTGACCCATTTAAGATCTTGAAATCCCAATCCTCAAAAAAGCTCAACCATCTTCTACCATTCGCGGTTATTTTTTTTAAAAAATCCATTAGGGTTTGAATTGCTAATTCGGACACATTGGCAGTTTAAATGCCCCCCCACCACCACAAGTGCGTCAGGATGGACCAGCTTAATATCAGTGAGAGTAAATGAGACGGAGTTTAGAAAATCGACAGTTTTTCAAGGACCATCATACTCTTCTTGAACAGCACTAATCTTAGCGCAAGCGGTCAGCACTATTAACTGGGCCCTGGACCATTAATCCTACTACAAGAGGTCCCCGCCTTTCATGCTAGTCCTCCACACCCAGCTCCAGCACACAATCTTAACATTAGCGCTGGACCATCACATCCAACTTGAGACGGCACAAAAAATCCAACATAAGAGTCCCCTGTAAAGCCACTTGTGCCAGTCCTTTAAACTCTGTTTCAACACAGGACTGCAATCCTAACAAAGTCCATTGCAACTACTACAGCATCACTAAGCACAAACATGGCACTTACATCCCAGTATATGCGCCCCATTCCCACTGGTGCTGGAACATCACAGATCCAACACAGGACTACAACCCAAATACAGGATGAGCCCCCCTGCTACTGGATCATGATACTGTGGAGTAATTCTGGCTTGTGGTTCACTCAGACGTAAATCACCAATCTAATAACCCCATTTATACAATCCCACCCCACAATTCAGGGCAAATGCTCAGGAACTGTCCCAATGATGAAGAGGGGTTCATGTTGCGCACATCATATTTGTAACTGGGGGTGCAGTGTATTTGGCACCATTATGCAGTTGTATATGTATCCAGGTGTGGGGTCCATTTAAAGGCCCCAAACAGAAATCCTTTTCACCTGAAAAGCCGCATTTAAACACTGCCACCAACAAACAGCCGGTTTTGCTTTTATTTCACCGGAATGACAAGTTATACACTACATCCAAAAAAGGCATTGCTTTACTTTTCATTCAGATGAGGGGCACACATTTCAACACTACAACCAGAAACAGAGTTTGCTTTCTTTTTCACTTGAACAGCAGCCCTTTAAACACTGAAAACAAAAAGAAAACTGGTTGGCTTTTTCTTTTGTTCACATCAAATTAAAGAACCATGTTGAAGGGGGCCTACCCCTCATTATCAATGGACCAACAGCAAATGCAAACCTACTCAAAAATGAGAAATCAAAGAATCCTGTGACATGCATGACAGGATTTTAAACATTGTAAGCAAAAAGCCTGCACACATGTGAAAAGAAAAACTGCTTTAAAAGGCCAGTGAAAAGATCGCACTGTTCACGCAGAAAATGGTGAGGAAATATGATGTGGGGAGTTGACCAGTTGTACACATTATGTTCCAAAACAAAAAACTCCAGTCACCTTGGCAAAGACACTTACTGCCCGAAAAAACAGTTTGGGCTGAGGCAGGAAACTTCACAATTAAAAGCCCTGCTTCCAGCAGCAAGTCGCACTTACCAGTGAACAACCCAACAATAAAATGTGATGCTACGGAGGGCGTTATAATTCCCTGCTCTGCCAGACTAACAAAGTTACTCACCGTAGTGACTACCTTACTCCTAGTCGATAGTCCCCTTTCGTCCATACTTGTGTGACATTCCGTCCTCCGGGATGGGTCCGGAGCACTTTTTAAAAAATAAAAAAAAACATTTTGAATTTGTCCTTTTATTTTTATGCAGGGTACCGCACGTGGCCGTAGCCCCGCCTTACTGACCTCTGCCCTGCGCATCGCCCTTCAGTACTTTTCTACTGCCAGGTCTACGACCCTTGAGGCAATAATAGAGGATACCTATTAGAGGGGACGGCGGGCGGGCGTATGGAGGAAAGGGGACTATGGACTACGAGTAAGGTAGTCACGACGTTGAGTAATTTTGTTATGCTCCTACGTCCTGTCCCCTTTCCTCCATACTTGCAGGAGATTCCCAAGCACACACCACAGCTAGTTCGGGTGGATGGAAAAAACCACTTACTGGAATAAATTCTTAATGGCAGCCTGAGCAAACTGGGCACTAGCCCTGGAGCTGAGGTACAAGCAATAATGCTTACAAAAAGCTGATGGGGAAGCCCACGCAGCCGCCTAGGCAATGGTTTCCCAAGGCACATACTTTTGGAAGGCAACAGCAGTAGCCGCTTTGCCATGTACCAGATTGGCATGAATGCCCTTTGGGGGTTGAAGGCCGTGAATGGTATATGCTTCTGAAATACAGGAGGCAATCCATCGGGAGATCGTAGCCTTTGAAGCAGGTTTCCCTTTAGGGCCTCCGAATGTAACAGAGTTGTGTGGCGCTCCCGAGTTCAGTCGTTCCGTCAAGATAGAACTTCAGGACTCGCCCGACATCTAAATTGTGTAAAACTCAGCATCCAAGGCCAGATTCGGAAAAAAAGACAGGCAATGTGATAGATGCACATGAAAATCAGTCACTACCTTAGGGTGTAAAAGAAGGATGAGTGCGGAGCACAACCTTATCCTTATGGAAGGTGAGGAACGGGTGTTCCACAGACAAAGATTGAAGCTCGCTTACTTGCCTTGCTGAAGTCACTGCAATCAAAAATGTGAATTCCATGAAAGTTATTTGAGATCAACTGTAGCCATAGGTTCAAATTTTATGGCACAAGGCGGTGAGTACCACATTCAAATCCCACTTTGGATGAGGATTACATACCTGTGAAAAAATGTAATAAACCTGCAAAATGCCTTTTAATGACTGAGTTTGTCAATGAAAAGAAACAGCTGTCAGTGGACAGCTAGGTGGCAATATCCGACAAGTCTAACAAGACATGAATGTCTGAAGCTGCCAGATGAGATATGAACGAAAGGACAGCGTCAATCGTACCACGTCGTAGGACCAGCTTCTTAGCTAAACCCCAGTGGCAAAAACTGAGCCACTTGCTCCTATACTGAGACCTCGTAGAGTGTTTTGTAGCCACTTGAATAATGTGCATATTGTCCTCAAACAAGTTAAACTGCGCTAAGGATTTGAATTCAGGCACCAGGCCGCCAAGCTGAATCATTGTGGGGAGGGTTGTCAGCAATCGCACTGGTAAAGCAGGGTGGGAATCAACAGCAGTCTGATCAAAGGACAAATCAACAGATGCTGAAGTTCTGAGAACCAAAATCTGGCTGGCCACCAAGGAGCCATTAACAGGAGAGTGCAATTCGGTGCATTTCTGAGCTTGCAGAGTGACTGATGAATCAGAGGAAGAGGCGGAAAAGCATAGGCCTTCATGTTGTGCCATGGAATTTCGAGAGCATCCCCTAGGGGGGAGGCCCTAAGATGCATAAAGAGGACGATTTTTGTTTGTAGAAGTCGCAAAGAGGTCCACTTCTGGAGTGCTCAGCTGGCGTAAGATGGAGAACTTCCGTGTTCAGTTCCCACTCATTGGCCGCTGCTTGTCAGCTGAGTGAGTCTGCAGTCACATTGAATTGACCCGGAAGGTGTACCGCCAGTAGCCAAATGCCATGCTGGATGGCCCATTCCCAAATCTGAAAGGCAAGGTCCACAAGAGGTGGTGATTTGGTGCCACCATGCTTGTTGATATAAAACATCAACACCGAGTTGTCCGTGCGGATGCGGCCCACCCTGTTCATGATGAACGGCTGAAATGCTTTCAGCACCAGAAATACAGTTAGGAGTTCAAATAGCTTATATGAAACTAGCTGTCCTGCAGCATCCATAGATCAAAAACCTGGAGATGATCCTGCGTCACGCCCCAATCCAAAAGGGAGGAGTCTGTGGTAATCGTCACTTGTGGGAAGGGCTCCTGAAAGGAGGCCCCCACTAAGATTGTTGGTCCAAGACCACCATAGAATATCCGCCATCAAGCAGGATGGAATTGGGATCAACTTGGAATCCGAGTCCAAAGCCTGACACCAAGAGCTCCGCTGAGCCATCCGAGTACGCCTCATTTTGAGACATGCAAGAGGAAGAGCAAGCACACACGAAGCCATGAGGCCCAGAAGTCTCTGGAACCAGCAAGCCATCATGTGCTCTGACTGGATGAAGAGCTGACACATGGTAATCCGCAATCCTGTGCGCCATCAAGTACACCCTGGAGTCGACCGTGTTCCTACAGAAACCCAGGAAAATCATGTCTTGGGAGACAGTCATGGAAGATTTCTGCCAGTTCACAGACAGCCCAAGATGGAACAGGAGCTGGAGGAGATCATGGAGTTTGCTCGAAGCCGTCAGTGGACATAGGCTTAGTAGGAGCCAATCGTCAGAGAAAGAAATACATGAACACACTGTAACCGAAGGAAAGCTGTGATGACCATCATCATCTTCGTAAAGACATGCAGTGCCGAGCTGAGACCACACGAAAGTACATGGAACTGGAAATGCTCCCCTGCCAGGGAGAAACGCAGATCTTTCCGATGCAGCCTCCATATCAGGATGTGCATATACACGTTCTGATTGTCCACTATACTGAGCCAGTCGCCTTTCAAGACGAGAGGACTTTATTTGGCAGGGCGTGATCATCATGAATTTCTCTTGGCGAAGAAAAAGATTGAACTGGGAAAGGTCGAGGATAATGCACAGGCCCAGCCTGGTTGGGTTTGGGCACTGAAGAGATGAGTAGAAGCCCCTCCCCTTGCTCTCCAAGGAGAACAGGTTCCATCGCCCTGAGGTCTAGAAGTTTCTGTACCTCGGCGAAAGCCTGCCCGAGCGATGGACAAAACCCACCGGTCTTCTTCAGTGATGTCTGCCATGCCTCCAGATGAGACGAGATTCATCCTCCCACTGGAGTCTCGTGCGACTGCCCAAAAATATTTTGCAGATTTGTCAGCAGGGAGACTACCTGTCCCTAGAGAGGAGGCTGATGGTCAAGAGAAAAAACAACCATGTTGTTTGATGGGTGCCGCCAACTGGAGCCTCAGTTCTGAGCACCCGGCGGTCCTAAACCCCCTGAAGCCAGAAAAGCATTGAGACCGAGACCTTGACCTCTGAATAAGGAGCCTTAGCTGGGACTAGTGGTCGAAGTGTACGGAAAGAAGCAGTGGAACTAGGTTCCCTACTTGCCTGCACCCACTCCCCACAAACCCCATCACCACACCCCCTCCCTTACACAGTAAAATCCCCCCAAACACATGCACCGCCTGTTGAAGGCAACGTTCAGTGCAAGTTTCAACGTATTCCTACAGTTTTATTTTAAAAACAAAGCCATTACGGAATGGTTTCTTTTCAAAATAAAATAATAACAGTAAAACTTAAATTTAAAAAAGTAGGAGCACCGCTCCTGCTCGCTCACTTAGGCTACTGGCTGGGACCTTCGCCAGGACAGAAAGATTTGGCAGTTTGGGTGCTCGCCTTGGTCTTTGTAAGTTTCTCATCCGTAGAAGAATGGAACAATTCCTTGCCGTCAATGGGAAGGTCCAGAACTTTGTGTTGCACATCCTTCGAAAACTTGTTGCATGGAGTCATGCCTGGCGGGAGGGGTCACCCCCTACCATAAGGCCTCGAGCTGAGGCATCTATGTGTTGTGCTGCAGCTTCCAGCATATCTTGTGCCAACACCCTGGCATCCGACAAACTGGCTTAAAAATCATCTAGCCTATCCGCAGGAATGCACTCCTGGAAGTTGGCTAACTCCTTCCGCAGCCTCAGATTGCCAATTCGGCGGTCATCCTTACAGCAGCCAAAGACTTCCTTGCCCAGGGAATCCAGAAGTTTATTCTCCTTGGATAGTATTTGGAGCGGACAAGCCAGTTAAGGCCATCTCCTCAGAGGTGTGAAGCTTGTATCGAGCGTCAATCCTCTTGGTGATGTGTAACCCAGTGTCTCAGCCAAGATGTCCTTCTGAAGGAACAGGCTGTTGCGCTCTTGAAGTGACAGGGTAAAGGCTCCAGAAAGCACCCCCCTTCTGAGGAGTGGTGGCCTCAGGTACTGGGATATCGAGGAGGGCCATCATATTCAGGACCTGATCATGGAATGCTCTCAGAGCGGGGCTGCTCATCGCTGTCCTGATGCGCTTGAGGCTCATCTAACGAGGCAGGACTATAAGACTGGTCCACTATGCATACCACCTCAGGTTTTAAAGTGTTGTCACGGTCTGCCGGCGTCTTCTCTATAGGAGAAGAATAGGGGCAGAGGAGAAAGAAATGCAGGGGGTCCTGAAGGAAGCGTTAGAGGGAGTGGCACCACCAGAACCTGCAATGGAGCAGCCGGGGCAGACGGTGGGACATGAGGCTCAGGGTACATTTTCCTGAAAAGATGCTTGAAATACGCTTTCACAGGGTCAGAGAGCACAAGCATCTGAAACTTCGCAAAAAACTCTCAGCCGAAGGCTTTGGTGCTGGTACAGGAAGAGGCAGCTTGTGAGGGGCAAACCCCCATGAATGCAAGGAGGATGGTTGTCAGGAGGCCCCAACACCGGCCGGATCCATGTAAATCAGTTGAGCAGGAGGTAGCAAGACTGTATGAGGCAGCAATGTCCAGGCGCACAAGTAAAATGAGTGGTGGAACAGATTTCTGTTGTACAACACAGCATGGAAAAGGCTGCTCAGCCCCAAAAGGAATGCTCCAAGCACCAGACAGCGTGAACATTGGTTTAAGAGAGGTATTCAAAATGGCTGCCGTAGCCCACCATTTTGTCGACAACCGAGGAGAACTACATCACATGTGGAGATGAGCCAATAGTCTCCTCAGGGGACTTAACACCTTGGCCTGGACACTAGGATCCTCGGCAGAGCCAGTACTGGGTGGTCACAGATGTTTACTGGACATCTTAAAACCGACCCCAAAATTTGCCCCCAGCGGATGAACCTCGGCAGAGCCAGTAGTGGAGAATAGCCTTTAATAGTCAGTCTCTCTCTCTCTCTGTCAGTGAGGCGTCCGTCACTACCGTTATCACCGGCCATGGTTGCCAAAAAGACTGTAGAATGTTGTCCTTGCAGGCCCACCACAGAAGATCCTCTGCAACCCTGCTTGGAACCTGAAGTAGTCCGACATCTTTCCTAAGAATTGGGACCATTGAGTTCTGAGAGCCCATTGAAGGGATCTCATGCTCAGGTGGACCTCTGCCACCAACAAAATGCAAGATGCCACGAGGCCGAGCAACCGCCAAATAAAAAAAAAGAAATAATCTAAGGCCGAGAGACGTTGGGCACTCTGAAATTTGGTGTCCATCTGTAGCATGTCTCAAGCCCTCCCCTTGGGTGGCAAGCTCTTTCCCAAGGATATA
The DNA here is from genome assembly GCF_040938575.1 of Ambystoma mexicanum. Taxonomy (NCBI): domain Eukaryota; kingdom Metazoa; phylum Chordata; class Amphibia; order Caudata; family Ambystomatidae; genus Ambystoma; species Ambystoma mexicanum. The sequence goes on from NC_090922.1 coordinate 1,463,219,849, forward strand.
TCCAGTACAGCTCCGATGAACTGGAGCTTCTGCGGTGTCATATGGGACTTCTTGTAATTGAGGGAGAACCCCAGTCTGTGAAGAGAGTGGCAGGTGACGTTGAGATCATCCAGGCCTTGGAGAACGTGCCCTGATCAGCCAATTGTCCAGGTAGGGTTAGATGTGAATCCCCTTTTTTCCTGAGACTTGCTGCCACTACCGCCATCAGCTTGGTGAAAACACTTGGGGCGGAGGTATGCCCAAACAGCAGAACTTGAAACTGATGAGAACCGCCAACTGCGAACCTCAGATATATTTTCTGGGCTTGAGATGTATTGGCACATGAAAATAAACATCCTGAAGGTCCAAAGACTCCATCCAATCCTGGAGTTGGAGGGCCTGAAGGATCTGAGAAATTGTGACCATCTTGAACGTGTCCTTCCTGAGGAGCTTGTTCAAGTATCAAGTCCAAGATGGGTCTCAGTCCTCCAGTGTGACTGATGCTCATGGATTTCGATTGTTTTGTCAGGATGTGCCATGCATGCTTATATGGTAGTCATCTAGATTAGAATGTTCCAGAGACGCCAGTAATGTTGGGCTGAATGAGTTCAAGCAAACCCATTTATTATTATTCTCATGTTGTTTGAAGTATTCATGCAAGCCATGTGCAATTATGTTAGGGATAGGTCAGCTGTGACTTGTAATAAATGTTTGTAAATAGATGTGTAACCATGTGATGTCACTACCAACCATGGACAATTCTTAAAGGAGGGTGTGTTGTACACTAGAGGTGAAGATGGTAGTTCAGAATACTGCAAACAATGAGAGTGGGAGAATTGTAAAAAGATTTAATTTCTTTTGTATAGGTCTTGTCCAATCACGTGGTGGGTGGATTGTAATAAAATATATGGGAGTGTTTTAACTGTTGCAAAAATGTATATAATGTGTCAACTTATGTGGTTCGGAGAGACTCGGGTTAGTCGGACACTACAGCGTCATTTAGCCCCTCCACAGACTATTGTATAATAAATTTGTTTTAGGTACAACCGTGCACTCACTGGGCCCGCTTTGGATTAAGGTGATTAGGGGCCCATCACCACAAGGTATTCAAAAATCAAAAGCACAGACCAGTTTCAGACAACTGGGTCTCCAGCTTTAACCTTGAGATCACTACATATGTTATGAATACAAAATTAAACATTGTACCTGCCTATATGAATCCCACTATTAAAAGTCCACAACGTTATCAACTTTCAATCACAAAGTCTTCTTCTAAATATTATGATGCTCTAAAAGACACAAGGCTTACTAAAATTTGTTCTTCGCATTGGCTACTTTGTAGACACCCCTAGTTTCTAACTTGAACATCTGACACATTGCAAATCTGGTTAAGCATTTGATTTTGCAGTTTAATAGAAGGAACAAGTTACTTACCTGTAACTGTTGTTCTCCAGCATGGGTCTGGCATGGATTCACATGCTCATGAATATTCCCCGTCGTCAGGCCGGCAATCCTCGGTAAAGAAAAAAATCAGTATCAGTTTCGTTTCTGATCAGTTCTTTCTCAGTAGTAACCAATCACTGGTCTCTGGGTCATACTGCCCCAAGCCAATGACGCCCTCTCCCTAAGCCCCGCCTCTGGCAGCCATCTTCAGATTTGGTAGCACACAAAGTGGCAGTATGACAAAGTGAAGAGCTGTAGAGTGGTAGGAGGGAGGGTTCGCATGTGAATCCATGCCAGACCCATGCTGGAGAACAACAGTTACAGGTAAGTAACTTGTTCCTTCTCCAGCATGGGGTCTGGCATGGATTCACATGCTCATGAATATAAGAATACATAGCAGTACACACATGCACAACCAACGGGAGGTGGAAAAAAGGCTCAACATTAAGCATTACATCAAAACTCAACATTAAGCAGTTCTTACCTCCTCACCAAGCTCACCTTAGGCGAACAGGTTGCGCAGCACCGCTTGGCCGACCCTGGGCTCCTCCCTGGAATCCCGGTTGACGCACACCTTCACGAGATTCTACTGCGTCGACCTCCACGTAGCAGCCCTGCAGGGGCACACCAGACAAGAACGCCGTGGTAGCAGCGATAGCTTTGGTCGAATGGGCTCGGACGGCCAGGCAACAGTCGGTTTGCCAACCGATGACAGTGCGTGATGCAGCTGGAGATATGGGAATGGTAGCCTTCGAGAGAGCCTTCCCTTGGTTCACAGGTCCAAAGTTCACAAAAAGCTGTGATGTCTTCTGAAAACTTTGTGCGGTCCACGTAGAACTTCAGCGCTCTAGCCACATCCAGCGAGTGCAAAGTCCATTCGGCTGGTGACGAAGGCGACGGGAAGAAAACAGGTAACAAGGGCTCGTTGAGGTGGAAGTCCGACGGCACCTTGGGCATAAAAGAGGGGTGCGTCCTCAGCACCACCCTCGTCTCGTGAAAAGTCAAGTATGGAGGCTTGCAGGATAGGGCCTGGATCTCTCCCACTCGCCATGCGGAGGTGATGGCCACAAGAAACGCAGTCTTCCACGACAGGAACTTCAACGGTGCCGAATGCAGGGGCTCGAATGGCACCCCCATGAGCCTGGTCACCACCACGGAGTTTCCACGCTGGGGCAGGTGCCTTCACCGGCGGGAACAATCGGAACAGTCCCTTCATACATTCCTTCACCAGGCGATGGGACCACAAGGACGCCCGTCCTGTGGTTCTGGTGTATCAGGAGATTGCATCCAGATGTATATTGATGGAGGCGTGAGCCAGTCCAGCCTTGGCCATCGACAGTAGGTACGGCAGCACTTGAGGGGCCTTAATCCCTAGAGGGTTAATCTTCTGTGCACGGCACCAGACAGAGAACCTCTTCCATTTATGACCGTAACACGAGAGTTGAGGACGCCCTGGCCTTTGCAAGAACCTCTCTGCAAACAGCCGGGATATCGTACCCCCCAAACTCTAGCGCTGCAGGAGCCAGGCCTGCAAGTTCAGCGACTGTGGGTCGTGGTGTAGAATGGCGCCTCCATCTCTGGAGAGAAGATCCGCGTCTGCCGGCAGCCTAACTGGCGGGGACGTTGACAAGTCCAGAAGGTCCGGGAACCAGATCTGCCTCGGCCACGCCGGTGCGAAGAGGATCATCCTGCACCTGGACATCTTGAGCTGGCTGATGAGTCGGAGCAGCAACGGAGGGAACGCATATAGGAACAGGCCGTCCCAGGGGAACGAGAAAGCATTGCCCATGCTCCTCGGCTGGGGAAACCTGCTGGCGAACCTCTGGCACTTGGAGTTCGTCGCCGTCGCAAACAGGTTGATCTGCGGTTTTCCCCCCATCGTCGGAAGAGTCGATCCACTTGATCCTGACGTAGTTCCCACTTGTGGCACGAGCGCAGCTCCCTGCTGAGTGAGTCGGTGTTCTTTATCCCTGTCAGATGAAAGGGCACCAGAAACATCCCTTGGGCGACAGCAAAATTCCACAGATCCTGGTCTTCCTCCCTGCTTCCGGATGTAGAACATCATGGTGGTGTTGTCGGTGAAGATTCTCACCACCTTGCCCTTGAGGGACGGGAGAAAGGACCTGAGGGCCCAGAACACTGCACGGAGCTCCAGGATGTTGATGTGGAGCGTCTTCTCCTCCGGAAGCCAAAGGGCTCTCGCGTGAAGTTCTCCGGTGTGCGCTCCCCACCCTTCCAGGGAGGCATCCGTTGTCACCGTTATCTGGTGGGATGGGGTCTGAAAGTCTGTGCCCACCGTCAGATGAGCGTGGGTGCCCCACCACCGGATTGCTCGTCGGAAGGTCTCGTTGAGCAGGATCCTGCCCTTGAAACTGCCCGTCGCTTGCATCCAGCGGGAGTCGAGGAACTCTTGCAGAGGGCACATCCGAAGCCTGCACAGGCGCACGAGATATATGCAGGAGGACATCATCCCGAGGAGGTACTTGATGGGCCTCACCCTGGCCACTTCCATGGCCAGCAGACACTGCACCTTGCCCAGGATGGCCTTCATCCTTTCCTCTGACGGCGAGGCCAGGTGCGCCACTGTGTCGAGCTTGGCTCCCAGAAACAGTGTGACTTGCGACGGGACCAGGTGGGATTTGGGAAAGTTGATGGAGAATCCCAGGTCCGTGAGCAGCTGGACGGTCTTTGCTGTGTGGTCTACGGCGAGCTCCCTTGTCCTTGCTCGGATGAGCCAGTCGTCCAGGTAGGGGATCCCCTGCAGGCGCAGCCGCGCCGCCACCGGTGCGAGGCACTTGGTGAACACCGTGGGTGCCGACTTCAATCCGAACGGGAGGGCCTTCAACTGGTAGTGCCGTCCTTGGACCACGAACATGAGGAACGCTTGGTGTCCTTTCAGAATGGGGATGTGGAAGTACGCATCCTCCAAATCCAACGACGACAGGAAATTGCCCTCCTCCAGCTGTCCCAGCACGCGCTGGAGGGTGACCATCCAGAACTTCTGTGCCTTGATGTACTTGTTCAGTCGTCGCAGGTCCAGGATGGGGCGCCATCCTCCTGTCTTTTTCACGTGGAAGTACCTTGAGTATACTCCGGAGCCTCTTTCGATGGCACCTTTTTTGAGCATCGCCCTTACCTCCAATAGCAACTGAGGGACGTGATTTTCCTTCCTGGCCATGGGTGGAATGCGGGGGCACTTTTTTTAGAAATTCGAGGGCGTGCCCCTGGGCCAAGGCATCCAGCACCCAACGGTCAGTGGAGCTGGACTCCCATGCGCTGACGAACTTCGCCAGCCGGCCTCCCACCGTGGTGCTTCGGTGGGGGCCCCCGACGCTGGTGTCGGTTCAATATTGCTTGGAGGACGCCTTGCCGCCTTGGCCTCCCTGGCGACGACGGCGGGGCCCACCCAACTTGCCTCGTCCTCTATAGGCTTCCTGTGACAAGGAGCAGGCCACTTGGCGGTACATAGAGGAGCCACCACCGAATCCCTTGGAGGCACCCCGCTTGCCTCCGGTGCTGCGAAAGGACGGCCAGAGAATGCCTAGGGCCTTAGCTGTCTCTGTGTCCGCCTTGATGGCTTGGAGGGACTCATCCACCGTTTTCCCAAACAGGTTGTTCCCGTCGAACGGCATGTCCAACACCTTGGCTTGTACGTCCTGGCGGAAATCCGTCGCCTTGAGCCACCCTCGTCGTCTAAGGCAAACGCCGTTGCCTAGCTGGCGGAAACCAGTGTCGGCAATGTCCGTTGCCACCGTAATGGCGTGGTCCGATGCCACTTCGCCTTCTTGCAAGATCTCCAGGGCCTCGCCCCTCTTGTCATCCGGTAGGAAGTCCAACAGGGGGGCGATCTTGTACCATAACATCCCTGTCGTAGCGGGCCATGATCGCGACGGCGTTGGCCGCCTTAATCGTTGTTGCCGCTGACGAGATAAATCGTCATCCCATTGCATCCAGCTTCTTTCCTTCGCCGTCAGGCGGGGAAGTTGACGTTGAGGCCGATGCCGCCCCGCTTTCTTCTTGGCCGTCGCTGAGACGACCGAGTCAGGGGTCGGTTGTGCCCTAAGGCACAAAGGGGCTGCGTCGGGGACCCGGTACTACTTCTCGTACCGATCCCTCTTGGCAGGCGTCGTAGACTGGTTCTTAAGGGTGAGACCCTCGTCCCAGATGTCATCCAGCAGAGGCACGGTGAGGACGGCCTTCCTCTTGGCCTCGCACCGTTGGTAAAGGAAACCTTCCTTCTCTTCAGGGCACAACTGAAAAAACTCAGATGCCCTGGCGATCATTGCATGGCAAGATCCGATCTCGGATGGGGAGGCCCGGGCTGGCGATGGGAGCTCCGTCGTGGCTGTGTCCGTTCCCGTGTCATCCCCAGGGACGGGGGATGTGGGTAAAGGGTGAACAGGCCGCGAGGGCTGAAAAGGCGGGGCTGAATGGATCCGTCTTCTCTTGTTCGGGGGGCTTCCCGCCGGGCCCGGCTCTGGCTCCTCCGTCGAGCCTGGTTCCGGATCCTTTGTCAGTGTTAAGGGAAATCTCGTCCTTATCTCCGAACATAAGGATTGTATTGCCAGCAAAACGGCCGCCGAGTTATCCTACGGCTCCAGAAGCGACGGGCGTGACAGGTGACTAGGACCCTCGCCGGTGCCGCCGTCACTCTGGTCGTCACCCTCGTCGGGATCCCTCCCGTGGGGACGGGCCTCTTCAAGGCCCTATAAGACTTCTACGAGCTCCTCCTCAGATGCTGCGTCTGTGGCAACAATGGCCACCGCACCCCTTTTTCCGTCGGGGTCTTCACAGGGGTCTTTTCGATGGGTCTGAAAGAGGCTTCCCTCCGTGGCGGCAGGGAGACGCTGGGCCCCCCGAGGTCGCTTCCACTGGTGTAGCCTCCATAGGCTGTGCCAGGGCCGCCTTGCTTTCTTCGATTGAGGACTTGGCCGGGTGAATCAACGCCTTCACCGCCTTGGGCGTGCTTGAGACCATCACCTTGGGGGGAGGGTCACTGCCTCGCTCCCCCCTCGGCCGAATCCTTTGGGATCGACCGGGGCCTCTCCAGAAGCTTACCCGGGTTCTTGGATTTCCTCTTCCCCGAACCAGAGCTTTGGCTCGTGGTTGATGGTGCCGGGGAATGTGCGCCCTGCTTGGCAGCTGAAGAGCCTGATTGTCCGGCACTCCCGGTGCCCGCAGACTCGCAGTGCTTTGCGTTCTGTTGGGCCCCCGTCGCCGGAGCACCCTCACAGGACTTAGAAGACTGCTCGGACTTCTTCTAACCTGACGGACTCCTTCCGTCCAGCCAGTTGGAGAGACGGAGGCGTCGGTCCCTGATGGTCCGTTCCGACATGTTCCTGCAAAACGTACATTCCTTCTCCACGTGCGTTTTGTCCTCATGAAGGCAGTAGAGACATTTCGAGTGCTCGTCCTCGAACACATTCTGTAGCTGGCATCCAGGGCAAACCCTGAACAGCTTTCCAGGCGTCAAGCTTCCCTTCTCCTGGGCCATGTTCGGGTAGGCCGCAGAAACTTCTGGAATCCTCCAAGAAGCGTAACTCGACGAAATCTTCACCCTTGAGTGGCATAGAAAATAATCCGACACGGGTACCCGTTAATCGGATGTAGAGACGGTGGAGCTTGAGGCTCTATTTGACCGAAAAATTAGAAATTCTCTTTGAAAAAGCGCAAAAACGCTGCAAAAGCTCAAGAGCTAAACACGAGGACTCCCAACACTTGAGCGTGCGGTAAAAATCTGAAGATGGCTGCCAGAGGTGGGGCTTAGGGAGAGAGCAGTCATTGGCTGGGGGCAGTATGACTGAGAGACCAGTGATTGGTTACTACTGAGAAAGACAGATCAGAAACGAAACTGATACTGATTTTTTCTTTATAGAGGATTCCCGGCTTGACGACGGGGAATATTCATGAGCATGTGAATCCATGCCAGCCCCCATGCTGGAGAATTACATTGTTGTCACCTTACATTTTGTTGCACATAAAAAGGCATTAACTACATGATGTCTTATGCTATAGTGGCCCATGATTCCACTATGACCTAAATGACCGCAACTTCGACCACTATTTGCAAATAATTGACGTTACAAAGGCAGTTAAAGTGGAAGCCAAAATGGATTTGGGTTTTATTTTTCACTGCAAAGTGGACTGGGCCTTAAAGAAACATCTCACTTTGTATTGGATATATATGAGGAGCACAGAACATTGAAATATTAGCACATGTATCCCTGCCTTCGAATTGCACCTCACTACATTGCCAGTCCTGTTAACTTCCCAGATTTCACCCTGATCAATTTGGAAAATGTAGGGAATTGGTGGGGGTTTCTTTTATTTATCTTTCAAGATGCAATTTACAATTTTGGGACGACCAGCAAGGGACCTAGACAGGCATCCGTCAGCAAACCCACAATTGAACTGGCTTATTTGGAAGTTGATTCCCCTGCACAGACTGGTTATCCTTTGTTGGACTGCTCAGGCTCCCTTCTCACAATGGACAAGTCTACCCATCTTGCTAAGACTGAATATTAGCAACACTGTTGTCTTATTCATTGTGGCGACAGTGAGGAGGGATTAATGCAGGCAGAGGGATAGGCATGTTTTTAAACTGCTCAGGCAGGTAAGCAGAAGCTACATTAAAGATGGCGTCTCACGCCAGTGAACGAGGATAGCACAGGGGTAACGCACTGGTCTTGGAAGCAAGCCCATGCAGAGCAACAGAAGATTGCATCCCGGATCCATGCTTAGAAACCGAACTCAGGTAAGGTATTAGGCGGGTTATAAAAAAAACAAATTCCTCCATCAAGAGTCCTGTTCAGTTCATGACCTGGGGGTACTGAAGAGCTTTGTAGCACTCAGCTAATTATTCCCATGACCATTGCATCAGGATGGCAGTTTTTCCTATGTACAGCCCATGTTGTATCCCTTGGAATGGGTATACAATAAATTAAGTTTGTGGGAGGTGTGGTAGAAATAGTCTAGACAGGATCTCTGATTAAACTGCTCAGAAGCTACACACAAGGGCTTAATATGTCCCACAACTGAGCCAAATTGCGATAAAGTGTGACTGCTATCAGAGACTCGGCTACAGCCCCGCCCTGAAGGCGGCTCTACAATGGAAAGCACACTTTACGCCATGTGGAGGCAGCCTCTACTTTCTGCTGCTTTTCTCGGTTTGGTCTTTGTATTAAACCTGGCTGGGAGAAAAGCAAAGCCCGACTATTTCCATGTTCTTTGCTTCAAGAGTCTTTATGACTGCCAAGGCACGGATACCCCAAATGTACCCCAAAAGTGAGTGCCCTCTCCGTTGTGGCTAGAATGCTGGGGGATCTCACCTGTTTAAATGGTGAGACATGTTGGAATCTTACCTGGAAGGGTCCTTTTTTACACCAGTCATTAAAAAGCAGGATCTTTGGAAGACCTACATGGTCACACAATCGTTCATATAGAAGGCACTTAATACCAGAGACTAGTCTCTAAGCGCGGGATTAGGATTCAAAGCTGTGTTGCGCTGTTAGGCAAGATTGTATGCAGTACCCTGTGGGAGACTGCACCAGCCTTGTCCTCTTGGCAATAGTTAACCCAACCTTTGGTAGAAGCATGTACCACACAAGTTGTTAGAGTGACTGAGCAGCCAGGCTTACCTCAAGAGGGGTCAATGTGAGCTGTAAGGGTGGAACACAGTTTTACAATGACAGTTATTCAAATAAACACTTCTACACAACGTTTCTTGCTAAAACAATTCATTTATTTAACAATCCGTTGAATAAACCTTTAGAAGGGAGCAAAACATGTAACACTTTCAAATTTACTTCAAAACACACTTCGTTTCTCTAACCAGAGGATACCCATTGCAGATTGATGTATCACTGGTACATTTAGAGCAATACTGAGTTTGGTACAAAAGGTTAGATATGGGAATAAAACAGAGGTTAACAAATAATTCATAAACTGGTAAGTACCGTTTGAACCCTCCAATGCAAAGTAAATTAACCATTTCCTGGAGGAAAGGCAAAAGCACAAAGTCAGAGGTAAGAATAGTCTCAGAGAGCGAGGACAGCCAATGTTCAGTTGAGCAAAGTCTAGGGGAGCTGAAGATTTTCTTGCAGGTAAGAAAAAGTCTTGAACAAAGTTTGTCAAATGTTACACCACAAGAGTTCAGTCCACTTAGTTTTATAGTACTTTTGGTTGGAAGAAAACTGGTTCCAGCTGCACGTCTGTTCTATGTAGGTCTGCAGATCCTATGTTCCTGGGTCTCAGTTGTGGGGACAAGAGGGAGGACGTCTGGGGACTCCTGCAATACGAATGGCAAGTCAGCAGCGGCAATGGGCAAACTTCAGATCAGCAGCACTTCGCGGTTTCAGCTCATGTCTCTCGCAATTAAAACCACTGCGGGTTCTCGGATACCTTAATGGACTTTCCTCGCATCTGGGGTCCAGCACCTCTGTTGAGGTGGCTCAGGCTTAGTCTTGCTTTATGGGAATCCGGAGGATTTTACTGGAGCTCCGGTCCGACTTAAAAGCTACACACTCAAACTGGTGTTCCCCTCCCTGGCAATTGGTTCCTGCAGAAGCAATGGAATTACAGCCAGCTCCGAGAGGATATCCAGACGAGTTCACTTTGGGGTTGATTGGTCCCACCAACCTAAGGGGAGTATAAGTCCGTTGCAGGGCTTCTCTAGTCAAGGCGAATTTGGAGCCTCAGCACAGCAGCAGGGCTACACCGATCAAACCAACTGTGCGATCAAACCAACTGTGCAGGAGTTGCAGCAGGCAAGGCTTCCAAGTTCTTCGGATTCCTTCGTCCGGTGGTCGACTCTGCCTTCCAAGCCAAAAAGTATCACCTTTTATGCAGGTTTCTCCCATTCATACGCAGCCTAGCTGTCACTCGCACACCGAGGACTGCCAGCCGGCCAATCACCGTTGGGCGCATTCCGGTAACCAAGTGGATAAGCACAGTGAGTTTCGGGGCCCTCCCTCACTTCCTGCCCCTGCCAGACACGCTGGAGCCAGAGGCGGGCTTCAGCAGTGAAACCACCCAGAGACAAAACGAGCCAAGGGACCAAACCTGGTTTGGCGCGCTGAGTAAATCTCAAGAAAGACCTTTCCAACAAGAAATGGCGAAAAAAGACCAGTGCCTTTTTGATGCAATGGGCACCCATGGGTGTCTTAGTGTAGCTGCAATTGTAGCCCGCTGTAAAAACACAATGATAGGAAAAAAGTAAACCACTACCACCAGCCATTAATTGTAGAAAGGGTAACAATGTTACACGAGAAAGTAGACAAAGGGGATACTAAAGTAACCCCTCCAGCACCCTATTGTAAGATGGTGTGTGCTGGGTCCAGAAAGTAACAAAAAGTAAGTAAAATCAATTTAACTTCACTACTCTTGGAAACAGTAGTTTCCCCAAGAGAAGGTATTTAAACCTTTGGGAAATATAAGACTTCCCTGTGCCACTGCACTGAAGGTGCTGTGTGACAATGTAAAAAGATGATGCATATGGAGTTTGTCAGACTCCTTCAAATCACAGAACACCACATGAGTGGGGAAAAAGGTCTCACTCTCTCCAGGTTAGAAATTAAAAGCCCCAAAATCCAGCAAAAAGTACTGGGGGTCTCCAAAGTAGCAGGGAATTCGCACATATCAGAATTCTCCCCAAAACGCTGCGTTGTCTTGCTTCCAAGACAAACGTGTTGCCGCTGAGCTATCCACGTCTCACCATTAGCCCTTGTGCCTTTGTATGGAAGAGGAGGCCATTTTTGGCCACTGGTATGATTCCCAGTACTGGGGGCTATAGACAGCCTTGAAATTGACTGGTATTTGCAGCCTAATGAGTTTGTATTTTCCACTGCAGTTTCCTTGTGTGCACTCACCTCAGTTACTTTTAGATTTTTTACAAAGAAATATATATTCTGTTTGTGTGTGGGAAGGAGGCGCGAATGTGGGTTAGAACGAGGCACCACACAATTAGTAAAACATTTTTTTTAAAAAGGGAAAAGTGCTAACGAGGAATCCGCACTTGAAAAATGTAGTTAGAACCATATGCACGTGCCCGTCGGGGATGTTGCAGATTGAATCCTCTGAGCAAGAGCTCTTCCATTGGCAGACTATCCCTCCGTTTCAGTAATGGTTGGTGGGAGCGATTTGGCCCATGATCACTCGCTGGTTCTTGAGGGGGATTAAAACGGACCACGTTGTCAACGATTTGAACTCTAAACCTGGACACTGGAAGGCCTGCTCCAAGGGTAAGAACTGAAGCTCTGCACTAGTGTCATTAGACATTTTGAATGATCAGAAGGCTAAACTATACCTCGCCAGGATGACCAGAAGGAATCCACAGAGGTGCCCCTTTCCTCCCATCAGTTGGGACCTGGATCACATCTCCTGCTCAAATGCCAAGTCTCCCTGAAGCTCCCGACCACCCCTACATCACTCAAACCAGAAACGGGTGTTCCTTTGATGAAAGTACTCCGACGACTCTGTGCCAAAACGACTAGAGAATATTACTAAGATATCCGGCAAGCAGTCTGGTTCCAGCTCCCCCAAACGGAAAGTGCCAGAGCACTGTGCTGCCTTGGCTCCTGCGACTGCTCTACCAAATGTACTTCTATGGCCGACTGCCCTATGGTGTGAATGTCAAAATCAAAAACACAAATTAAGTTATTCCTTGGGGTCTCTTCACAACCCCAGCCTTAGAAGCCGAATCCAGATGAGCACACAGATGCAATGGGAACCTGCACTAACAGCAAAAAGCCCACTTGGCTTTCAACTCCACTGGGCCCAACTCCCAGCCTGGGAATCACTGGATTGTTAATTGCTCTTACCAAGGGTCTGTGTGCCATCTGCACTGGTGTGTAGACAGGGAATCCTGAGGCGGTCACCGAAGACCCCGTTAATAACCCCCACTGGAAACCACCAACTGCATCCAAAGCAGCTTTTCAGTCCAAGGATATTGCACAGACTGGCGAGTCAGTTACACATTTCTTCAGCCCTGGGCCTCAGACACCCTGGAGGCACCTCTCACGGAACTCCAGGAACTGATCCTTTGGGCACTTAAAATAATTGTTTCCGGTCATAGCCTGTCCCTACTCAAACTACTGGCCTGCCTCTACTTTAACTTGCCAGTCTTCATAGAAAAGTGTTTACATACATGTTATGGCCTATTCCTTTCTAGGCAGGCCGATCGACATAACTCTTAATAAATTGTATAACCTGGAACATTGAGGAATCTGCTTTTTGACAGCATTAACCTGTGAGTATTGCCTTTCTCTTGCCTTTTTTTTTACATATAAAGATGACATTTCTACAAAATGTGTTGACCATCCATCATACAGTACGAAAACTGTACTTTTACCTGTGAACCACTCCACCTTCTGAGAATTTGGCCCTGGTGCTTGGTCATAACCACCACTAGGAGAGCCTGGTTATCTTGAGGGAATCACTAGTAGTAACCGAGTAGGGAAGGTCTACTAGAGGACCCCCACCTCAGGGCTTTGAGGAAAGTCAATGGTGGCAAGAGTCAGATTCCTTCGGAGTGGCACACTGTCAATACAGAAAAATGTAAATAAAAAATGCAATCACTGGCGACCTTGGGAAGTCCGCCATCTGTACCAAGGGGATCGACCAGTGGTAGAATAACTGCATTTTCTCCCTCCTTGGTTCTAAACAAACTGGTACATAACTTCCATTGAACAGATTTGGTTCATTGTGCCCCATGACAAGAAAACTAAGTTACTCACATAAGTGACTTAACATACTCCATGGGCGTCCCTCCCAAGGGACGGGAGACGGAAAGTTTTTCACCTTCCCCTTTAAATTTAGAGGCGCAGGGCAGTGCAGCCCTGGGAGCATGCGCTGCCCTGACTCCGCCCTCCGGCGCCACACCTCAGTCCCCATTGAAGCGTCGACAATAGATTTAAGACTGTCTAATGACATCAGTATTATTAGGGGGGAGGGTGGTGGGACATATGGAGGAAAGGGGACTATGGACTAAGTACATTAGTCACTACGGTGAGTAACTTCTAATTAATCTTGCGTCTCGTCTCCTTTCCTCCATACTGCATGGGCGATTACAACTGAATGTAGCCCCAGGATGGAGAAGAGCCCCTCCTTTAGCAAACAAGTTCCTGAGAACCACCTGACCGAAAGCTGCCTCAGATCTAGAGCCGGCATCCAAACCGTAATGCTTGCAGAAAGCAGAGGGAGTGGCCCATGTGGCCGCCCTGCTTATGACCCGACAAGGGACAGGGCGCTGGAATGCGAAGGCCGTCGCCTTGGCCCGGACTGCATGGGCGCGCATGTTAGCTGGAAGCGGCTTGTGCTGCCCCTCGTATGCTTCTTTGATGGCTGAGACCATCCAGCGGGATATGGAGGCATCGGAGGCCTCCTGGCCTGGTCTTGCACCACCATAGTTGACAAAAAGGGTGTCTGACTTGCGGTAGCCCAGAGTCCTGTCCACGTAGAATTTCAGGGCGCGCCTGAAATCCAGGCAGTGCAGAATTCTGTGCCTCGTCCTTAGGATCGGCAAAAAAAGTAGGGAGGACCATTTCCTCGGTCAAATGGAAAGCATACGGCACCTTAGGTAGTAATGCTGGGTGACTACTTTGTCCCTGTGAAAGGTAGTATATGGTTCTGAGGCAACAAGCGCCTCGATATCGCTGACTCTTGGAGCTGAGGTGAGGCCTAACAGTAAGGCCGTCTTGATGGTGACCAGCCTGATGTCCGCGGACGCCATTGGCTCGAACGGTTTGTGCGCCAGGGCGCTGAGAACCATGTTCAAGTCCCACACGTGGTGTGGCCTCCTGATGGGCGGGTAGAGCCTTGCAAGCCCCGTCAAATGCTTCTTGACAATCGTATTGGAGGAGAAGACCCCTTCTTCCGAGTTCCTGTAGGCTCTGATGGCTGCGAGGTATGTGCAGCAGGTGCCCACCTGCACGCCTTAGTGGGCGAGGTGTGCAGAGAATGAGAGCACGTCGTCCAAGTTACATACCTACCAGGGGGGGGGGGGGGGGTCAATGTGCTTGGAGTCTGCCCAGTGGCAGAACCTGGTCCATTTACTCTTTTACTGGGCCCTGGTAGCCTTGCTCCTGGTGCCCTGTATGATCTCCAGATTGGCCTGGGAGAGGCTAAGGTGCCTTAGCATACCTGCTCAGGAACCACGCTGTGATAGCTGGTTTCTGTGGTGGATGACCCTGCCCCGCCTGCTGCACCAGAAGATGTGCAGGGCCCGTTGGGAGGTGAATCGAGGCATCTCCGAGAGGCTGAGCAGCTCCAAGAACCATGGCCTGGCCGGCCTCCATGGAGCTACTAGAATGATGTTGAGCTGGCGAGACTCCTTGATCTTCCAAATCATTCTGAATCAGCAGAGTGGGTGGGAAGGCGTAAGCGGTGGTGTCGTTCCACTGGATCCGAAATGCGTCGCCCATGGAGCCGGGACCTTGACCCTGCCAGGAGGTGAACTGAGGGCATTTCTTGTTGTGCCAGGTGGCAAAGAGATCCACCTGGGGGAGACCCCATCTGGTGAAGATCTGAATAATGAGGATATTCGCCACTCATGATTGTCTGCTGCCTATCTGCTGAGCCTGTCCACCTCTAGGTTGGCTTCCCCCGGGAGGTGGACTGTCATGAGGTAGAGGTCATTTTCCAGGGCCCATTCCCACATGTTGATTGCCAGTCTGCACAGTGGAGGGAATCTGGTGCCTCCCTGCTTGTTGACATAGTATATGCTGGTCCAGTTGTCGGTCTGGATGAGGACAACCTTGTCCCTGAGAAGTGGAAGGAATGCTTTGAGCGCTAGCCAGATGCCGTTCAGCTCCAACCAATTGATGTGGTATTCCTGCTCCTGTAAAGTCCAGGTGCCGTGGACTGAGAAATCATCCAAGGTGACTCCCAAGCCCTCAAGTGAGGAGTCTGTGGTGATGGTGACCTGCGGGGTGGGAGGCCAGAAGGGCTTGCCCGTCCGTAGGTTGCAATCCCTGGACCACCATGTTAGGTCCTGGCAGAGTGACGGAGGAAAGTTGAGCATCTCGGATTGAGAGCCCCGTTCCTGGTTTCATGAAGCTGCGAAGTGCAGCTGAATCCTCTTCATCCAGAGTCTTGTGTGTGGGACAGCTAATAGAACCGCTGCCAAGAGACCCTATAGATGCTGTTCGGCAGAATTCTATGCAGTACCCTTTGCGAACACCACACACAATTAAGACTACAAGTGACAGTACAATTTCACCTTTGGTACAAGCCTGTACTACACAATTAATCCTAAAACCCCTCCCTCACATCCTGCCTTCCCAGACTCAGGCGCCTAAAGGAGGGCTTCCGTGTGGAAGCCAGCGAAAAGGCGATGAACAAAGGGCCCAAACAGGGATTAGCGCGCAGAGTAAAACACGAGAAACACTTAGAAAAAGAAATGGCGAATAAACCCAGGCGGAACTGTAATAAAATATATATGGTAAGCGGGTTTATGTTTGAGGCTAATATCATAGCCTGAAAACAATACCATGGTTATTTAAGATACCCGCGGTATAAAAAAATAGGGTAGATACCACTGCCACCAGCCAAGTCTTGATGTAAAGGGAGCGAAACAATGCTCCAAGAGAGGCAGACAAACAGGGATAAGATTTAACGCAATACTCCATGTAAGATGGGGTGTACTGGGTCTGTGGTAGAAGTAACTAAATAAAGTCAATGGCAACTTTACCTTTTCTGAAGGACAGTAGTCAGCCCCAGAAAATGGAGTCGGTGGGAAGTCTAAAAGACAACCCTGTGTCACTGAACTGAAGGTGCTGTGTACATGGAAGAATATGGTGACATGGAGTAGGTGAGGCTCCAGTGCCAAGGCACACAAAAAGTAGAAATACACATAGCAAAACGCATGTAAGAGCGGGAAAAAAGACTCACCCTTACCAGGTGAAAAAACAAAATCCTAGAAATCCAGCAAAGCTGCTGAGGGACTCAGTAGGTAAGGGAAATTAACCATTTATGAGAATTCTCCCCAACACTCACTCCCCCTAACCCCCCCAGACTAAGGGACAGGAGGGTTTAATCCACTCCTGGATGAATCTCTACCTCTAGGTGGGTTAAAAACATCCTAGAGAACATCAGCATTTTGGTGGTGACATCCTGCTCTGTGCTCAATGGTGAAATCAAACCCTTGCAGACAGATTGACCATCTTAGATGTTTTGGGTTTTCCCCTATCATTTGCATTAACCATCTCAAGGGTTGGTGGTCAGTTTGAATCAAAAAAGTAGATCCATACAAGTATGGTCTAAACTTTTTAAAACTCCACACAATGGCAAAGCATTCACGCTCTATGGTTGCACACCTTGACTTTGGTTTCTTCAGTTTCCTACTGATGAAGCAAATGGGGTGTTCCCTACCTTTCTCATCCAGTTGACCAAGGACTGCACCTATACCTATATTGGAGGCATCTGTCTGCACAATGAAAGGTTGGTGGTAATCAGGAGCAATTAGGACTGGAGCTTGACAAAGGGCTTTCTTCAGAGTTTCAAAGGCTTGAGTACACTCATTCCATCCAACCTGTTTAGGGAATAGGAGAGGAGACTACATTCAAGGGAGATGCTATGGTCCCATAGTTCCCTATGAAATTCCTGTAGTACCCAGAGAGACCTAGGAAAGCTCTCACTTGGGTTTGAGAAGTAGGGGTGATCTGTACTTTGCTAGGCAATGGCCTTATTTCAACTCCTCCTACCTCATGACCAAGGTAGACCACTTTACTCTGACCAATTTGAAACTTACTTGCCTTTATGGTCAGATGTGCCTCCTCAAGAGCCTGCAAAACATATCCCAGGTGGTCAATATGTTCTTTTCATGTAGGGCTGAACACTGCAAGGTCATCCAAGTATGCCACGCAGAAGTCCTCCATCCCTTTCAGAACTTGATTAACCATCCTTTGAAATGTAGCAAGTGCATTCTTTAGTCCAAAAGGCATAACCTTAAACTGGTAGAAGCCTGCTCAGGTTGAGAATGCAGTTTTCTCCTTGGCATGGTCTGTCAGTGCTATTTGCCAATAGCCTGAGGTTAGGTCAAATGTACTTCGGTACTTGGCTGAACCAAATCTATCCACCAGTTCATCTGTCCTGGGCAAAGGATGGACATCAGTCTTAGTGACTGCATTTAGAGCTCTATAGTCCACACATAATCTCAACTCCTTGGATCCTGCCTTTGGTACTAGAACTGGACTAGACCATGGACTTGTAGAGGGCTCTATAGCCCCGAGATCCAGCATCTTGTTGACCTCTCCTTTGATGTGGGATCTGACATGTTTTGACATTCTGTAACCCCTGCTTTTCACAGGTAAACAGTCACCCGTGAGAATATCATGCTGGCCCCAAGGAGTCAAGTCTGGTGATAGTGAAAACAGGGAGGCAAACTGATTCAACAGAACTTTGCACTCCTATTGTTGTTCAGAAGTCAGCTGAGAAGAGAGATTAACTCCTAGGTTTTCATCCAAAGGTTGCCCACTGAGGAGGTCAGGTAGAGGTTCACTCTCTTCTTCCTCTTGAGCTGAAGCTAGAAGCAAAGCTCCCACTTCTGGTCTCGAGACATAAGCCTTTAAACGAATGGTGTGAAAGAGTCTTGGATCCTCCTTAGGTCTGCCTAAGTCCACCAAATAGTTCACCTCTCCAAGTTTGTCCACAACCTTGAAGGATCCTATCCATTTGTCCTGCAAGGCCCTCAGCCTTTTTGGCACCATAACTAATACAAGCTGGTCTTGAGAGAACTCAACCATGCTGCCCTTCTGGTCATGCCAATGTTAAACCAGAGCCTGACCTGTAAGTTATTGCTTGCTTCTGCCATCATGTACGCCATTCTCCTCCGGAGACCTATCACATAGTCACTCTGACTGGCTTGAGGGAAGGAGCACTCTCCAACCCCTCCTTGATCAGGGCCAATGGACCGCTGACTGGATGGCCATAGAGAAGCTCAAAGGGACTGTAACGAACTCCCTTCTGAGGGACTTCTCTATTTGCAAAGAAGGCATGGCAGTAGAAGGTCCCATTTTTTCTAAAGGGGTTCTTCTAAAGCACCTATCATGCTCTTCATAGTATGATTAAACCTCTCTATCAGTCCATTTGTCTGTGGATGGTAGGGTGTAGAGAACTTGTAAGTGACCACAGTTTTTCCACATGGCTTGCATGTAGTGGGACATAAAATTGGATCCCCTGTTGGATATCACTTCCTTAGGAAACCCTACCCTGGTAAACAAAAATACCAAGTAGAGCCTTATCCACAGCCTGAGCTGTAACAGTTCTCATAGGTATAGCTTCTGGGTATCTTGTAGCATGGTCTACTACAACCTGGATAACCCTTTTCCCTGAAGATGTGGGAGGGTCACGGGGACTGACAATGTCAATGCCCACCGTCTCAAAAGGAACTCTCACCACTGTGAGAGGCACCAGGGGTGTCACATTCTTGGCTCCACTCTCGCCAGAGGTTTGACAAGTGTGACAGCTCCTACAAATTTTTTGTCAACTTCTGAACCCATCTTAGGCCAGTAGAAGTAAAGAGAGCCTTTCCTTGGTCTTCTTGAAACTCAAGTGACCAGCCAAAGGTATCTCATGGGCTAACTGTAGGAACTGGAGTCTGTTGGAAAGGGGCACTACAAGTCTTTTGCAGTCCCCAGGGGTAGACTCAGTTGGTTCACTGTAGAAGAGGCCAGCTTAACCTGTGCTTTCCAACTTCTTGCCCATCAAGTTGGTTAGCAGCCTGTCGAAGACCTTCAAGAGTAGGACACTCTGTCCTTTACAAGTCTGCCCTGTTGGGTCCACGTTCGGCCAGTAAAGACTGCAGCTCAGGATGGTCAACAGGGTCAAGATCTCCAACTAAGACCGTGTCTTCTTCCAGATCTGATTCTTCAGAAACTGGCACAACCACACAAGGTTGCACCTCACTCTGCCAGCAGGTGGAGGGATCACAGGTGTGACTTTGGACAATCTCGGTGATGTCCTTGTTGGTAGCACAGGGGTGCCGTCTGTCTTTCCTGGAGGTCTTGGGTTTCCCCTTTGCCCGTCTTAGAAATAGCAGCTCCTGTGTAGTGGGAGTGATAGTTTCCTCTATCAACTCCTCTGGATCGCAGCTCAAGGTTCTCTCCCTTGCAGACCTAGTGAGCTCCTGTTTCCGCTTACTGGGAGGCCTGGGGGTGCTTGACACCACTCCAAGAGTTTTCAGGTCATTACCCTACAGGACTCTCACAGGCACTTCACTCTGCACACTAACAGGTATCTTGACAGTCATATCATTACACTGGATGAGAGCTGGTAACTGGGGAAGCATTTGCACAAAGCCTCCAGCTAACTTGGTGAGGTGTTTGGGTGCCCTAGCAACATCCTCCACCTTGAAAAATGATTCATCCACCACAGTTATGCTGGCTCCAGTGTCTCTGATGGCAGGAGTCTCCTGACCATTTACAAGAACACCATCTTTATAATACTCTTTAGTATCATATGGGATGGAATTATAGACATCTAAATTCTGTTCCCACAAGTCCAGGGACACTAAAGAAACACTAGCCGAGACTCATGGGTACATCAGCCAGTAGGAGAAAGTTTCCACTTGCCATAGGGACTTCTTCCTCTGGGGAGAAGGCTAAGGAGACAGTGTGGACCCCTGAAGGTTTACCGTTACATCTGGGATCCCCTTTCACATGGTCAGTTGACCAACAAACATAACATTTCCCAAAGGTTTTGATGAATGGGGGTTTGTTCTGACCTCCATCTGGTTTGGGTTCAGATGGTGCACTAGCCTGATTTGGTTTCCCTTATGTTGTTTGTGGCCCTCTTTTGGATTGGAGGTATTAGAATTCTCTTTGTTGTCTTTCTTTGGCTGTTTCCCCTCATACTTTTTCTGAATAGCCCCAGAATCCTTGTGAGTAGCCCTGTTGGCAACCCACAAGTCAGCAGCCTTAGCTAGCTTCTTTGGATAGAGTCCAACATTACAAGATCTCATTCCTTCATAAGTGTTTACTCTGGAACCCTTAATCCAACCATCTAAGTATTTCAAACAGTCACATAATCAGATAGCCCAAGGGGTACCATCATGCTTTTTGAAGGTCCTAAACCTCTTAAGGTACTCTGACGGAAATACCTTCTCAGAGCACGTGTTCCAGATGATGCCCAAGAATGTCAGTCTGCGTAGGCTGCAGCTGCAACTTCTTGAGATCGAGCGAGAAGCCCAGATCGTGCAGTGTGTTCATAAGGGCATAGGAAGAGTGGTGAACTGCTTCCGGAGATGTAGCCCTGACGAGCCAGTCATCGAGGTATGGGTAGATGTGGAGGCCCTGTGCTCCGAGGTCGTCAGCCACAGCATTCATGAGTCTGGTTAAGACCCTGAGGGCAGGGTTGAGGCCAAAATGAAGGACCTTGGATTGGAAATGGTAGCCCATGATCCTGAACCGAAGGAAAGAACAATGAGGCTGCCAAATCGGGACGTGTAGATACGCGTCCTTCAGATCCAGGGAGCACATCCAGTCTATCGCCTAATCTTAGTGGGACCACGTTAGGAAGTAGCCGGTGTGCTCATTTCTTCTCGCATCTTTTTCTTTTCTCTCATGCACGCAGTTTACCTATGATGTACTCTTTCCTGTGGAAAGCTATTGTGTTAACATGTAACCTTTGTAACCATTTGCTTCAAATCATGCGCCCAGCTGCCTCCGGGCAAGGTGCGCAATATAAATAAATACAAATGCCTACGCTATAAAAGCTGGCGTAATTTTTGTAGAGGTAAGGAGAGGTTGGAAAGGTCAAGCACAACTCTCAGGCCCGCCTGGTTCTTCTGAATGGCGAAAATCCTGGAGTAAAAGCCCAAGCCTCGCTGGGACTTCCTTCACAGCCTGGCCCTCTACGAGCGACCGGATCTTCGTCAGAAGAGTTGCTATTCCAACTTGAGGGAGGGGAAGAGGAAGGAGAGGCTCGGATGGGTAGAGCTCTAAAGCTCTGAATGACATACCAAGTCATCCAAGCCTGGATGGCCAAACATGAGCTCTGTCTCAACGATGACTAGACAGAGCTCCTCATCCTGGGCACACAACATATAATTAATAAGCTGAATCCATTGTTCAGCTCTTTCAATATCGATGGCAATTCCAGCAAAGTATCCAAAGACACTAAAACCTTGGGAATCTACCTAGATTCCACACTCTCCCTAAAGAGGCAAACTAACGCAGTTGTCGCTGCCTCGGCTTACACATGCAAGCTGATCACAGCCTGCTGCCCATTCCTCTCCACTCAGAACTGTATCATCCTTGCTCGAATACTGGTTGTGTCCAAACTGGATTACTGCAACGCACTTTACCAAGGCACTAACCAACGTAACCTCAACAAACTCCAGATCACCCAAAAAAATGCTATTAGAGCGGCCCTCAACATCCCCAGATCGGCACACATCTCTGAAACTAGGAATAACCTACACTGGCTCTCAGTCGCCCAAAGGGTATCACTGCAATCGCTGGTACTTACCTACAAATGCGTAAATAACCAGTCCCCCCTCCCCCATCTACCTAGCTTCGCTATTTGCCCAGTACACTCCATCTCGGTCACTTAGATCTGCCCAAACACACTGCCTCACAATCCCCAGATACAAGCTTCAAACAGCCGGAGGTGCTAGCTTCCCAGTCTTGGCTGCCAAACTTTGGAACACTATGCCACTCACCATTAGAACCCTACCTTCACTGAACTTATTCCAACACAAAGCTAAGCTCTGCATAGCTACCACACCTGACCAATTGTCTTCTCAGACCATCTGATCGCCACCACTTTCTCTATGCCCTACTCCTGATACTCTGCCTACCAACTTGCTCCGTTTTTGTACTTTACTGCCTTTGTTCATGCAAGTGACTGACTGTAACTTTAACTATAACCCTGCCTTTCCTGTACTTACTGCTTGAAGATATGCACCCGGTTGCCTTCGGGCCTGGTTAGCTATACAAATAAAATAAATACAAAAATACAAATACTGCAGAGAGGATCCAGGGGTCCGTGAAATTCTGGCACCAGAACTGTGCATGAGAGCAAGCCTGCCCACCACTGGAGCCACGTGGATGGAGAGGTGCGTGTCATGCCTACTTTATGTCAGAGGCTGTTGTGGAGGAGGGGGACTGGAAAAAGCCCATACCATCCCCCAGCCCCTTTTTTGTCTCTTGTGCCGATTTGGAGTTGGCGAGCGATCGGGCTGCCTGGACCTGCGTTCCTGGATGCCCGAAACCCTCCGTACGCAAGTCCCTTGTCGGAGCGCTGCTGTGACTGGGTGTACGATTTGGCTGTGGTCTTGGTCAAGATGGATAAAGACTTGGCCGTTTGCAAGCTGTTTTTCTTGTCCAATTCCTCATCCGTGATGGACCCCCGAGCCCCCCTCGAACGTCAGGTATAATATGCGTTCCTGGACATCCGGGTTGAATTTCGTTGCACGGAGCCAGGCTGTCCTCATGTCCGTGGCGATACAGATGGGACAGCCAGAGGTGTCAATAAGTGCCATGGTGGCTTCCACCAGCTTGGCCTCAGCCAATACCGCTTGAAACGAGATTGGCTCTGCGTGGGGAGTTCTGAGAGGAAGTCTGCAATTTCCCGCCATAACATCGTTAGAGGCAGCCAGCATGGCATCAGCGTTGGTCGGACGAAGATGCAAGGACGTGTTGGAATCCAGCTTCTTCCCGCAAGCCTCCAAGATCTTCTCTTTGCCTACCAGCGTCACAGACTAGGAGGCTCAGGAAGACTGCAGCTTGGGAGTATAATGATGCCGCAGTGCTCACTGGGGAGTGTGTCTGAGGATGGGCCGATAGCAAGAGTGTATCCCCCCCCCTCCAACTGCCTGTACTTTGCGTCCAGGCATCGATTGACCGGCTGGATCGAGTGGGGCTTGAGCCAACCCTTTTCGCCAGGGAGACTACATCGGTCTGCAGTGGAATTCCCGATTTGACAGAGGGCCGTCGCGTGAGGACTTCCGCAAAGACCCCTTCCGTCGGTTGCTCGATCTCAGGTTCAGGTAGGCCCAGGTACTCCGCTAGCCCTGAAAGACGTTCGTGGAATGCCTCATCCGTATCCTGTGGGTCAGGAGGATCCTGCGTTGGTGGAGGAGTAGCAGGAGCCAGGGGCTTGGGTACAGGGAATGGAGCCAGCGCAGGAGGCTGGTATGGAAACACCTGAGGAATCGGTTGTGGGACCAGAAGCAGAGGCAGCGCCGGGGCCGCCGGCAGAGGAGCCTGAGGTGCTCGAAGCATTGGAGGGAGCACATCCCCCAATGGCATCCCAGAGGATAACCCCCATTCGAGGGGACTTTCTGAGCCCGAGGAACCTCTCAAAGAACTAGTCTTCACAGGCCGGAGAAGTGGTAGGGGATATAGACGGGGTAGCGGGAGGCTGCTGGAGCCGCTACATACCCTGCCCATACGGATGCAGCGGGAACCTGCCCTGAGCAAATGAAGGATAGGCTGTAGGCCACGTACCTGGTTGAGGCCAGTCCCACCTTGACACTCATTCCTCGCTGAAATCGTGGAATGGTGCCAGACGGGTGCCGATGTCTGGCACAGTGGCCATTTTGTTGAGCTGCATGCCCTGTGACTGCGCCGTGTTGCTCGGCTTGCTGAGCCCAGCCGCCTCCAAGACTCGTGCGGATCGCTAGGCCTGCCCTGCTTCATGGGCCTAGACTCTGTAGGTGTGGCGCCCTCAACCCGGGAGTCGGTAGAGCCGCGTTTAGGTGCACCCTCTGACGTATTGCCGGTTTTAGGGCGTAGCACCGCTGATGAAGATCCAGTACAAGAACCTTCCGGTTCCTCAGCACTGTCACCGGGAGGATCCAGGATCCCTCAGCCTGTAGGCCAGTAGCTGAAGCCGCCTCGCTGCCCGTGCTGGTACAAGAACCTGAGCTGTCCCTCCCGCGCGGGCGAGTCCTTGGGAAGGAGTCTCCCTTGCGGGGTGCGATGGTAAAAAAGATAGGCCCCACCTTGGGCCTGGATCGATGTTTCACAAAGTCCTTGAGGTCCTCTGGAGGAGACTTCTGGAAGAGCTCCCTCCACCTGGCCAGTCTGTTTTTCAGAGACCTTGATGACAGGGCGTTGCACGCTGTACAAGCTTGCCAACCATGGTCTTGGCCAAGGCAACGTAGGCAGAGGGCGTGGGGGTTTGAAGATTTGGACGAGCCCACCGCAGGATGGACACTTGCTGAACCCTGTGGAAGTTGACATGCACCGGGGAGGAGAGTGACGCCCGAGGACCAAGTACCTGAACGATAAAAAGACAAGAGAAGTATCCGCGTGTGGAATTACATGGCCGAAGCCAAACCCAGGAGCACTGGTGAATTCGGCCCGTTCCCATAGATGCGGAAAAGGGGACTGAGGTGTGGCGCCGGAGGGCGGAGTCAGGGCAGCGCCTGCTCCCAGGGCCGCACGCCTCAATTTAAAGGGGAAGACGTTTTTTTTCTGGTGAAAAAGGTTCCGTCTCCAGTTCCTTGGAAGGGACGCCCATGCAGTATGGTGGAAAGGAGACGGGACACAAGAGTATAAAGCTGAACTCTTCCAAGCTACACATTTGTGGGATACAACTATCCTGACTGATGAAAATTTTCATGAAGTTTTACGGATCCATTTTGCATCGAACTACCTGTTCCCAAATAAAAAAATGTAAAAAAAGAAAATGTTGCCCTTGCCCGTTTCTCCCTTCACTTTCTTTGATGGGGCATATCCCCATGCTCTATATTGAGCAACTGTTTTCAAAACGTCAAACTAAAGTAGTTACTCACCATAGTTACTAACTTACTCATATAGTCCATAGTCCCCTTTCCTCCATAATTGTGGGACATTCTGTCCTTTGGGACTAAACCGGAGCACTTTTCGTTAAAGAGCATCAGAAGTGGAAAATGTTTGTCCTTCTCTTTTTACGCGGGGTACCGCACGTGGCCGTAACCCCGCCCTGCGCATCGCCCTTCAGTCCTTTTCTATCACCAGATCTGCGACTAATTAAGCAATAATAGAGGATAATTAGAGGGGACGGCGGGCGTATGCAGTAAAGGGTACTATGGACTAGGAGTAAGGTAGTCACTATGGTGAGTAACTTTGTTATACTCCTACGTCCCGTCCCCTTTCTTCCATACTTGTGGGAGATTCCAAAGCACTCCTCACACGTAATACGGGTGGATGGAACTTCCTTACTGAAATAGGTTTTAAGGACAGCCTGGCCGAATTGAGCATCGGCCCTGGAGCTCAAGTCCAAGCAGTAATGTTTACAAAAAGCTGATGGGGAAGCCCACGCAGCTGCCTTGGCAATGGATTCCCAGGGAACATATTTTTGGAATGCTACAGCAGCCGCTTTGCCACACACAAGACGAGCATGAATGCTGTTTGGAGGTTGAATGCCCTTAATGGTATACGCTTCTGAAATACAGGATGCAATCCATCGGGGATCATAGCCTTTGAAACAAGTTTCCCTTTCGGGTCTCCGAACATAAGAGTTGAGGAGCCCCTGAGTCCAGATGTTCTGTCCAAATAAAACTTCAGAGCATGTCTCATCTAAATTGCGAAATACTCTCGCCATCTGAGGCCGGGTTTAGAATAAAAAGACAGGTAATGATGTAGATTGATTCAAATGAATCACTACTTTAGGAAGAAAAGGATGAGTGCGGAGCACAACCTTATCCTTATGGAAGGTAAGGAACGGATGTTCCACGGACAGAGCTTGAAGCTCACTTACACGCCTTGCCGAAGTCACTGCAATCAAAAAGGCAACCTTCCAAGAAAGGTAATCCAGATACGTCGTATCCATGGGTTCAAATGGTTTATGGCATAAGGCGGTCAAGACCACATTTAAATCCCACTTTGGATGAGGATTGCGCACAGGTGGAAAGAGGTGTAATAGACCTGCAAAATGCCTTTTAATGACTGGGTTTGTCAAAGAAAAGGTAGGCGGTAATAGCCCACAAGTAAATCCTACAGGACAAGACATGAATGCCCCGAAGCAGCTAGATGAGAAATGAACGAAAGGACAGTGTAAATTGTAGCATGTTCTGGGGTCTAATTGCTTAGCTAAACACCATTGACAAAAACTGAGCCATTTGCTCCTATACCGGGACCTCGTAGAAGGCTTCCTGTCCGCTTGGATAATGCGCACATTGTCTGACAGGTTGAACTGTGCTAGCGACTTGAATTCAGGCATCAAGCCGCCAACCTGAATGCTTGTGGGGAGGGATGCCACATCTGATCGCACTGGTGAAGCAGGTTGGGAATCAACGGCAGTTGATCGGAGGACAAAATTGACAGATGCTGAAGTTCTGAAAACCAGAATCTGGCTGGCCACCAAGGAGCCATGAACCGGAGAGTGCAATTTGATGCATGATAGGTTATTTATAACACGCTTAATACCCAGAGGTTTCTAGTCATGGACCCGGGGATCA
The DNA here is from genome assembly GCF_040938575.1 of Ambystoma mexicanum. NCBI lineage: Eukaryota > Metazoa > Chordata > Amphibia > Caudata > Ambystomatidae > Ambystoma > Ambystoma mexicanum. Next base: position 1,463,246,655 of record NC_090922.1, read on the forward strand.
ACATTTGTGTTGTCTTGCTTCCAAGGAGAGCATGTTGCCGCTGAGCTATCCGTCCGAGACAGGACCTTGCAGAGATACCGATGAATCGGAGAAAGAGGCGGGAAGGCATTTGCCCTCATGTTGTGCCACAGAATCTCGAGAGCATCCTCTAGAGAGGAGGCCCCAAGACCGTTCCTGGATGCATAAAGAGGAAGTTTGCTGTTTGCAGCAGTTACAAAAACGTCCACATCTGGAGTGCCCCATTGCTGAAAGATGTTGAAGGACCACCAGGTTCAGTTCCCACTCATAGCTGACCGCTGACTGCCGGCTGAGTGAGTCTGCCGTCACATTGAATTGCCCCTGAATGTGAACTGCCAACAGTCAAATGCCGTGCTGGGTGGCCCGATCCCAAATCTGAATGGCAAGGTCCGCAAGAGGTCATCCTGCTTGTTGATATAAAACCTCGACACTGAGTCGTCTGTGCGGTCCCGGACCACCAGGTTCAAGATGGATGGTTGGAAAGCTTTCAGCGCCAGAAAATGTCAGGAGTTCCAAATAATTTATATGAAACCGCCTGTCCTGCAGCGTCCATAGGTTGGAGACCTGGACATGATCCAGTGTTGCACCCCACCTCAGAAGTGAGGAGTCCCTGGTAATCGTCATTTGTGGGCACGGCTCCTGAAAGGGGGTCCCCACTGTAAGATTGCTGGTCGAGGACCACCATAGAAGGTCTGCCATCATGCAGGATGGAACTAGGATCATCTTGGAATCAGAGTCCAAAGCCTAAAACCAAGAGCTCCGAAGAGCTAGCTGCGTACGCCTCATTTTGAGACGCGCCAGAGGAAGAGCAAGCACGCACGAAGTCATGAGGCCCAGAAGTCTCTGGAACCACCAAGCCGTCATTGTACTCTGACTGGATGAAGAGTTGACATGTGGCAAATAGATCCGTAATCCTGTCCGCTGTCAAATACACCCTTGAGTCGATCGTGTTCCAACAGAAACCCAGAAAGATTGGGTCTTGGGAGACCATCATGGAAGATTTCCGCCAATTCACTGACAGCCCAAGATGGAACAGGAGCTGGAGGAGAGACTGGAGTGGAGATTGCTCAAAGCAGTCAGAGGACAAGGGCTGCGTAGGAGGCAATCGTCCAAGTATGGATATACATGAACACCCTGTAGCCAAAGGAAAGTTGCGATGACAAACATCTTTGTAAAGATGCATGGCGCTGAGCTGAGCCCAAACGGAAGCACACGGAACTGGAAGTGCTCCCCCCTCCCAGGGAGAAACGCAGATTCTTTGGATGCGGCCTCCATATCAGGATGTGCATATAGGCGTCCTGAAGGTCCACTACACTGAGCCAGTCGCCCTTCCGTAGAGGGGACTTTATTTGGCAGGGTGTGATCATCTTGAATTTTTCTTAGGGAACAGAAAGGTTGAACTCGGAAAGGTCGAGGATGGTACGCAGGCCAGCCTGGTTGGGTTTGTGCACCGTGAACAGTCGAGAGTAGAAGCCCTCCCCTTGCTCCCCAGGGGGGGGGGGTGGGCAGGAGGGGACAGGTTCCATCGCCCTGATGTCTAGAGGCTTCGTAACCTCGACTCTAAGAGGGTGTCCCGGTCTGTTGGGAGAATTTAAGGGTGAGGTATGGGGAGGGACAAGTAAAAGCCCACCCGAGCGATGGACAAAACCCACCGATCTTTGGTGTTGGTCTGCCACGCCTTCAGATGAGACGAGATTCATCCTCCCACCGGAGTCTTGTGTGACAGACAAAAAATCATTTTGCACACTTGTCAGCAAGGAGACTACCTGCTCCTGGAGAGGAGGCTGATGGCCGAGAGAAAAACCGACCACGTTTCTGTATTCAGCGGGTGCCGCCAACCAGGGGTTCAATCCTGCACACCCAGCAGTCCTGCAACCCCTTGAATGAAGAGAAGGATTGAGACCGAGACCACGACCTCTGTGTAGAAGGGTCCTTAGCTAGGACCTTTGCCAGGACAGACAAAGATTTGGCGGTTTGGGTGCTCGCCTTGGTCTTGGTCTGTAAGCTCGTCATCCGTAGATGAATGGAACAATTCCTTGCCATCAAAGTGAAAGTCCAGAACTTTCTCTTGCACCTCCTTCGAAAAACTTGTGGAGACACGCTTGGTGGGAAGGGTCAATTCACACCATCAGGTCTCAAGCTGAGGTATACATGATATGCTGAGGTTTCCAGGAGATCTTGTGCCAACACTTTGGCGTCGTCTAGCCTATCCCCAGGAATGCACTGCTGGAAACCAGCCAACTCCTTCCACAGTTTCATATTAGCTGCTGCTAGGATCAGCTCAGTATTTGCTTGGTGAAGTTGCAGTGCTGAGTTGGCAAAGACTTTCTTGCCCAATGAGTCTAAAATGTTGTCCTCCTTGGAGAGAATCTGAGCCGCAGCTGTATAGTTCGCAGAGGCCCGCTTCGATTGAAGCATGGCCGCAACTACCACCGCCGAGGAAGGGAGCGGACAAGATGTTCAGGCTATCTCCTGGGAGGAGTGAAGCCTTTAACAGGCGTCGATTCTCTTAATATGCAGCCCGGTGTGGGGTTTATCCCAGACCTTATGGGCCTCAGCCAAAACATCCTTCTGGAGGAACAGGCCCTGTGCGCTCGTGGTGACAAAGTGAACGCTCCCGAAAACAACCCTTCCTGCGGAGCAGGGGCCTCAGGTACTGGAATGTCGAGGAGTGCCATCATATCCAGCACCTGGTCATGGAATGCTCTGACAGAGCAGGGCTGCTCATCGCTATCCTGATCGGCTTGAGGGTCCTCCAGTGAACCGGGAACAGACGGCTGGGCCGCCACAGGTTTTAAAGTGCTATTCCGCACTACTGGTGTCTTCTCTATGGGGTGACAACGGGGGTAGGAGAGGAAGAGCTGGAGGCGGACCGATAGGAAGAGGTGGTACAACCTCCAGAGCTGCTGGAGCCATTGGAGTGGAAGGTGGCACCGGAGGTTCAGCATAGATTCTCTTAAAAAAGACCCTTAAGTACTCTTTCATAGGGTCAGAATGCATGAGCCTCTGAAATTTCCCCGAATACATCCTCTGATGAAGCTTTAGGCGCTGGGGTAGGCAGAGGCCTCTCATAAGGGGCAATGAGGATGGTTGCCAAGAAGGCCCACCACCAATCGGTTCCGCATAGATCAGCAGAGCAGAAGTAGGCAGAAGCGAGACAGTATGTGGCAGCAGCATCCGAGCACGCCAGTCGTAAGAAGGGCGGAACAGATTTTTACCTTCCACCTGCAGTGAAAAAGGCTGCTCAGCTCCAAAACTAAGATTCCCAGCACACGCCGTCTAGAACTTGGGTGCAAGGGACGAATCCAAAATGGCTGCCGTTGACCATGAGGGGGGGTGGCCATTTTGTTAATGCCTGAAGAGAACTGCGTCACATGTGCAGATTAGGCAACCGTCTGCTCAGGCCGGTCAGGGAACTAAACACCTTAGCACAAGGATCCTCGGCTGAGAGGTACTGGGGACCGGGGGGTGTCTCGGATGTTTACTGGACATCTTACATGTGGCCCCCAAAATAGGAACCTCGGCAGAGCCAATGACAGAGGGGTTACGGTGCAGGACCTCCCTCATTTCCCCCTTGAAAGAACCGGAATCACTACGACCTTGAGCGCGGTAAGGCTGAGGGAATCGCCCTTACGGACAAGACCTTAGGAACAGGTCTCTCGGTAAAAACCATAGCCTCACGAAGAGGAACCTCGGGCTTCAACCTGATGTGTAGCTCCCCCGTGAGGGGCCTCAAGCCATGGATTGGTACAGAAAGCTCCAGAAAAGGACAAGGCCTCTGTGAGTACCCTGGTGTCCGAAGCCACAGATGTACTGGGCCGACGTTTAGCACCTGACCGGTGAACTTCGGATTGTGATCCGGTATTGGCAGGCCTGTCATGGGAACCCTCAGAGAAAACTGGTACGCCTATTAGGCCTGCGAGGCACCTCAGGAAAAACCCTGGTGGTAGAGCTGCTCAAGCCCCTCTCAGCCTGAGAAGACCCCGGTAATCAGCCCCCCAGCCGGGGTGCCCTATAAAAAGGAACTTACCGGGCGTCTCCTTTTCGTCAATGAAAATCTGAAGATGAGGTGGAGGAACACGCTAAAAGATGGCGCTGGAGTGCCCGGATGGAAAGGGAATCACAGTAGAAGCACAAATCCCAGCGATGGCCCAGCCCGAAACAGTCCATGCAGAGAGAATGGGGAGCCGCCCTAGCAAAACGACGTTCGCATTACCAGGACACAAATCCCAGACGCTCCAGCATAGACTGAGGACTATGCGACCTCAGAACCGGAGTAGGCGAGAAGGACAACGGGAACAAGAAAAAAAAATTCTTCCTGTGATGCAAGTGCACCCAGCCTCAACCGCGCAGAAAAAAGGACTAAAGGGCGATGCACGGGGCAGAGCTCAGAAGGGCAGGCCCATGTGCAGTTCCCCACGTAAAAAGGGGACAAATGTTTTCGATTTTTGATGCTTTTTAACAAAAAGTGCTCCGGTCCCGTACGGAATTACGGAATGTTCCACAAGTATGGAGGAAAGGGGATGGGACGCAGGCGTATGGGGAGTTACATCGAGTCTATTACAGTGCCTTATGGAGTCCGCCCCATTGTTTAACATTTATGTGTGACCACTCATGGCAAATACTAAGTACCATCTGTGCCATCATTCATATGCAGATGACATCCAGATTGATTTGAAGGTTAGCAAATCTGCAGAATCTCGGCATAATATGACAGTCCACGAGACAAGGTGGCCAATCGATGATCAATAAGATGCAGTTGAATTCAAACAAAAACAAGCTCCTCTTATTGGGGGCCATACATATTATAGGGGTGCCCACACAGATTACTCCTGGTTTATTTGGTATCCCTACAACATACACATCCAAGGTCAAAAACCTAAGATATATCTGGCAGGCAATCTTAGGGTGTGATCTACAGGTTGGAGACCATACAATCCATAATTTAACGTTGCTCCAGCACGCCTTCCCAGTTATGCCATCTACAGACGTTGCCATGGGGGTGGGCTGGTGAATTCCAGGTTGGATTATGTGTACGGCAGGTCATCCGGAAAACCACGTACTCTAACAGCAGCAGTCTCTGCATCCTGGATATCCCTGCATTGGTTGCCTGTCAGGAAGAGGATACGTTTTAAGTTCGTGTGCCTGGTATTCAAGTGAATAAATGGATCAGCACCTCCCTCTTCAGCGAACAAAACTGCCCAATATCGGCCGACCAGTGCTCTACAATTAGCTGGTTTGCACTGGCTAAGAATTCCATCCTTTTACTGCGTCATTAGACCCCGGCTGTGGCATGCATTACCGCTTTCCTTGGGCAAACACTACCTCAAGGTCTTTAGGAAAGACTGAAAACATTTATTTTCCATTGACAAGTGTTAAAACGTATGGAGCATTACCCTCAGTCAGCTGATTCACAATGTTAAAACCTGCGCCTAGATGGGTCCGTCAAGCACGTGATATAAATAAATCAAAATCAAACCATTTCACTCGCACACATATACCAATTTGGCAACTTCCCAACATTCGAGGTCAAGGCATATTTTTGAAATACTCAATTCAACATTCCCTATTTTGCCAAACCAGTTCTTCATGTGCACACGTTTGTAGATCATGTGGTCTAGTTTAATTTTCAAACCAACATTATGTCCTGGGAGTGTGCTGTGGAACCCCATTGGCCAATTTCCACGCCATGAGCCGGTATAGCTTGGAAATTACAGATGGCCCAAAAAATACCCGACTGGAGGGGAAGCCAGGTCATTCCTACCAGAGTGTGCGCACAGGTAAAAGTGCTTTCGGCGCTGCACTCCAAGAGGAGGGAACGCTGTGGATAGCGCTGAGTCAGAGCAGCAATAGCAGTCTGTTTGCGCTCGCGCCTTTAACTTTTAATATTTTAAGGCTTTTTAGACTCGCCCCGAGGGCCGTATAGAGAGTTTTGAACGCTGAAGACACTCTAAAGGTTTAAATAACTTACAAATGATATGGTCATATTACATATTTCGTTCATTTACTTTCAGACTGTCGCAAAGTTAAATATAAACACATGCATACTGTAAGCCTAGAACGCCCAATCCCACAAAATTAAAATGTAAAAAATAAAAGTTAAAATCTGCTATCCATACGAAACTGATAAGAATCTGTACAATTTAGTTTAATCAAAATTCTACTAACAAAGACGACATAGGCAAAATCCTAGAAAGTAGGTAATCTCTAATGGAATCGGACATAACTGTAGGACTTTACACACCTGAGGTTTCAAAAGGCTTCAACTCCAAATGGCTGGGTGGATAGCCTACTACATGTTCTCAGCCGGGATAATCCTAAATCGATTTCCATGATCGATAATGCCATATTTTCAATAAATGTCCTACTGCCTATGGCATGCCAGGCATAAAAGTATAATTTCAAAGTCCCTGAAATAGTTTGGGTGAACAAAAAACCACACGGCATTGCCTGAAATTGCACAATCTCAGTTCAGGAATTGTAGTAACTAAATGCAGTCACATTGTTTCCAGTACATTTACCAGTGCATAAAGTAATGAATTTATTTTTTACTATCACAAATGATAGGCATGGAAATGGCATGTCTTGGCTCAGAGCTTGCTGTCTCAGAGGTCACTGAACCCATGGGGGACCTAGACAAACTGTCCAGGGGCAGGCAAGTACCCAAGTCACTTTAAGGAGAGTTCCAGTGTTCGTTCAAAGTTCCCTGGCAAATAATGGGAAATGCTCAAGGCTAACCACACTGAAGGAGGCAAGTACAGGTCTACCCCACAGGTGCAAATACAGAAACAATCAAGTCCCAGGAAGTATTCCAGAGTTTGGAAGATGAAATTGCTCAAGGGACAAGAAACAACCAGCCCTGACACATCCATGCCCCAGGACCAGAGTGAGTTAGCAGAACCCAAATACCCCTGTGAAAGGGGCTTGACCAAAAATGATCTAGCCAACAAAAAGGGTCTGAAAGAATGTGGTAATAATAATTTCACATTTATATAGTGCTACGAACCCTCAGGTATCTGAGCGTTGCTTATTATTACCCACGGTGTGTGGTGCTCATTTATCGACCTCGGAAGGATGAAAGGCTGAGTTTGGCCCTGCCGGGATTCGAACCTGCGCAGGCTCTGCACGGATGTCAAAGCAAGCGCTCTACTCGCTGTGCCACTTGACCAGTGGTCAGATGACCAACTGTTATTGTAAGTCACTGGGACTCTCACTCTGCCAAAGCCACCTTCCACAGAAAGTGAGGGTTAATCCAGGAACCTCTATTAGCCAAAAATGTAAGTACCAGTATGGAGGCTGCCATGATGGAATCTCAGAGCCCACATGGTCAGGACGGCTATTTTGAGCCTACCATGTAATCAACCAGAAAAATGCGAAGCCCTAGAAAACCGGATTACAAAAAATTGTTACCCCAAAGCAGTACATCGTTTTGCACTCCTTGCTGATGCTAAAATTAAAGCACAGCCAACAATCGGTTCCCTACAATGAAATTACATTGACATATTACTACAGAACACAAAACTGATGCTAGAGAACCGCGAACAGGGCACCTAATGGGCGACCCAATACCATATATGTAATAGAAGGCATAAAAGGATATAATGGCGGGGGTTTCAGGAGATCACCAAAAAGTTATCAAGGGACCAAAAGACAGTATAAAGGGCAAAACGTTTAGGGGCGCTAGAAAGTGAGCTGAGAATCCCTAAAATTAGATCTCTAGATTAACAGTGCATAATCAATCTTCTTGCTGGCGAGCAAAAACAATTCGAGTAGCCCTTGTAATTTTTAGTTTTGAAGACTAGAGGGGCGACTGGTCCAGTGCTGCCCTCCGGGCCACCTGTTTTTCTTGCGGACGGTAAACAGCTTGGAATAGAAATCCATGCCCATCATTTCCAGAGATTTGTTCCCCAGGAAGTGAACTATTTCTGAGCCAGTCTATGAAGAGGTAGAGTAGGGAGGGGAAAGGGGTTTCCCTCTGGAGACCACAGACCATGTATGGATCCCCCAGAGATGCTGTTCAAACCTAAAGAAACAGAAACAGGTGGACCCTAACAATGAGTTTTATCCAATAAAGGGTGCTGTGCTAATAAGACGATAAAAGCCCTTGCTAGCTGTGCACGACTTCCCTGGGAATGCTGGTTGATCTCTCGCGGTCTGCTATTCGAGAAACCTTTTACAACCACTGGAACTACTGTATCTAAAGTCTTGCCTCCAAGAGCTAGACTTAAAACGTCTTCTGCAGATTTTTTAAGACCACCAGTGACTTGACCATATTGGTATAGATCTTTTTCATTGGGGGGCGGAGGGGAGCATGAGCCCTTCCATACATCTATCGATGAGGATCTCTCAAAGGGCTAGTGAAGGATTTTGTCCTGTACATTTTGAGCCAAGTTAAAAAAATGCATCTGTGCCAGCCTTCACATGCCTGCGCCAATACACATCCCGGCATTCACCTCCAAAAGATCTTGGGCTATGGACTTTGCCCCTGCCAAGCAGGCCTGAAACAGTACTTGCTCATCTTCCATAAATTCACTTTGGAATTTAGAACTTCTTCCAGAGGGGTTGATTGATGCTGCTAGTAACACATTGGCATTACCACACGATTAGAGAGGCTATTGCATAGACCCACCGCATAGACCTGCCAAGTGCATCTAATGGCTTCTTCATTCCCAGGAGGGATCAACGAGGTAGATGACGGAGATAGACCTCTTTTGGAAGAGTGCCACCCCCCACTATTACCTAAGCGGGAAGAGGATGCACCATCAAGTGAAACGCACACGATTTCAACTGTTCGTATCTTTGACCCAGAAGGTTTACAGGTATTTTAGAGTATGGTTTGGAACACATCGTGGTCCCTTCGGCCAGAACATTCTTCAGAAAGGTATGCCCAAGACCTATGTTACCCTTATGTACAACACACCAAACAAGACTTCATGCTCGATAACAGGATCCACTGGAGCCGCAAAGTTTAGAAATTCCATCGCACACGTAATCCTCTCGTAGAAAGCTGGCAAAAGGACAGAAGGGCCCCCTGGGGTACAGAAGCAAGAATACTCATTCAATTTGACAATGAGTCGCTCGACAACGGGCCTGAGGTGGTGGCATGAGGAAAATGTACTCCAAATGCACCAATCATTTCTTACGCACCCGTGAGGAACGGAGTTGCAGAACGCACATGCATCCCAGGAAGGGGCAGGTCCCAAAACACTCCAGACAAGGCCCCTGGTTCCACACTGGAAAGTTGTATGACCTGCAACGTTAACATTCTGGTTTATTACCAGACAAACTGCGAACAAACCGAGTGCGGGCACAGAAATAAATGGAAGAAAACGACATGAAAGCTTTGCACAAAAGGACTGGGAGGCATTGCCAAGGGAGGGGCAGTCTGCATGCCTGTGGCCATGCCATGTGCAGCCGCCACTCCTTAAATTTGGAGTACATTTCAGGGGGTAGGGGTAGCCTATATCCCCCTGTAGAATCACCACTAACCTGTGCCCTCGAGTAGCCATACCATATAATGCATGTATGACCGACTGTCCTTCCCTAATATTGCCACTGCTAGCTACTAGGCACTATTTAGAAACAGCGCTGCCTAATCCACAGACTAATCTTATGCGATACCCTACTAGCACAGTAACCTGCAACTTGCAACAGTCAGACTATACACTGTATACACCTTTTTGCTGTTACATACTGTATGCACCATTTACTGTCTCTGCCGCCTATTGCTGCTCACCTGCCATCATGAATGCTGTATTCTAGAAATGCTTCCTGCCTAGGCCTCTCACCAACTGAAGACCCCTATAGCCCGCCTAGTTAATTGAGAGCACCGACCGATTATAACACATCCGCTACTTCCTTGCTTCTACAAACGCTCGGCCCTCTACCCCCTGATAATAGAATCACCTGCAACTGGGTTCCATTACCTAATGCACCTCTTCGTTTATCAACTCCTCACTCATTACTTCAGATATACCTTCTCTCTTCTGACACGATCACCACCCATCACTGCCTCTGTGACTAACACCCAAGTTTACAATGCTCTGGTCTGTACCAAGCCAGCACTGATGCCATCTAAACAATACCTCTCCCTGACCATGACCACAATCGTGGAGTGCATAAGACCCACACTGTTCTTGCCGCCATGTCAGCCTGACATAATCACAGCCAGCGGCAGAAAATACCTTGTTCCTACTTGCCCATTATCACCTTCTCAATGGATACAACTATACGCATCCAAGCCTACACCCAATCGTCCTTGCTCAACCAAAGTAAAACCACAGGCTCGGTTCCAGACTGAAAAGGACTTACCAACCCTCATTCTAGGTCTATGATAAATGTACCTCCAGTACCTCACCAATAAAGAGAACCAACCCCAAAATCATCAATATCACCCCTACTAACAATCAAGCACAACCAAAGTCGGTGCACAACTTGCCTAATTGACCCTATAACTACATTCCACAGATTAAAAGTGCCCTTATAAATGCCAGATCTATGGTAGCTCATGCATTAGGGATAGCGGACATTATTGTAACTAACCAACAAGACTCACCATAACGGAAACCTGGCTTCATGCAGCAGCAGGCCCTACCCTCTCACTACTATTCTTAGGCAAGATAGAGATACTAGAGGTGCCGGTGTTGGCTACCTCGCCAAGACCAAGCTAGGACTAAGGATCATCCCACAATCGCATTTCCCATCAGGAGAGCTCCAATCAAAAAGCCTTTGGCAGCTAAACGGACCATAACAATGCACCTCATCTACAGACCACCTGGCCCCACCTCAACCTTTGAGGAAGATATCCCCTCTCCTCACAAATCATCCTGCTTGGAGACCTTAACTTAGGGCTCAATGATATGCTTTACAAGGCAACCTCACCCGCTAGCACTATTACTGTACTAGGATTAATGATCGCATCTACTCTCGAACACACGTCAAAGGCAGAATGCTAGACTGGCTAGTGGACCTTAATTGTGATGCTAACACATTCATCAAGGCTTGTGCCGTGTCGGATCATCATCTTATTAACTTCATGGTACAAGACATCCCTCGACAAAACTCTTCTCCCCCCTTCCCCCCCTTTGGCTCCACCAGCATAAACCAGAAATAAGCCTAATATAAAACTGTACAAAACCTACTACCGCTTATCCAGCCCATTAATAACTTCACATCCACCAACCTAGACCTGTCAGTGTTAGTTGACCTCTATAACCAGTCCATCAATCAAGCCATAGACAAAATGGCACCCCTAAAACTGCATCAGGAAACCCCATTCCTACCTTAATTCACGTTTCACCACCCAGTCTTAAGCACTCAAAAGAAAAAAGAATCCTCTTGGAAAAACAAACAATAGACAATGACAAGTTCACTAAATTGGCTACTAGGTACAAATCTGAGATTCTCCAAACCATAAAAGACATACAATGACAGAATCTACTAAGCAAACTAACACCAGAGAACTGTTTTTAATCATACTAAGAGAGCTCGCGTCCCCCATTCCGCCTATGGAAACATGTACCAAGGAAAATTCTGGGTGTTCTAATATTCAGACTGCGTTTTCCAACAAAATGAATCTTCTACAAAAGAAACATTACAACTAAGACACTCATTAAATAAAGGTCTCCTCCCCACAGAAGCCACAAACTGTACAGCCCAAACCAGACACACTTCAAACTCACCCCGGTTTCCACTCAAGAAGTTGAGGCTATAATTGCCTCCCTCAAATCTTTGAAATGCCAAGGAGATACCTGCCCGGCACCAATCATTAAAGAGGCAGCTACTGAGCTAGCCCCCTTCATCACAACGCTTCTAAATTCATCCTTCAACTCATGCACCTTTCCAACCAATCTTAAAGATGCCTGGGTCATTAATCTAATGAAAAAGCCAAACCTAGACCCAAACAACCCAACCAATTACAGACGGATAACTGTGCCATTTCTCCTAAACATTCTAGACAAGGCAGCCCATCTACAGATACAAGCCTACCTTGAATCCAACAACCTCCTTGGTATCCGACAATCCGGGTTCAGACAAACATGGAACAGAATCGGCTCTTATAGACCTGAAAAACCAAATGGACAGCCTAAGGAATAATGGAAAGGTCGCCCTATTTCTCTTAGACCCATCAGCTGCATTCGATTTAGTCAACCACAAAGTCCTATGCAATCACCTTAAAACAGCAGCGCACTTCTCCAAAGGCTACGGCCTGGATAAAATCCTTCTTGGACAACCAAACAAATAGGGTCTTTTCCGCAGGGGTCTTGTGTCTCTCCTACAATGTATCACATCTTCACCAAGCCCCTGTTTGATGACCTTGACAATCTGGGTGTCAACTAAACCAATTATGCAGATGATACCCAGATTCTCATCCCCATTACTGGTGATCATGAATTTGACTTAGCCCTACTCAAAATCTACCTCATTATCGAAGCGTGGATGGCCAACCACGGCCTCTGCCTTAATGATAAGACCGAGCTCCTCCTCATTGGCTCAACCAACCGACTAAACAAATTAAACAACCAATACAACTCATTCAACATGGACGGCAATATTACTAAAGTATCCAAAGAGGTAAAAACCTTGGGGTTCTATTTAGACTCAATCTTAAACCTGAAATGGCAAGTTAATGCCACAGCCTCTCATCGCTTACACCTGTAAGCTAATCAATGCGTGCAGATCTGTCCTCTTAACCTCTAGTTGCATCACCCTGGCTAGAGCCTTAATCTCGTCTAAAATAGACTACTGCAATGCCTTATACCTAGGGTTGAGTAAAAACAAACTGCAAATCCTGCAAAACAATGCTATTAGAACAGCATAAACATTCCGAGAACCTAGCACATCTCAGGGGTCAGGCGAGAAATCAAACGGATTTCAGTCACAGACAGAATTAACTTCAAAACAAACTCTGACCTTTAAATGCCTCTACAACCTAGCCCCTAAATATCTAGCTGACAAATTCTGCATAAAGACTTAAGAATGCCCTACCAGAACCATTCACTCACACTGCCTGAGTGTCCCGAGATACAAACTGAAGAAAGCATGCGACAGCAGCTTTTCTGTTTTGGCTGCCAATCTATGGAACACCATGCCGGTACCTTTAAGGACAGAATCATCTTTCCACAGCTTCAGATCAAAATCCAAAACCTGGCTCTTCTAGATCACTAAGCTCAAGCCATTAACCACCTTCTAATACCTCTGCTATTCTAACCTTGTAAATACCGAATGCCAGAATGTAATTTATCTATGGTATCCGCATCTTTCTTACCTAGGTCTTGATCCTTATGCATCTGTGCAAAACGGGCCTGACACAGTGGGTACCTTTCATCATAGATACACCTTAACCTAAATGTCAACCTTAATGTAAATTTCCATTGCATATGTACTGCTTTTCTATGTCTTGTTAATATGTAACAATGTAAAAATGCACCTAGATACCTACGGGTTAAGCACGCTTTATATATAAATAAACATCCATTAAGTATGGATGAAAGGGGACAGATGAAGAGTAGTTACTAGTACAACCCCAGCACCCTCCCAAATTAGTAATGAAGCTCTGCTCTCAGTTTAAAGCTCAACACAAAGACGGAGCTTGGGAGAAGGGTCATGCGATTCGGCGAGACATACTAGATCTAAGAAAACAAAGTGTCACTGTTAAGATTACCAACACAAGCTGAACTACCCCAATGAAAGAATAGCTCAAACTAGGGAAATTAATTGGAACCCAAACCATTTTATCCATTAATGTAACATTTAGAAGAGGCTCACAAGTACCATATTTTTTGCTTATTCCAGAACCATTAAACCAACTTTAAGATCAGAATTCAGTTTACAATCAAGTCTAGTTTAATACACATTGTATTCACAGAAAAAGAAAATAGTAATTAAATACCAAGTTCATCATCGAATACAACCCACTAGCAAATATCTTGCACAAAAAATGCTAAGCATATATGGCTAATTCAGTACTTTGCCTTTAATATATCATCTCAACTGTGGAAGCAGGCACAGCTCTACCACTATGGTCATTACATTAAGTGGCAAAGCAGGAAGATTGTGTGCAAAAATGTCCAAATCTCCCCCAAGTACAGCTAGAAACCTACGCCTCGCTTATTAAGACTGATCGCAAAGCCTTCAACTACTCACCTTGGCCATGGCTCAGGCTCTGTGGAAGCGCATTGGTGATATTGGGCAGCTCGTTACCATAGTTGCCATCCTCCAGAGGGCACACGTCCAAGTCGCCCCACTTTCGAAGCTGCCGCAGCCAAGTGGACTTTTCCTCCAGTTTGCAATGCGGATTTAATACAATGCACACCCAGAGCGCACCTGAAACCAATAAAAATGATCATAAATACCACATCATGCTCCTCTAGTAACATGCTAAAGTCATTTATTTTAAAAAACCTTTATATATTTATTCAATAACATTGACTAGAAGGTTCATTGCTGCCAGACAAAGCAGTGACAAACTTAGAAGAACAAGTTACTTACCAACTGTAAGGTTATTTCGATTGGATGCTCCACCCACGTATTCCTCATCTTAAATATTCGTATCTTCCAGCTTGCTGCTTCGGAAATGTTTCACTAGAGGGCGCTGTGCTCGAGGCCGAGGCATTGAATGTCCGTCGAGGTAGACCATCGACGTCATCCGTAGTACAAAGGGCTCGAGCCATGCCCATTTGCCTCAGTTCTGTTTTTACAATGTTATTAATGCATCAGCTGACCAGGCTTTGACCTTTGGTTCTGAAGGAGTTGCGAGTGCAACTGGCGTAAACTATACTGCGAAGTAGGCTGGCTGGGTCGATGAGGAATACGTGGGAGGAACAGCCAATCGAAAGAACGTTACAGTTGGTAAGTAACTCGTTCTTTGAATGGATTGTGTCCTCCCACGTATTCCTCATCTTAGATAGGCTCTCAAAGAAGTATGAATTGGAGGAGGGAGTATTAGATAGAAAAAGTTAGTCATGCACTGCCTGTAGGACTGCTTTAGCAAAAAGACACCCTTGAAATTATGTTGAGTCCAGGCAATAATGTTTCATGAAGGTATGCATGGACGACCAAGTGGCCGCTGCACAAATGTCCTACTTTGGGACAGCCCTCTGAAGAGCCACTGAAGTTGCCATGCCCCTAGTTGAATGAGCCCTTAGTCCATCTAGGAGCTCTTTTCCTGCCAATTTATAACATTCAGAGATAGCCAAGATTATCCATCTGGATAGCGTTTCTTTTGATACCAATGTGTGCCCGGTATATCCGACAAAGTTGGTCATATTGTCGGACTTTAGCCAATCTGGAGATATAGAAACAGAGCCCTTTTTGGGTCCAGTCTGTGTAATCTTTCTACCTCCTTACTTGCATGCGTAAGAGGGTAGAAAGAAGGTAAAGTAATCTTCTGTGACAGACTATTTTTGGTAAGAAAGAGGGTTCAACTCCAAGGATAACCTTGTCCTTATGGAAAATGGTGTAAGGAGGCTTACAAGAAAGCGCATGCAACACTCACCCTGCGGGCTGATGTAATTGCTACTAGCAGAATTGTTTTCAAAGTAAGAAGCCTTAACGGGCAAGGCTGTAGTGGTTCAAAAGGTATACATGTAAGGAACTTTAAGACTAAGTTTAGATCCCAAACGGGTACCTGCAAAGGTGTTGGAGGGTACGCATTTGTCAGCCCTTTCAGGAATTGGATAACCAAGTGCATTTTAAAATCGGAAACCTCTTCTGAGGTGCGCTTAAAAATAGATAGATACTCCTTTATAGTGCCAACTTGGAGCCCAACATTGCCCAAATGTAACAGGAAAGAGTACCATAGGAGTGTTACATAGGAATGGATCCACATTCTTGTCTCTGCACCAGTTACTGAACTTGTTCCAACGACATTGGTTCAAAGACTTTGTTGCTGGCCTTGTGGCCGAAAGCAAAATCTCCATTGTGTCATCCGGGAGGTCCCAATCCTTATCTCTCAGCCTCTCAGAAGCCAAGCGTGAAGGCGGAGCGTGTTGACCTCTGGATGGAGAACTAGGCCTTCCTCTTGCGACAGGAGATCCTCTCTGTGGAAGACGTATTGGAGGGCAGATGGACATATCTAGAAGGTCCAGGTACCATGTTCTCCTGGCCCAATCCGGGGCAGTTAGGATCATGGTTTTCCTGAACTTTCTCAACCTCCTGATTAATTGAGTAATCACGGGGACTGGAGGAAACTTGTATAGCAGTGGAAACAACCAGTCCACCACAAACGCGTCTCCTAGAGCTCCTCTTGGGGGAAATGCCCTTGAGCAGTACTGAATGCACTTTCGGGGTTCCCCAAAGGGTGAAGATCTCCAGGAGGACTTCACAAGCTAGTTCCCACTCGTGGGACACTGCTGTGCCTGCTGAGAGCGTCTGCCGCCGTGTTCTGTTCGCCAGCTAGGTGAACTGCCAACGGAGAGATTCCTTCTTATATTGCCCAGAACCAGTGCTGCATTGCTTCCCTGCACAGTGGAAGTGATCCTACGCCTTCTCTCTTCTTGAGGTAGTACATGGCCACTGAGTTGTCTGTCATTATCAGGACATTCTTTCCCTGTACAGAGGGCAGCAAGGCTTTCAGAGCTAGTCTGATTGCCCTCAGATCCAAAAGGTTGATGTGCAGTTTGGAGACCAACAACCACCGATTGTCAGATCGTTGGTGTGGGCTCCCCACCCAGTGAGTGAGTAGTCTGTCACTACTGTTATCTCCGGCCATGGTTGCCAAAAAGATTCTGCTTTGAAGATATTGTCCTTGCAAGCCCACCATAGTAGATCTTGAGCCACTCTGGCCAGAACTTGCAAAATCTGACATATTCCCTGAAAATTGAGACCATTGAATTTTGAGGGCCCATTGAAGGGATATCAACCTCAATCTGGACTCTAGCAGCAGAAAAATGCAGGATGCCATGAGACCGAGCAACCTGAGGAAATCTAAGGCCGGTAGACGCTGGGCGTTCTGGAACTTTGTTACCATCTACAGAATGTGGTGAGCTCTCTCCTCGGGAGGCAAGGCTTTGCCCGAGGAAGTATCCAGGACTGCTCAGATGAATTGGAGCTTCTGGAGTGGAACCATTTGTGACTTCTTGTAATAGAGGGAGAAGCCCGGTCTATGCAAGAAGTGGTAGGTCATGGTCATATGTTCCTGGGCCTGTTCGGGTGAGTGTGCCCTGATTGACCAATCATTCAGATAAGGGGTAGACGTGAATCCCCCTCTCCTGAGACTTGCTGCCACCACTGCAATCAGCTTGGTGAAAACACTCAGGGCGGAGGTCAACCCGAATGGCAGAACTCGAAACGGATAGTGAGAATTGCCAATCGCGAACCTCAGGTACTTCCTGTGCTTGAGATGGATCTGCACATGAAAGTAAGCATCCTGAAGGTCCGAAATTGGAGTTGGAGAGCCTGAAGGATCTGAGAAAGGGTTACCATTTTGAACTTGTCCTTCCTGAGGAACTTGTTCAAGTTTCTTAAGTCCAAAATGGGTCTCAATCCTCCATCCTCCTTTGGGATGAGAAAGTAAGGGGAGTACCAACCCTTGTTCCTCTCTGCTATAGGTACATGTTCGATTGCACCTTTCTCTAGCAGGGCTAAAATATCCTGCACAAGAAGCGGGTCTGGAATTTTGGCAGAGCTGGCTCCTGGTGGATGGTCCCGGGGCCTTTGTCGAAAAAAAGGCAGTAACCATGGACCACTGTCTCCAGTGCCCAAGCATCTGAAGTAATGCCCCGCCATTCGTTCAGATACTGCGTGATCCTGCCTCCCACCGGGGTCTTGTGGGTTAAGGCCTCAGAGTGGCTTTGCAGCTGCTGCAGCAGTGGCTGAAGGGAGTTGCCGCTGCTGGGGCTGATCTAGTACCTTTTCCTGTTCCACCACAAGAAATTTTTCTTTGTTGACCTTTCTGACTGGCC
Organism: Ambystoma mexicanum; assembly: GCF_040938575.1. Lineage (NCBI taxonomy): Eukaryota > Metazoa > Chordata > Amphibia > Caudata > Ambystomatidae > Ambystoma > Ambystoma mexicanum. The sequence goes on from NC_090922.1 coordinate 1,463,264,576, forward strand.
TGTCCCGTCCCTCTCCAAAATGAGGAACAAAAGCGAAAAGGAAGACTCCTCCAGGAAGATGACCCCGAGCAGGAGTGTTGCTGAGGTATAGAGGCGCTAAGAGATTTAGCAGCCGCTCTTGAGGTCTTCAGCTTTTCTAAACTTTCGTCTGCCTTGCTGCCAAACAATCTCAAGCAGTCAAAAGGCATATTGAGCAATCTGGATTGCACATCTGGTGCAAAACCCGATTTTCTCAGCCATGCAAATCTGCGCAGGACTGTGCTAGACGCCATGGACGTGCTTATGCCATTAGCAGTGTCCAGCCTGGATTGGATGCATTCCCCATAACCTCCTTTCCATCTCTGACAATTGTGAGAAAACCTTCCCGTTCCTCGCCCTCAGGGATGTGTTCAGCCACTGCCGTCATACAATCCCACAAGGTGCATGTGAACGTTGCAAAAGTGCAAGTCACATTTGTGGATTTTAAGGCCATACTGCCTGAAGAAAAAGCTTTCCGGGCCCAGGCATCAATCCTTTTGTCATCCCTATTCGAGGGGGATCGAAGGGTAGGCCGATTGTCTTGTAGATGTGGCTGCCTGCACCACTAAACTCTCTGGCGAGCACCATCCAGAGGTGGTAAGCTCTAGGCATTTTAACCCACTGCCTTGAAGCCCCTCACTGCACCCCCGATCCACGCTACCAGCCGTCTGTTTTCCCTGACAATCACAATCTTCTAGTCTTTAACAAGCTACCTGCATTGAACTAGATGCATATATCGTTTGTGACCCAAATCCATTGGGAACCACAAAGCAAAAAGCTTCCAAGATGGCCGCCACCCAGATTTTAACTTTCGCCTGATCTTGTAGCACTGTGTGCCTGACCTCCCTCGCATTGGATTGGCTGCCGCGTTGTTTATCCATTTCCCCAATAGCCAGCAGGCTACTAGCCGGCCTATGAAGTAAGGCCTAGGAAAGGCGGCCTGTGCTGACAGAGCACCACAGGAGCCAGGGGCCATGAAACTATTTGCAGCATAACTACCTTTGCAAACTACCTAGGGGAGTCCGCCTCATACTCCCCACCGAGCAGACAACAACTCTATCAAGCAAGCCACACATAGCCTACTGTTCTATCATCTTGCTGCTGCACTCAGTGCTAGCATATTGACTCATGAAACAAACTGCCTCTCCTATACTTCATTCGATATATTTTTCTTGTGATCTTGTTTATCGTGCGGCAGAATACGTGCTCCACTAGTGTCCGATATGAATAGTACATGTGCAACTACTACACTATATATCATACTTGCTGCAACTTGAATGCCTTGTCAACATGTATCTTAGTCACAATGCCACGCTGACCATTTATACCATTGCTTTTATATCTGACGTCGTAATACTCCCAGCCATCAATGACGTTGTCTAGCATCGACAAAGGATATTCAAGATAACCACATCCTGCTAAATTAAAGTCTCTTTAACTGAACTGAGGTTGACCCATCGTATCACCTACTGAATGCACTAAGTTTATACCTAGCCTGATTTGCCTGCGACTTACCCTTTCAGCATTACCGCTCTTGCCGTGATTTATGCACATGTTTCTTGCTTACAATGCTCATCTTCCTCGTTATGACTGCCCTCAGGCTGACATTGCCTCCCACGAGCATACCTCTTCTAGACGTGCCTGGTCAAAGCCATAACTGACTGACTGTACATGACCGCCACAGGTATCGAACAGACTTTAGAAAATGTTCCTACTCCTAATCTCATCACAACCAACATTCCTAGTGACATCATGCGCAGGTATTCTAAACTACATTCAAGATTACCTAAGATTTACGAACTACCCGACAGGTACCTTACTGCATGCGCAAATAGTAGAAGTCATCAGAAGGACACTACTAAACAAAACCACTCCATAACAAGTGCCACCACCAATCACATTGACAAAACAGACAAATACTACAAACCAGCCCAGCAAAGCATAACAGACTGGCCCTACCAAACCCTGTTCTCAAAGGAGCACTTAACAGCAGGTCACTAATAGCCCATGCTACTGAATTGCTGACCTTATACAAATGGGCAACTATAACTTATTAGCCATTACGGAAACGTGGCTACATCAAGCGGCTGGCACAGCCCTGATGCTCGCTGTGCGTACTAACTATACCATCTTCAGAGAAGACAGAATAAACTCCCGTGGAGGTCTAGCACTCATTGCCAAAACTAATCTGCCAATAAGAATAGAAACACCCCTGCATACTAAATCCTGTGAGTCCTTAACCGTGAAGCTCCTAACTTCTAACTCACAAACTATTAACATACATCTCATTTATAGGCCACCAGGACCCATTGGCTCTTTCGAAGAGGACACCTCTACGATACTTTCAGATAATTTAAAAAATAGATCCAAAGCCCTTCTCTTAAGAGACCTTAACCTAGGCTTTAATGATCATAAAGATGTACAAGCATTAAACATTGCTAATGCCATCTCAGAGCTCGGCTTTTCCCAAAGAGTGACACAGCCTACCCACGAGACAGGCCGTACACTAGAATGGGTGGCTGACCACAAATGTAACAGAACGATTACGTCTATCAGTCCTCAAGTATGGACTGATCACGCTCTTATAGCCTTCTCTCCAGATGTTAAAACCTTCCAACCACAAAATACTCCAGCACCTCCAATGTTAACAAGGAATAAAAAAAATAACCACAGACCAGTTATTGCCGCTAATTTTACCTACCTTAAACTCACTGCCTGACACACTAGATCCCTCATCTCTAGTCAATGAGTAACCATCATGACCAATGCCTTAGACACTATCGGCCCATTAAAAATGAGAAACAGCAAACCTAGAGCACACCTAAATGCCTGGAAAGAAAAACGCAAGTGCGAATCCCATATCTCAACTAAATACAAATCTGAAATAAAGCGAGCAACAGAAAGCTATGACACTAGAATAATGTAAGCAAAAATCAGGAACCAAGGAGCTCTTTACAATACTAAAAGAATTTGAGAACCCAATCCCAAGCATTATTAGCCCGGCGCTTCCAGCGCTGGGACTGGGCATATTTATGAGCCTGGTGCCACTGGCGCCAGGACTGGGTCCAAAAGGTCCCAATTGGGACTGGTTGGCACTCGGAACCTGGGTTATGGATCTGCTTCCAAGGGAGTTGGGAAAACCCTGACCTTTTGGAAGCAGAGATCATGACACTCATCCCAAATGTCGTCCAGTAGAGGCACCGCGAGAACCGTCTTCCTCTTGGCCTCGCGCCGTTGATAAAGGAATCCTTCCTTTTTCTTCTCCTCAGGGCAGAGTTGGAAAAGTTTGGATGCCCTGGCGATCATGGAGTGGAACGATCAAATCTCGTCGGGCGGAGAAGCCTTGGTGGGAGGTGACGACGGAAGATCCTCGTCGTCCGTACCCGTCGCGGCCCTGTCAGTCCCCGTATCATCCCCTCGAGTCGTAGACTGGGAGGAGGGCTGGACGGGGCGCGACGGCTGAAAAGGAGGTGGAGGGTGAATCCTCCTTTTCTTGGGAGGAGGAACGCCAGAAGGTCCCGGTTCTGGGTCCCCCGACAGGAGTGGTTCCTCCGCTGGCAGCGGTAGTCTCGTCCTTATCTCTGAGCATAAGGACTGTATAGCCAACAAAATGGCCGCCGAGTTGTCTTGCGGCGCTGGCAGAGGGGAATCCGACGGGCGATCAGGGGCCCCGTCGGCGCCCTCGACGATGTCGTCGTCACCCGCATCGGGATCCATCCCGACGGGCCGGTCTTCTTCCACGCCAACGCCGTGGCTTAAGACTTCGATCAGCTCCTCCTCAGAGGTTGAGGCCGAATCCACGACGACCTCCCGCCCCCCATTTTTCTTCTCCGCCGGAGATTTCACGGGGGTCCTATCGATGGGCATAAAAGAGGACTCCCTCCGCGGTGGCAGGGAGACTCTGGGCCCCGAGGTCGCCACCACTGGTGTAGCCTCCACAGGCTGAGCCAGGGCCGCCGCGACTGTCTCGATAGAGGCCTTGGCCGGGTGGATCAAGGCTTTCACCACCTTAGGTGCGCTCACCGCCTTCTCATTGGGGGGAGGGTCACCGCCTCGCTCCCCCTCGGATAGGCCCTTCGAGCTCGACCGGGATCTCTCCAGGAGCTTCGCCGGGTGCTCGGCCTTCCTCTTACCCGAGCCAGAGCGTTGGCTCGTGGTTGATGGCGCCGGGGAGGATGCGCCCTGCCTGGCGCCCGTAGAGCCCGACCGTTCGGCGCTCCCGGTGCCAGCGGATTCGCGTTGCTTGGCCTTCTGTTGGACCCCCGTCGCCGGGGCGCCCTCAATGGTCTTAGAAGACTGCTCGGACTTCTTCTCGCCTGACGGGCTCTTCCCTTCCAGCCAGTTGGCGAGACGCAGATGGCGGTCCTTCATGGTCCGCTTCGACATATTGCCGCAAAACGCACAGTCCTTCTCCACATGCGTCTTGTCCTCATGCAGGCAGTAGAGGCAAAGGGAGTGTTCGTCCTCCTTAAAGACATTCTGAAGCTGGCATCCAGGGCAGACCCTGAACAGCTTTCCGGGCGTCGAGCTTCCCTTCTCCTGGGCCATGATCTAGATGGGCCTCAGAAACTTCTGGAGTCCTCCAAAAGCGTGGCTCGACAAAATCTTCACCCTTGAGGGCGTAGAAGAATCCGACACGGGTCCCCGTTGATCGGATAAAGAAACGGTGGAGCTTGAGGCTCTTTTGACCGAAAAAGAGAACATTTTCCTAAGAAAAAGCACGAAAAAAGCACTAAAGCTCGAGAGCAATAGCACGAGGATCCCAACACTTGAACGTGCGGTAAAAATCTTAAGATGGCTGCCCAAGGCGGGTCTTAGGGAGATGGCAGTCATTGGCTGTGGTCAGTACGACGCAGAGATCAGTGATTGGTTACTACTACGAAAGACAGATCAGAAACGAAACTGATACTGGTTTTTTCTTTACCGAGTATTCCCAGCCTGACGACGGGGAATATTCATGAGCATGTGAATCCATGCCAGACCCCATGCTGGAGAACCTGGGCTTCCTTGGACAGGGCAGGGGATCTGGTTCCGCCCTGCTTCCGAATGTAAAACATCGTGGTGGTGGTGTCGCTGACGATCCTCACCACCTTGCCCTTGAGGGACGGAAGGAAGCACCTGAGGGCCCAGAACACTGCACGGAGCTCCAAGATGTTAATGTGGAGAGTCTTCTCCTCTGAGCACCAAAGGTCTCTCGCGTGGAGGCCCCCGGTGTGCGCTCCCCAACCTTCCAGGGAGGCATCCGTCGTCACCGTCACCTGGTGGGCCGGGGCTAGGAAGCCTGTTCCCGCTGTCAGATGAGCGCGGACACCCCACCATCGTATCGCCTGACGGAACGTTTCGTCGAGCGAGATCCTGTCCACAAAGCTGCCCGTCGTCTAGATCCAGTGGGCGTCGAAGTATTCTTGCAAGGGTCGCATCCGAAGTCTGCAATGGGGCACCAGATAAATGCAGGATGACATCATTCCGAGGAGGGACTTGATAGACCTCACTCTGGCCACGTCCGTGGCCAGCAGTCTTTGCACCTTTCCTAGGATGGTCTTTATCCTTTCCTCCGACGGTGAAGCCCGCCGCGCCACTGTGTCGAGCTGTGCTCCCAGAAACAGGGCGACTTGCGACGGGACCAGGTGGGATTTTGGAAAGTTGATGGAGAACCCCAGGTCCGCGAGTAGCTGGACGGACTTCGCAGTGTTTTCCACGGCGAGCTCCCTTGTCCTTATCCGTATGAGCCAGTCGTCCAGGTAGGGGTAGACGTGGATCCCCTGCAGGCGGAGCCGCGCCGCCACCGGTGCTAGGCACTTGGTGAACACCCTGGGCGCCGATTTTAATCCGAACGGGAGGGCCTTGAACTGGTAGTGCCGCCCTTTGACCACGAACCTGAGGAACTTTCGGTGCCTCTTTAGAATAGGGATGTGGAAGTAAGCATCCTCCAAGTCCGACGACAGGAAATCGCCCTCCTCCAGCTGTCCCAGCACGTGCTGGAGGGTGACCATCCGGAACTTCTGTGCCTTGATGTATTTGTTTAGTCGTTGCAGGTCCAGGATGGGACGCCATCCTCCTGTCTTCTTCCTCACGAAGAAGTATCTTGAGTAAACTCCGGAGCCCAGAAGCCTCTTCGGGACGAGCTCGATGGCACCTTTCCTGAGCATCGCCCGTACTTCCAACAGCAGTTGAGGGATGTGATTTTCCTTCCTGGCCTCGGGAGGAATGCGGGGACACCTCTTCTGGAACTCGAGGGCGTGCCCCAGGGCCAGGGCGTCCAGCACCCAACGGTCGGTGGAGATGGACTCCCACACGCTGATGAACTTCGTCAGCCGGCCTCCCACCGGGGTGCTTCGGCGGGGGCCCGACCCGACGGACGGTTCAATCTTGCTTGGATGCCGCTTTGCCTCATTGACCCCCTTGGCGACGACGGCGGGATCCACCCAACTTGCTGCTTCCCCTGTAGGCCTCCTGCGATGAAGACCTTGCCGCTTGACGGTAAGTAGAGGAGCTGCTGCCGGCTCCCTTGGAGGCACCCTGTCTGCCTCCGGAACTCCGAAAGGACGGCTGTCGTCGTTGGAGCACACCCAGTGCACGGGCCGTCTCCGTCTTGATCGCCTGAAGGGATTCATCAACTGCCTTGCCAAAAAGGTTGTTCCCATCGAAGGGCATGTCCAAAACCTTGGTCTGAAAGTCCTGGCGGAAATCCGTCGCCCTGAGCCATCCTCTTCGTCTCAGGCAAACGCCGTTGCCCAACTGACGGAAACCGGTGTCGGCGATGTCCGTAGCCACCGTAATGGCATGGCCTGAGGCAATCTCACCTTCCTGCAAGATTTCCAGAGCCTGAGCCCTCTTGGCATCCGGAAGGAAGTCCAACAGAGGGGCGATCTTGAACCACAACTCCCTGTCGTAGCGGGCTACGATGGCCAGGGCGTTGGCCGCCTTGATTGTCATCGCTGCAGATGAGATGACCCGTCGTCCCATCACATCCAGTTTCCTACCCTCACCGTCCGGAGGGGAGGTTGAAGTCGAGGCCGATGCCCTCCCCGCTTTCTTCTTGGCCGCCGCCAAAACTACCGAGTCTGGGGTAGGTTGCGCCCTAAGGCACAAGGGGGCAGCGTCGGGGACCCGGTACTTCTTCTCGTACCGGTCCCTCTTCGCAGGAGCCGTGGCAGGGTTCTTGAGGAGGGCGAGCCCCTCATCCCAGATGTCATCAAGAAGCGGTACGGCGAGGACCGTCTTCCTTTTAGCCTCGCGCCGCTGGTAAAGGAACCCCTCCTTTTCCTCGGGGCAGAGCTTAAAGAGCTTGGATGCCCTGGAGATCATTGCATGGAAGGATCCAATCTCGTCAGGCGGGGACGCCCGGGCAGAGGGCGACGGGGGGGCACGTCCCGTCGTCGCCTCCGTCGTCATCCGTACCCGTCTTAGTCGTGTCCATGCCTGTATCATCCCCGTGGGTAGTGGACCGGGGGGGGAGGCAGAGAAGGCCGCAGAGGCGGGAGAGGAGGCCTAGGATGCGCCCTCCTCCTCTTAGGCGGTGGGCTCCCCGAAGGTCCTGGCTCCGGATCCTCCGTCGGGTCTGGCTCAGGCTCCTCCGTCAGGGGAAGGGGCAACCTAGTCCTTATCTCCGAGCATAAGGACTAGATGGCTGACAAAATGGCCGCCGAGGTGTCCTGCGGCGCCGGAAGCGACGGCCGTGAGGGCTCTTGAGGAGCCTCGTCTGTGTCACCGTCGTCCTAGTCGGGATCCCTCCCGATGGGCTGGGTCTCCTCCACGACTTGGATGAGCTCCTCGTCAGAGGTTGTGTCCGTATCCACGACGGCCACCACCCCCTCCCCCTCTTTTCCAACGAGGACTTCGTGGGGGTCTTCGATGGGCATGAAAGACGACTCCCTCCGCGGTGGCAGGGAGACTGGTACCTGAGGGCGCCTCCACAGGCCCTCCCCACAGGCTGAGCCAGGGCGCGGCGACATCCTCAATCGAGGTCCTAGCAGGGTGAATCACGGCCAACGTCACCTTCTGTACGCCTGGGGCCTTCACCTTCGGGGGAGGGTCCGAGCCTCGCTCCCCTTCTGCCGGAGTCTTCGAGATCGACCGGGGCCTCTCCAGATGCTTCGCCGGGTTCTCAGACTTCCTCTTACCCGAGCCAGAGCGCTGGCTCATGGTCGATGGCGCCGGGGAGGGTGCGCCCTGCCTGGCAGCCAAGGAGCCCGACCGTTCGGCGCTCCCGGTGCCCGCGGAGCTTAGCCTTTTGTTGGGCACCCGTCGCCGGGGCACCCTCACAGGACTTAGAAGACCGCTCTGACTTCTTCTCGCCTGGCGGGCTCTTACCTTCCAGCCAGTTGGCGAGACGGAGGTGGCAATCCTGGTCCGCTCCAACATGTTTCCTCAAAACGCGCAGTCCTTTTCCTTGTGTGTCTTGTCCTCATGGAGACAGTAGAGGCATAACGAATGCTCGTCCTCCTTGAAAACGTTCTGAAGCTGGCATTCAAGGCAGGTCCTGAATAGCTTCTCGGGCGTCGAGCTCCCTTTCTCCTGGGCCATGTCCGGGGTAGGCCTCGGAACTTCTGGAATCCTCCAAAAGCATAACTCGACGAAATCTTCACCCTTGAGGGGCGTGGAAAACTCCGAAACGGATCCCCGTTGATCGGAAGTAGAAACGGTGGAGCTTGAGGCTGTTTTGACCGATAAAAAATGAGAAAATCTCCTGAAAAAGCGCGGAAACGCAGCAAAAGCTCGAGAGCTAAACACGAGGACTACCAACACTTGAACGTGCGGTAAAAATCTGAGGATGGCTGCCAGGGGTGGGGCTTAGGGAGAGAGCAGTCATTGGCTGGGGGCAGTATGACCCAGAGACCAGTGATTGGTTACTACTGAGAAAGACAGATCAGAAACGAAACTGATACTGATTTTTTCTATACCGAGGATTCCCGGCCTGACGGGGAATATTCATGAGCATGTGAATCCATGCCAGACCCATGCTGGAGAACAACAGTTACAGATAAGTAACTTGTTCCTTCCTCGCAGACCACATCAGGGCAAAGCTGAGAAGCATACCAGCGAGTAACCCGGCTGGGTGGCGTCCCTGTGGATACCAGGTGAGCGTAACACCAATGTTCATAAATATTCCTCACCAGGCTGGGAATCCTTGGTATAATAGTTTCACTTTCACTTTAAAACTGTATTTCGAATGGATTGTGTCCTCCCACGTCTTCCTCATCTTTGATATTCCTTTTGCCAGCTTTGCTTTTTTAGGAAAAAATTTCTTGGCAGAGGGTCCTCTGCACGATGTTGTGGCGTCGAGGGTCGCCATAGCGTGTTGATGTCTCCAGTAGTATAAGTAGCTTGTGCCGCGCTTGTGCCGCGCCCGTTGGCGTCAGTTCAGTTTTTCCAATGGCTTCCTTTTCTTTTTCTTGGACCCACAAAGTCGGGTTTTAAGAAATGTCACGACTGTGGGCGTAAACGGTCGATAACAGATCCTCACCGTGACTGCCTTTTGGTGTTTGGCTTCCAGTCACCAAACCGAGGACTGCGGGTCCTGTCAGTCAATGTAAAAAGATTTCTGTGAACGCAAAGGTAAATTAGCGGTGGGCAGGGAAGCTTTGAAGGTTTCTTCAAAGAAATATTAAAAGTCTGGAGTCCAAGGACTCTATTCGACAGACATTCAAAGAGGTTCCGATCGAGGAGTCTATCCAGACAATCTGCATTGTCTTCCAAGAAGGCAAAAAAAAGACACCACAGGTCTCCCTCTTTGTCATCGGGTACCTCTCCTGAGGTTTTTCGATGTCCGACTAGGTCAGATTCTCCCAGTAAATAGAATGCCTTTAGGCAAGAGATGATGCAGATCTTTGAGAATGCAGCCTCGACCCCCTCAAGAGTCTCGCAATAGCCAGAACCCGTTTGCTACCGTTGGACGACGCAGGAAGGTCAAACTACTTCAGGCAAGAAGAGTAGTAAATCGGAGGTTCGACCTGACAAAGGTGCCGAAGGCGTCGGCGCGTGAGTCGATGACTCAGCCGATACCGGCGAAGAAACAGAAAACGTTGAAGCCTTTGCTGATTTTGTTGACTAATTTGTGTCGACTCCGAATATCGAGGGCTTTCTTGAAGACTTCTTTGACGGTGTCTTTGATTCCATCGAAGCATTTAACGGTGCAAGAAAATACTGAAAAAGACTTGAAGTCAATGTCTTTCATTTATGAGGAGGATAGTGCTTCAGATGAGGATATTTCTTCATTAGGAGTGAGGTTTGGCACGAGAAGTGCCTGAAGATCTAATTGGTCCTGAATTTACGTGTAAAGATCTGACTCCCTCCACTCTGCCAGCGGTCTTGATACATCCCGAAACTGATACTGATTTTTTCTATACCGAGGATTCCCGGCCTGACGACGGGGAATATTCATGAGCATGTGAATCCATGCCAGACCCCATGCTGGAGAAGGTTCTGCTTTGTGGTAGAATTAGGCGTGCTCTCCGTCCTGCCTTCTTTGCAGGGGCGCGTTGTCTTTCATGGGCGAGTGCGTTTCAGTTACTTCACGGACGCCGGCCCGTTGATATTGTTGAGTTAGGTCGTATTGCTATTGTTTAGTTTTGTTGCTATCCTGCATGCCTTTGTTTAAAATGTCTTTTCTCCCTTAGGTATGTGGAGCTTCAGCGAGGCGAACTGGCTTGGTTGAGCCCCGCTGGTAAATGATGGCGCATTAAGAGCGCTATGATGTGGTAAGTAAGCGCTATGCGCAGCGCTGCAAAGTCTTGCCTTTGCTAACCTGTGTTTTCCTTCCTTGTAGGTCGCAGTGTTCTTCAGCGCAAGTGGAATGTCCGGAGTGGTGCCAGTCGAGAGGCGACCAGCCAGGTAAGCCTTTTGAGCAGTTCGTAATTTGTTAATGTCTCTACAGCTTTCTTTAATGTTGCCTCCATCTTCTTCTTTCAGGTCATTCTGTCCGGGAGGCGTGCAGATTCGAGGAAGCTGTTCTCAGTAGCTGCGAGTGTTTAAAGATGAAGACTGCAGGTAAGATGCTGCTGCTAATGATGTTCCTTTTGTCTCCTTGCAGGTTCTGCTTCTCCGAGGTTCATTGGAATAGCTGGACACGGTGAGCGTCACGTTGCAAGCTGCAAAGTAACACAAAGCCTGTTCTGCAGACAGGTTGTGGTTTATATAGCCCAGGTAAAGTAGTACCATGGAAAGTAGTTTCAGGCCTGCCATACCCAAAACACTAGACTGCATAGCTTGGTTCCCTAAGATGCCTCCATGTTGGCTGACAATACAATAAAGTAGTTCCCAAGCACATTGTTGTTCATGGTGTACGAGCCTGGTGCCATAGGCGTCAGGACTAGCCCCTTGAGGGCTTTTGAAGAGGATGCCAGGCTCTAGAGGCCCGAATCCTGACTCCACCTGGCCAATGGGTTTGCCAGAGGGGGTTTTGGGCGAGGGTTGTGACAATTGGAATTCATGCCAGATCCCATTCTGGAGAATGAAAAAGGTCCAAGCACTCGAAGGGCAGCTCCAGGTTCCACTTCTGCACGTCAGATGAAAACTTTGTGGCATGCATCGATAGAGTCATCCTCATCGACACCAAGCACAGCCTTCTGTTGGCTGTGTCGATGTGGGAGACAGACTACTCCATGAAGTCCTGCGCAATGGCCCAGGCATCTGCCAGACGGACATTGAAGGAGGCTTGTTTGCCCAAAGGGCGGTCGAGAAGAAATTCCTAGAGCTCCCGCCACAGCTTCTGGTTACCCACAGCCAAAAGGGAGTCAGCGTTGGCTTGTCAGAGATGCAGTCCTGAGATGGAATAACAGCGCTTTCTCAAAAACTCAAAACCTTGTCCTCCTTGGAAAGACAACTGTAGTGGCTTCTGTGGAGAAAGACAAAGACCGCAGCCGCCACTGAGGAATGCAGCTGCAGGTGGGAGGCCAGGAGGATTTGCTCCCAATTCATCAGCCTGAACCTGCTGTCCAAACTTGCCATCTGGGTGTTGGCCCTGGGATTCTCCCAGACCTTACGCGCTACCTGCAGGACATCCGGTCTGTCATCCATCTCCAGGTGGATTGTGGTGTGCTTACCCAAGGCCTCTGCTAGCACGCCTGACTCCTGAGAGGCTTCCTCAGGCAGAGGGACCCTCAAGAACTCTGCCAGGCCCTGAAGGTGGTCATGAAAGGCCTTAATGAATGCAGAAGGTTAATCTATCGCTCCTACCCCTTTTTTACAGACCAAGGGGAGTCCAGGCACTGTGACGGATGCTGACGCCACCCCACCCACCCCTTTGTCTGGTGCTGAAGACCGGTCCGATGGCTGCTGAGGGGACGGAATTGTGGTACAGGAGGAGGTAGATTAGTCTGAAAAACCGGTAGGTCCTAGACCGGGGAGAGAAAAACACTGCAACCAGCAGTGCTGGAGTAACGGGAGGTGTGCCCAGAGGAGGGGGCCTGGGAGGCACCACCTGCGGGTTGGCCTTCACTATATCCGTCAGGAGCCCATTCATCTGAGGGAAACGCATGAGCTAGATTAATTGCTCAAAGAAGCGTTCCTTGCAAGCCGACAGGTACCTAGGGGCCCTGCCTTCTGATGCGCTGGGCCTCCGCTCCTGGTCAAAGCACTGAGGTGCTTTAGGCGTACAGCCGTAACGCTGCGATGCGTAGATGCATGCCCAAGGAGACCAGATGCCTGTACCATACAATCCGCTACTGCTTCCAGAGAGAAGGGGGCTGGGATCATCACGCAAAGCCCATTAATGGGGTAAAGCATGGATGGGCCCGAGATGGATCCAAGATGGCCACCGGACTGGCAGGCTCCGCCACATGCCTTTCAATTTTGAATCCTTGCGCCATGACTGGGCCAGAGGGCGTGAAGGCCCTCAGCCATGAGAGGCCTCAGACATGGGAGGATACAACTCAGGTCCAGCACCCAAAGCTTAAGAGTCAACCTCCGAACACACTGGTAGGCACTGAACCCTCGGGCCAGCTGGCCGGTAGTCTTAACGCCCAGACTCTCAACCTCAGAGCTAGCTCTAGTGGGCTTGACTACCTCAGCATCTGTGCCAGATCAAGATGAGGACAGCCTGAGGTGGCACTATGATCCCATACCTTGGGGTTAAAGAGAACAAACAGCCCCTCAGCCTGGGAGCCAGAAGGCTGGATGGTATCAGGTCTGCTCCCAAAGCACCCAGATGACCACCCCGGAACCCCGGCTTGGGAGCCGGTAGCCTTAGAGGCCACGGGTTAGCAAGAACCTGATTGTGAGGAAACCCCATCCGTGGGAAACCCGGGGAAGGAGTTGTGCTGTGTAACCATGCTGAACAGATGCCTACCTTGTCTTGACGAGAGGTCCTGAAGGCAAAGTCCTTAAGGTGGTACGGAAGAGAAGTGTGGAAGATCTCTCTCCACCGTGAAAGCAGATTCTTCAATGCCCTGTGACAGAGCGTTGCAAACTGCTCGTGTCTGAGCTGTGGTCTGGCACCAAACGCTCAAGACAGTGCATGGGGTCCAAGGGCAGGAATGAGCGGTCGCATGAGGCACATCTTGTGAAGACTCCTGCAGCTGATGTGCACAGACGAGGCACCAAAGGGAAGTTGTATAAGACAAACTAAACGGGGAGCAAGTGGAAAGCTAAAAAAAAAAAAAGAATAAAAAAAGTCTCTCTGCTGGCTGCCAAGTCCTACCCCTTCTGTGTGGAAAAAGGGACTGGGGTGAAGCACCAAAGGGCAGGGCCTCGGTGGGGTGTTCAAGGCCACACCCCACACACACAACACTAAATTTAAAGGGGGGAGCTCAATTTTTCGCTGCCAAAGGTTCTGGCACCGTCCCCATGTTGGGGGACGCCCACAATGATGGAGGAAAGGGGACGTGATGTCTCTGCCACAGCACACAGAACTTGTTAACCTCTTGCCTTCATACATTAAACGATCAGGATTCCATCTGCCTTACTCTACTTCAACAACCGCCCTCTTTGTGCACAGTTGCACTCAAGGAGGCCACCAAAATGGCAAATGTACATTAAACAAGACAGTTTGACATTACACGACCCCGCACATTCTGGTCTAGCCTGCAGGGCCAAGCTTACATCCTTAACACTTTAGGCACAGACCAAGGTCTGCCAGAACAGAGGTGATCACTTAGACATCCCGACAGAGATGCAAGGCAGAAACAGATGGGAACTATACAAATAAAGCCTATGTAGCAAAAAACAATGTAATGTGTGTAGGGTCTCCACGGAAGGACCTCACACATTGGAAGTAAATGTCACAAGGTCAGTTTAGGCTGGCTGGAATACACATGCACAAGTAGCATGTTATGAAGTATTCAGATTGCATACTTGGAGGAAGAAAGAACCAAGACTTACACTGGCATAGACAATCATTAAACGCCCATGGTAAACAGATTAGGGTTTTTACAATGATTTAATTCTAACGAAAAAGTGCTCAAACTTGCATTTAATTCAATTCTTTATACAGAAAATAGTCAAAATAAATAGCCGACATTGAATGCTTGTAAATCATTCACTGATTTAAGAGCAAGAGTTCCAATTCCTCAGTCATACTCTAAAACCTAGCAATGTTTCTATTCCTTATCCCATCCAGAAAAGAAATTCTGGAACACACTACTAATAGCCAAAACAATGTACCCTCAAGCAGCCACTTTGAAAACCAGACAAAGATCTGAGAGAATCTTCCTCTTAAGGTAAGTGACGCAATTCCTTCCAACAGGGTGAGAACCCAGGATAAATTAAGCCCTTCCTCCTAACTCGCAAAACTCTGATTTTTGACAGCTACACAGTGAGAAGATAATGGAATAAAAAGGTCGAAGAATCAGGCATCTGATTTGCAGTAAATTAATAGTTACTCACCGTAGTGACTAACGTACTCTTAGTCCATAGTGCCCTTTCCTCTATACTGTATGGGTGTCCCTCGCAAGGGTCAGAACCTTTCTCACCAGAAAAATCTTCCCTTTAATTTTAGAGGCGTGTGGGGGTGCGGCCCTGGGAGCATGCGCTCACCTGACTCCGCCCACATGCACCACTCAGTCCCCGTTGACGCGCCAATATTCAGCATTTCCTAACGACACCAGTAAATTAGGGGGGATGGGTGGGACATGGAGGAAAGGGGACTATGGACTAAGTACATTAGTCACTACGGTGAGTAATTATTATTCTCTTCCATCCCCTTTTCTCCATACTGTATGGGTGATTACACTGAATGTAGCTCCAGGGCAAACAGTGTTTACAGAAAGCCAAAGGGGTGTCTGAGGTGGCCGTCCTGCTGATGACCTGCCAAGGCACATGCTGGTGGAACACGATGGTCGTGGCCTTAGCTTTGACCGCATGGGCATGCAGGTTAGCTGGCACTGGCTTGTGCTGCCCCTCGTAAGCCTACTTGATAGCCGCGACCATCCACCTTGCTATGGAGGCCTTAGAGGCCTGATAACCAGCCTTGACCCACCAAAATTGACAAACATGGCGTCCGACTTGCGGAAGTCCTTGGCCCCGTCCAGGTAGTATTTCAGGTCACGTCTGACATCTACACAGCGCAAGACCCTCTAAGGCTTATCCTTGAGGTCGGCGAATAAAGTGGGTAAGACTAGCTCCTCATTGAGATGGAAGGAGGTC
Organism: Ambystoma mexicanum; assembly: GCF_040938575.1. Lineage (NCBI taxonomy): Eukaryota > Metazoa > Chordata > Amphibia > Caudata > Ambystomatidae > Ambystoma > Ambystoma mexicanum. The sequence goes on from NC_090922.1 coordinate 1,463,280,176, forward strand.
GTCACCTTGGGTAGGTACGCCGAGTGCGTTCGCAGGACAATGTTCTCCTTGTGAAAAGTGTAGGGCTCTGATGCCACCAGAGCCTGCATCTCGCTGACTGCGAGCGGAGTTGAGGCCCATGAATAGAGCTGTCTTTATGGTGACCAGCCTGATGTCCGCTGACGCCATTGGCTGCCAAGGATGATCTCAAAGTTAGCTTGAGAGAGTTTCAAGTGTTTCAACGTGACCTGTTCAGGACCCACGCTGCGAGGGCTGGTTTGTGAGGAGGGGGTGGAGTACCCTGCACCCCCCCAAACCCCTGCTGGGCCAGGAGAGGAGTCAAGCTCAGCGAACCACCGTCTCGCCGACCACCGTGGAGCAATTAAGATGCTGATGTGACGATACTCCTTTATCTTGCAGATCACCCTGCGAACAAGGGGTGTGGGCGGGAAGGCGTATGCCATCATGTCGTTCCACGTCGCGTTGCCCAGGGAGCTGGAGCCCTGCCAGGAGGCAAACTGCTGGCAATTCCGGTTGTCCCAACACACAAACAGGTCAACTTGGGGATGCCACCACCTGAGGAAGATCTCCAACAACAGGCTGTTCAATTGCCACTCGTAATTGTCTGTCTCCAGGTTGGACTCCCCAGGGACGTGGACTGCTGTGAGGTAGATGTTCTCCAGTGCCCACTACCACATGCCGACAACTACATTGCACAGTGGAGGGGATCTGGTTCCCCCCTTGCTTGTTAACATAGTACATGCTGGTGAAGTTGTCCGTCTGGATAAGAACTAACTTGCCCTCAATAAGAGGGAGAAATGCCTCGAGAGCCAGCCATATGGCTGGCAATTCCAGCCAATTGATGTGGGACTCCTGTTCCTGCCGAGACCAGACCCCATGGACGCTGTGGCTGTCCAGAGTGGCTCCCCAACCCTCTAGGGAGGTTTCTGTAGTAACAGGGACCGGAGGGGCCAGTTGCCGGATGGGCTTGCCCTGCCATAGGTTGAAGTCCATGGGCCACCACATGAGGTCCGAGTGAATAAAGGGAGGAATGTTGACTGGTTCCGCGCTTGGGAGCCCTTCTCCTGATTCCATAAGGCTGCAAAGTGCAGCTATAATCTCATCATGAGCCTTGTGTGAGGTATGGCCAACAGGACTGCCGTCATTACACCCAACAGATGTTGGTACCACCATGCCGAGGTCACTGCCCTCGAGAGGAAGTGAGAGGTGGCTTTCTTGATGGCCGTGATCTTGCCCTCCGAAGGAAAAGTCCCTCTCTGAGCTTGTGTCCCAGATGAGGCCCAAGACGGTCTGGGTATGTGTGAGCTGCAGCGGAGACTTGAGATTAATAGTGAACCCCAGATTGTGGAGTGTATTCATCAGCACGAGGTATGTTGAACTGCTTCCAGAGATGTAGCCCAGACAAGCCAGTCGTCCAGGTATGGGTAGACATAGTGGCCCTGGGAGGGCTGCCACTGCATTCTTCAACCTAGTAAACACCCTGGGGGCTGAGTTGAGGCCAAAGGGTAGTACCTTGTATTGGAAATGGCAGCCCATGATACTGAACCACAGTAAGGAACGATGCGACTGCCAAATCAGGACGTGTAGATACGCGTCCTTCAGATCCAGGGAGCACATCCAGTCTCCCCTGTCCAGTGTTTCTGCAATAAGTGCTGGCGTAACCATCTTGAATTTCTGCAGAGGAAGGGAGAGGTTGAGGGTGGAAAGGTCCAACACAACTGCTACAACTATGCAGACGACACCCAAATCATCTACACTCAAGCCACTCAACCCTAATAGTGTGTCTAAAAGTAGTCTTTAACTGGATGAACGCCAACAACTTGAAAGTCAACCCAGGAAAGACACATCATGATCATATCCAAAAACCAAGATAACACCTACATTCTGTGGCCGACGGAAATGGGAACCTTGACACCACCATCTAAGGTAGTAAAAAATCTTGGAGTCCCTATGGACAACACCCTAACCTCAAATAAATGTAATAATCAAGAAATGCTTCTTCCTCCTTCACACAAGAATCTTACCTTTCCTCCAACCACAAAACACTCACA